>NW_024080638.1:8584987-8953863 GCF_003009895.1 Hyaena hyaena
GGAGGAGGAGGAGGAGGAAGAGAGGAGAAAGGGAAGGAGAAGGAAAAGGAGGAAGAAGGAAAAGAGAGAGAGAGAGAAGGAAGGAAGAATCCTGACAGACTCAAATTTGTAGTGGGAAAATTGTTCCACCTCTTTGGAAAGCTGGCAGATCCAGCAGACACAAAGGTAAAGATAAAGAGGATGTGGACATAATTCGGAAGATATTTTTAGTACCAGTGTACAAACAAAGAACTCTACCAACAAAGAACAAATCTTTGAAAAATCATCTGTGGAACAAAACCTCATCAAGATTTTAAACCTAAAAATACCCCAATCATTTCTTCAAAGAAAAATAGTATTGACTTGGGCTGCCCAGTCTAGTAGCCATGATTCATATCTAGCTATTGAACACTTACGTTGTAGAAAATAAAGAAAATAAAAATAAAAATAAAAAAAACTATGTTGTCTTAGAGGTCTACAGTCAAGTTAATGAAAGAAACCTACCACTGTGCAATGGGTATCTAATTGCTCTTAGTATTGAGTGCCTACTGTAAGCTACAGGAGCTCACATTATCTGTAATCCTTTCAAATGTGCTACAAGTTTGGCACAGTTATATCCACTTCTTAGATAACTAAACAAACTCAGCCATGTTAAATGGCTTTGTTTAAGACCTTAAAGCAAAGTAGTAAATGTGAGATTGGGATTCTGGCTCTAATGTCCATACTGTTTCCAGTTCCTGACACTGGTTCCATAAAATGATCACATGAATGAAAGTCCATAGGGTATAAGATAGGAATTTGGAAGTGAGAGAATTGAAAAACCCAAACCATCACATTTGTCTTGATTTGGTTGGCATATCCTGGTTTAGTGTTAGGAACTTCAGTCTCCTTCTTTACAAAAACAACAATAGGTGATTGTTCACGGCCTCTTTCAGAATGTAGCAATGAGAGGTACTTTGGGCTGGTCACCTTTTCTAGGATGTGGTGGGTATTATTTGCTCCTGCTAGAAAAGCCCTCTTACCATGGTAGCACATGCAGTCACATGTAGGGGCACTCCTCTTTTCCCATTAAGAGTTCCCTGGAGTTTGGGTTGTCTGTCCAAGGAATACTTCACATTTGGAGTGACTTCACATTTGGATTCATTGCAGTTAAAGCTCCATTAGCTACAAAATAAACTGCCAGCATTCATTTCCTTCTTTCATTTTAAGAGAAAGGGGGAAATTATATGAAAATCCAGAATTAATCCATGTCTTGGGACTTTCTAGTCAGTTGAATCCATTTCGACATATACTTTTCAGGCTCCTATTGTGCACTGACACCAGGGACAGAGTTGTGAAAAATACAGAACCGTAACTCTGGGAAGGACCATATAGATCTTATTAGTGTGTTATTTTTCCAGTTGTAACTGGGAATTTTCCTAGGTCAACTCAGGAGATACTCAATGTTAGAGTAATACTTGGATAGATAACTCAAACTCAGGAAACTCAGGAGTTTCCTCAGCCTAATGCAGCGATATGCATAGGAATAAGGAATAAGGAATTTTCCCAGGTTGACTCAGGAGATACTCAATGTTAGAGTAATACTTGGATAGATAACTCAAAGTCAGGAAACTCAGGAGTTTCCTCAGACTAATGCAGCTATATGCATAGGAATAAGGAAGAATAGAATCTCAGTAACACAGTTGACTCCCAAAAGACTGGCTCATCATGAAAGTACTGGAAAGTTCAGGACCTTCCCATGGCCCTTAACTACTGCCACTGTTTCAGCTACCATGTACAAATTTCTCTTCAATAATAATCATGCCTATTAAGGGTCAGGCACTATGCCAAACATTTTCCAGTTCTGATGATCTCTCTTTTTCATATTGTCTGCTACTTCTGGGCTGTCTTTCCTTTACATTTGTACTTTGGTTTCTGGTTCCATTACAAATTTCTCAGCTCACTATGCCTGGGTTTCAGATAATTATAAGACTTCCTTGATAGTTCCACTTCATTGATTCATCTAACCAATGTTTATGGTCCTACTGTTAAGTGCCAGTATTGGGCTAGGTTCCGGAATTTCCAAATTTAATGAGATAGTGGGAGGGAGGTGAGAGAGTGAGAGAGAGACCAATAAACAAGCAGAATCCAATTTTTTAAAATAAAGATCCTTTTTCATGGGTGGGGAATGCATCAGAGGTGGTGAGGAAGCAGCAAGGAAGAGGTGAGAACAGGCAGGAGCCTATTCTAGTAATGGAGGTGAGGATGATGGTTTGGATCACAGTGCTGATAGTAGAGATGAAGAAAAAGGAAAAGTGAGAGCACTAATTAGCGAGTAGCACAAGACACTTATTGGTTGCTTGGATGTTGGATATTAACAAAAGGGTGATTTTTTTATTTGGGCAATTGAGTTAATGGGATAACTCTGAAGAAGTCCAGAGAGTGGGAGGTGGTATGGGGAGTAGAAGATGTAGAGTTTACTGGCCCCTCGGTGGCTCAGTCGATTGAGTGTCTGACTTCAGCTCAGATCATGATCTCACTGTTTGTGAGTTCAGGCCCCACGATGGGCTCTGTGCTGACAGCTCGGAGCCTGAAACCTGCTTCCAATTCTGTTTGTGTGTCTCTTTCCCTCTGCCCTCCCCTTGCATGTGCTCTGTCTCTCTCAAAAATAATAGATAAACATTAAAAAAAAGATGTAGAGTTTGGAACATTTTATATTTGAAAAAGCAGGGAGAATAGGTTAAATAGTTGAATTTGTAAGAGTGGATCTCAGAGGAGTTAACTGAAGTGGAGATATAAATGTAGTGGTCATAGCATATGGATGGCACTTGTAGCCATGGTCACAGAAGAGATAATGGAGGGGAAGACTGTAGAAGGAAATCAGGAAGCTCTTCCAAAGAATTCTAAGTTCAGGAAGTTGAGGAGGAGCCAGCCAAGACTGGATAAAATGTCCCAGTGAGGTGGGAGAAAAATCTCAGGCGATTAGGGTGTAATGGGAGCTGAGAGAGAAGTCATAGGATGGAATTCATAGCCCAAGAGACTTTTATTAGGCTTGAGGACACTTTTTCCATCATGGTAGGCTAAAAGAAGGAGAGAATGAGTACAAATACTGTAGGCTTGAGCATGGGTGGTGAGAAGTTGAGGGGGTTTGCTTTTGGTGATTTGTGTTTTTCTCAAGTAAGTATGATGCAAGGTATCAGCTGAAACTGTGGTTGGAGGAAGAGGTGTGGGAGGCATGAGGAGAGAGAAATTATTCACCTCAGTGAGTGGGAAAGTCAGCCTGTGAGAGAAAGATGGTCAGCCCTCTGGGTAGTTGTGAAAGCCCATTGATACCTGGACCATGACATTAATGTGAACCCTGCCAGTCCAGTTGTGATTGTTTTCTCCAGCAACATATAGCTGGTTGGGAATACCTCAGGAAGGGGGGATGGTTGATATGTGAAGGCCAAAATGATGGATGGGCCATGGGCAAGGAAGCTGAGGATATTTGCCAGGAACTAATTAAAACAAATGCTCATGCAATCTAGGATGGGCAAGAAGAGAAGTCAGGAGAGACTAAGGGGTGCAGAGAAAATGGTAAGGATTGAAAGATAAAGTCAAAGAATTGTGGTGGGGCGGGGGGGGGCTGTTCTAGATCATGTGATTTGGAATGATGGAATGGGGTGGTCAGGGTATGAGATGTATACATTTACTTATTTTTTATTTACTTAAAAATTTTTTGATGTTTATTTTTATTTTTGAGAGAGAGAAAGAATCAGAGTGTGAGTGAGGTAGGGGCAGAGAGAGAGCAAGACCTAGAATCTGAAGCAAGTTTCAGGCTCTGTACTGACAGTTCAGAGCCTGATGCGAGACTTGAACTCACAAACCATGAGATCATGACCTGAACCGAAGTCTGTTGCTTAACTGACTGAGCCACTGAGCCACCCAGGCACCCCTATTTTTTATTTTAAAAGTGTGTTTATTTATTTATTTTGAGAGGAGAAAAAGCACAAGCAGGGGTGTGTGTGTGTGTGTGTGTGTGTGTGTGTGTGTGTGAAAGAGAGAGGGGGGAATCCTAAGCAGGCTCCACATTGTCAGCATAGAGTCTGACATGGGGCTTGATCTCACAAACTGTATGATCATGACCTGAGCCAGAATCAAGAGTCAGACTTTGAACCAACTGAGCCACCCAGGTGCCCCACATTGATATTTTACATCTAATATAGTTTCTGTTGGTGGGGAAATTGAGGATATGACTGTGGCAGTGGGTAGCCTAGATGGGGGGAGGAAAAGGTGAAGGAGCAAGAGACCAAAGTGCTGGATAGGTTTATGTATGGATGCTGAGACCAGCGAGCATGATACAGGAATTGGAGTGAAAAGGAAAACAGTCAGGGGCTCAGTTCTTTAAGGGTTAAAGGGAGTGGTCAGGAGGTCAGGAGATAATATCGATAAGCATGTGCGTTCTCCAGAGACTGAGTGTTTTATGAGTAAGGGAGAGGGAGAAATGAGAAACAAGGAGGACACCTAACCCATCTTAAGACTCTGATGGTGTGGGTTCTCAGAGAACAAAGCACCTTCCATTCAAGAGGCTATAGGAGAAATGGCCTCTCAGAGAGCAGCCAGGTTTCAGCTAAGGCAGAAAGGCAAAAAGAACTTACCAAGAAAAGTTGATGGTTTATGGATAGTTGCTGACTCCAGAGTAGGATTTTTAGAGAGTTGTAGTGGAAGGGTTTGTTGGGGGATGGATTGACGGAGATTAGAGGGTGTACAAAGTATAGAGATGTGCACCCATTTACTCCCTGTTGTCTCTGCAGAGCCAAATTTGCAAACCATAGGGAACTGGCCATTCTATAGGCTCAATAAGGGGTAACCTGTCCCTACTCAAACTCCCCAATTGCCAGTTGGCAATGACTTGGGTACAGAATGTGGCTTCCTGTACTTAAGTAGGTACCTAGAACTATGTCCCCCAACAAAGGCTAAGGACAGGGCAAGTGCTCTGAAGGCAATGAATTTCCATAGAAAACCCCATCTAATCCCAACAGTTTTTCAAAACAGAAGCCCTCTCTATAGCACAGTCAGTAGTTTATGATCAAATATGTTTAATTAATATAGCAATATTTCTAGAGTCTAGTTCATATTAGTATAGACATGGGCCTAAGTTATTTTTTAAATGTTTTATTCATTTTTTTTAAGAGACAGAGAAACAGAACGTGAACAGGGTAGGGGTAGAGAGAGAGACACAGAGAATTTGAAGCATGTTCCAGGCTCTGAGCTGTCAGCACAGAATGCGATGCAGGGCTCAAATCCATGAACCGTTAGATCATGATTTGAGCTGAAGTCAGATGCTTAACTGACTGAGATACCCAGGCGCTCCCTAAGTTATTTTTAAATGCCAAATAAAATGTCAATAGAAGGTCATATAAGCCCCCTTAGATTAACAAAGATAATAAAGATTGGTAGTACTCATGACTGATGAAAGTGAGGGAGGTGGGTACCATGTTACACTATTGGATGGAGAGTGAATCGGTTTAAAATTTGTGAATGATAACTTATAATATCTTAAAATATTATATGTCCGTATCCATTGACATTAAATTCCACTTTTAGGAACCTAATCTATAAAAAAATCTCACTCTATTTTAGGTACATAATGATGTATTTTTCAGGGATGTTGATGGCAGGTCTATTGAAATAGCAAGATCTTCAAACAATCTGTTCATCAATGGAGAAATGGTTTGAAAATTACCTTTTCACAAAGAAATACAAGATGGTCATTTAAAAGAATAAAGAATAATGGCAGAAAAGACAGACATGCAGGCACTGACATGAAAGGATATCTTTGCTATATGCTTAAGCAAAAAAGTAAATTGTAGACCAGTATGCATAGGATAACTGCATTTTTATAAAAGAAAATGTGTATGTGTTATGTGTGTGTGTGTGTGTGTTTATATATATATTACCAATTCTAAGACTTACATTTTTCAATTTTCATGTCTCTGAAATCAGGATGTTTCTTACAATGTGTGATGTATTACAGTTTAATTGATAGTGGTCTTTCTTTCTTGGTGGTACAGAAATTGGTGGCACATTTTGCAAATGACAGAAGTTTGGGTGTGATGAAATATGGTAGGTAAATAGATGAGTAGAGAGAAAGAAAGATAAGAATGTAAAAGCACAGGAAAAAGGAGTTTTTTCCCTTCTTTTAAAAAATATTTCTTCCATTCGAGTCTGAATATGTGGATTTCACGGTCATGGATTGGAAGAACAAATATTGTTAAAATGATACTACCCAAAATGTTGATACTACCCAAAGCGATCTTCATATTCAATACAATCCCTATCAAAATAACATGAGCATTCTTCACAGAGCTAGAACAAACAATCCTAAAATTTGTATGGAACCAGAAAAGACCCTAAATAGCCAAAGCAATCCTGAAAAAGAAAACCAAAGCTGGAGACATCACAATCCTGGACTTCAAGATGTATTACAAAGCTGTCATCATCAAGACAGAAGGGTACTGGCCCCAAAACAGACACTTAGATCAATGGAATAGAACAGTTAGATCATAGGGCAAATGTATGTTTAGTTTTAGTAGATATTGCCAAATAATTTTCCACAGTGGTTTTACCATTTTCAGTTCCCTCTGCAATTTATCAGATTTCCAGTTGCTTCACACCATCATCAACACTTGATTTTCTCTGTCATCCTAATTTTAGCAATTCTGATGCATGTGTAGTGGTATCTCATGGTGGTTTTAATTTCCGTTTCTCTGACTACTAATGATAGCAAACACCTTTCATATCCTTATTGGCCATACAGATATTCTCTTTTTTGACGTCCTGTTTTGCTCATTTGAAAATTAGATTGGTTTGTGTTTTTAGTTGACTTATGGAAGTTTTTATATATTGTGGATGTGAATCCTTTGTCACATATATAAATGACACCTTCCCAAATATTTGTGGCTTTTCTATTCACTTTCATAACGGTGTCTATTCATTAATAGAAGTTCTTAATTTAGAAGAATGACGATTAATCATTCTTTTATGATCATGTCTTTGATATACTGTAGAAAACATTTTAATAATAACATTTAAGACATTAAATATATATAGTAAATATACATACAGTAAAAAAGATATACAGTAAAACCTTGGATTGTGAGTAACTTGTTCTGTGAGTGTTCCACAAGATGAGTAAACATTTTAATAGATTTTAACTTGATAAACGAGTAGTGTCTTGCAATACGAGTAGTACGTGATGCTGAATGTCACATGATCATAACTGAGCCAATGGTTCTTGAAATCCACTTTGATATATGAATGATTTGGATTACAAGCATGTTTCAAGAATGAATTATGCTCGCAAACCAAGGTTTTACTCTGTGTGTGTATGTGTGTGTGTGTGTGTGTGTGTGTGTGTGTGTGTTTCTTCCCTTACTGCTCTGGCCAAGACTCCAGTTCAGTATCGCATAGAAGTGTTAATAATGGGCCTCCCTGCCTAATGGGTTACCAACCAGTGGACGCATGTTTACTATTTCACCACTGAGTATTATTTTAATTGTAGGCATTTGTAAATATAATTCTTTTGTGTCTTAGCATGAAATTTTTAAAAGAATGATGGGTATCAGTGAGGAACCCTTCATCTCTTTTCCAGGTGTTTCTCATGAAGGAAACTCAGTTAGTATAACTTCATGTCTCTCTTTTTTCTTCACTCATCCTACCATGAGGATGGTGGTGTGGCTCATCTGCTTGGCAAGTCTGGGATGACTACAGTGGGTATATTCCTCTTGACTACTCTCTTTATCTTCCTCTTGGGGGACCCTTGCTCTTGTCCAGGATTCATACTGGCTAGGACAGGCCAGTATGTCTAGATCTGGGATTCAGCTAGAAGGGCTGGCCCATTTGGCTCTCAAACTAAGCTACGTCCCCCAACCTGACCCTTTGGAATCATAAAGTTGATCTTTTAATTTCCTGTCTACCTAATCTCTGCTTTAATTTTCAATTTGTTTCAGACCCTGGATGCAGAAAAAAAAAGGCTTGCTACTTTTTATCTTTCTCCACCTTAGAACTTCAATAGTGGTATCAAGCAATACTTTTTGTTGCATTATATTTATCATTTGTATTTCTATTAATTTTAAAAATTTGAATAGAGTTGACACACAATCTTAGTTTCAGGTGCACGACGTAGTGATTCACCGTGTCTATACATTATTCTATGCTCATCACACGTGTAGCTACCATCTATCACCATACAATTTGTCGCATTAGTTGTAAATAAAACAATTTTGTCATAATGAATAAAAGAAATTCTGTTAAAGCAAGATATTTTCAAGGTATGGTCTTTAGGAGCCATTTAAGCATCCTTCCTTATTCTGCTTATCCTGTTCTTCTTTCTATTACCATTGCCCAGGCCACAAGCTTCCTGCTGTGCTTTAACCAGGCTTCACCCCCCAACAGGAAGCTGTCCAACACCATTCCCTCCTTGAAGACATTAGCTTTCCTCTCAGAACCACAATGTATGCACCGCTAACTTGTCTTCTGGATCCCCTTTCTTCCCTGAAGGGCCAAGGGTGAGGCTCTGCAAAGCCAAACCTCACAGCTATCATAGGTGTTCCATCCATTAGTTAGACATTTCCAGACAGGCCCTAGAGTAAATGAACCTCTCCGTGCTTTGTTTCCAAACCTTTAAGTGAGAAATAGTAATAAGGCCACCCACATAGGATACCTATGAGGAATAACAGAGTTATTGAATGTAAAAGCACTAACATCAATGCCTGGCTCATAGGAAGATCTTATAATGTGTTAGATATTATTATTATTAGTTGATTTTATTGCATTTGTTGGGCTTTTCAATATATCATGTTATACTTTAATCAGGATATTTTGGAGACATACAGCTTATTGTCCACATTAGTTTTTAAGCTCTATAAAAGCAAATCTGGCTCTTGTACTTTCCTCACATTTCCTTTGTGCTAATCAAATTTACTTTCTGCAATGGCACCAAAAATATTAATACTGGGATCTTTTCACACTGTATTTCTGAAATAGCATTGGCCTAATCTTTTTTGAAGCAGTGATATTTTGGGTATCATGGATGTGTCTCTAATATGCAGAGATTTTACTTTCTTTAAGTCTTCAGAGAAAGACATGAAGTAAGCTTTCAAGAAATAGAATAAAAACTAGTTTGTTTCTGAATATCTGGGTGGGAGTCCTGGTCTTCCCACTTATTTTTTCGCTAGGTGATTTTCATCACTGAGTCTCAATTTTTCTATGTCAATAAAATGAGCCTAGTAATACCTCCTTTTTAATGCAACATTTAGCTTTACTCCATAGTTCAATATTTGGATTAAAATGCTAAAATGATCATATTTCTCCAATAAAAATATTTAAAAGTAGCTGAACCACTAGAATATGTAAATCTGTTCTGCACTTACTACTGTATGTGTATTATATCATCTATCTATCTATCTATCTATCTATCTATCTATCTATCTATCATCTATCTGTGTATCTATCTATATCTGGCATTATTAATATAAGCCAATGTTTATCAAAGAAGTTTCTCTGGAGACACCAATAAGATGCTTCTGGGTAGGGGAGAGGGTTACAAATAAATGAAAAATTCTCAAAACTGGTCAATATCTACAGAATGATAATCAATTACAGAGCACAGGGCACAATTTGCATCTTTATGGACAAGAATGATTTGCATTACTATCAATTTTCTACAATATCAGGGTGGTAAAAAAATCTCAGAGACAATGAAAGCTTAAAATAATCTGAACTCATGGGCTAGTCAGTACTCTGTTTAAATTTCAGTCTTTCACAATTTTTCCCTATACCACATGTCTTCTCAAACAGAAAGCTATTTTTGCTAGTCCTATATTTAAAAGGAGCCTTGAGGGGCACCTGGGTGGCTCAGTGGGTTGAGCGTCGGACTTTGGCTCAGGTCATCTTGCAGTTCGTGAGTTCGAGCCATGCATCCGGCTCTGTGTTGACAGCTCAGAGCCTGGAGCAAGCTTAAAAATTCTGTCTCCCTCTTTCTCTACTGTCTCCTGATCCTGCTCTGCCTCTCTCTCTCAAAAATAAATACACATTTAAAAAATTAAAAGATGTAAAAGGAGCCTTGAGTTAATTATTTAAAAAAGATATATGCACATATAGCTCATGTAATGAGTATTTGGATAGAACATCTCCAGTTGGAAAGATATTGAACTAAAAGGGAAAAACTCACTATAGCAAGTTCTTTTAAAGGTGATTTTAGCTTCTATTCAAATCAATAAATATTTTGTAAATATCTACCATGTGATTCAAAGAAGAAGAAGAAGAATGATAACTTGTCTTTTGGGCACTTACAATGTTCCACCATCCATGGTGTTGGGTTTGGCCTCATGCTGTGTAGGATCCCATGCCTGACAGTGTATTTCTGGAAGTCTAGGTAATTCAGTCTAGAAAATAGCTGTATATGGGGTTCCATAATTCGAAGATAATTTACTTAAGTTCCCTTTACTAATGTAAATGGAAGACCCTCAAGTTATCATCTTGTCTCTGCTTCCACACTCACCTGGGTAGCTGGTAAAAGAAAACTATACAAATCTATGGGGCTCCTGGTTGGCTCGGTTAGTTAACCAGCTGACTTCAGCTCAGGCTAAGATCTCATGGTTTGTGAGTTCGAGCCCCACATTGGGCTCTGTGTTGACAGCTTGGAGCCTGGAGCTGCTTCCGATTCTGTGTCTCCCTCTCTTGGTCCCTCATCCACTTGTGCTCTGTCTCTCTATCTCTTTCTCAAAACGAAATAAACATTAAAAAGTATTTTAAAAAGAAAACTATATAAATATAAAAACAAAAAATTGTCATGGAGCAGTACATTTTGAATCCACATTTTAGAAAGAGGCATTTCCATTAATAATCTTTTCATTATTATAAAGTAGCTCAACTTCTCACATCTCAAACCACTCTTATTTAAAACATGATCTTCACTTTTTTGTGTGTGTAACTAAAATGTCTATTAATGTGTTTTAAAAAAAAAAACAAAGAAAAACCTTTTTTGTCCTCAAAAGTTAATTTAAGCATCTGAGATCAGAAAGCTCCTGGCAGCTTTCATCAAGATTAAATACTACTAAGTACTACTATTAAATACTACTAAGTACTACTATTAAAAGCTACTAAGTACTACTATTAAATACTACCAAGTACTACTATGATGACTACTACTACTACTCCTACTACTACAGGAACCCTGTTTCATATTCATCTATGTATTATGTACAACTAGACTGAATTGGATCGTTATAATGGTGTGCAGGAATTTCCTCCAGCTAAGGGGTCCAAGCTGTGATTTTAAAATTATTCTGTTTTTCATGGTTCTTCTGTCCCATTTCATTAGAAGTGATCCCTTGTCACTGTTTTGAGTAGACTTGAGTCTAAGACCTTCTTTTAGTCTGTCACTTCTTCATATTGTTAGAATAGATACTACCATGGTCAAAGCCCATGCATTTGTCCACAGAACCTCTTACTCGACTTACAGACATGGTCTCTATATGATTTCAATACACTTCACATTCCCCTCTCATAGACAACATTGAGAAGTTTGGGTAAAGGCAGTCACCAAAGGGTTCTCTTTGTGGGTGAATTTATGATGTATGGTGTATAAGTGTGCATATCTGAACACATATGGAGCCATCAGTAATATATGGTAGAGTACACAAATATTTTCTTTAAAAATTTTTTTAAAAAGGTTTATTTTATTTTATTTTTTTTGAGAGAGAGAGAGAGAGCAGGGGAAGGGCAGAGAGAGGAAGATACAGAATTCGAAGCAGGTTGCAGGCTTCGTACTGCCAGAATAGAGCACGATATGGGGCTCAAACTCATGAACCGTGAGATCATGACCTGAGCCGAAGTTGGACACTTAACTGACTGAGCCACCCAGGTGCCCCACAAATAGTTTCTATGAAGTCTTTGTAGGTTATAGGGGCTGTCCTTCATTGTGGCACAATTACTTAATTTGTAGTCACCATGACACAAAAGCAGCCCATAGATTGTAAATAAACGAAAGGAGACAACTGTGTTCCAATAAAACTTTATTAAACATGCAGACACCCCAGAGGCTATAGTTTGCTGACCTCAAAATATAGTATAGTCTGGACAAGAAATTATAATGCCAGGGGAACCCAGCTCTGCCCTTACCGCCTGAGTGCACAGCTTAATTCTCTCATGTCTGTTGAAAGAATAATTTTTATAAGGTCTAAAATAGTATGCAGACATCTCAGATGGTATTCATTCAATCATTCATTTATTCCACAAATACATATCAAATGCCTACTGTGTGTCAAGAACTGTCCCAGAACAACAAGGTGTTAGTAGATAAGGATGAGTCACATAGACTTTGGGAAGGGTATCAATGTCAGGCTGTTGGGTGATTGTCAGGTTGGGGTCATAAGGTAAGATGACAGCCTGGTGGGAGGGGGGGTTTCCCCTGAAGGGAATTGATGTTCATATAGTCACTCATTTTGGGAAGTGGTTAATTCTGGGCAGGAAATGAGTTGGCACTTTGGGTTGGGGTGGTCACACTTCTTTCACTCTCTGGGGCCAGGAAGAGCTGGGCCAAGATTCTAAGTCATGAAAAGGCCTAGGTAATTCTGGTTGTGGGGGAGTAAGACATTTCTTTGCTATGTAGAAGTAGGCATATTGGTGTCATCAAGTTCATGATTTCCCTCTTAGAGGGGCCTGTGTGAAGGCTCAGGGTTGTAGGGTCGCTGGCCTCAAAAAAGCAAGGTCCTTTCCAGA
This sequence comes from Hyaena hyaena, assembly GCF_003009895.1. Lineage (NCBI taxonomy): Eukaryota > Metazoa > Chordata > Mammalia > Carnivora > Hyaenidae > Hyaena > Hyaena hyaena. The sequence continues at coordinate 8,597,711 of NW_024080638.1, forward strand.
ATCCAGAATAGGGTGTGAATGGTGTGGGATCAAACCAAAATAGTTCGGGAGCAAGAATTACTTTATTTTGTAGATATTGGCAGAAAGTGAACTATATTTAAATGTTGTTCTCGCAACCTAACAATTATATACTGCAGGATGGTAAGTAGTTAGATAGAAGTGGGGATGTCAAGGCAGAAATTGGATGCCTACCTTAGCCTGGGAATGGTTCTTGATAAATAAATAAGGTTAGAGTTGAGATTTTATGAATGAGGTCAGATTAACCAAGCAGAGATATGAGGACAAGAACCATGTAGATAAAGGGATCAGCATGTGCAAAGTCAGGTGGCCCCAGAGGGAGGAGTGCAATGTTGTTAGGGATGTTGACTTTGGACTCAGACTGTGAGCATTTACACCCTGGCTTCTGAGCTACTTAGACGTCTGTATGCATTTCTCTGAGCCTCCATTTCTTCATCTGTAACGTGGGAATGGGAACCTTTATCTCATAAAACAGCACGAGAATGAAATAACAGTATCGAGGGCTCCAATAATGACGCCTGGAACTGGTAAAGAGGCACTCAGTCAGTGTTAGCGATGATATATACTTATGTGATATCAGGCTATTTAAGCAAACACACCCTAACTAATGAAAAAGGAGCATGAAAAGGTCAGATTCGGTTCAGGGCTGGTGTATGCAAGTAACTTTGGCAGTGAAGCTTCCTTAAGCATTTTCTCGCCTTTTCTTCATCTTGGTGTGTCAGTCCCATGATGGGTCATGGCCTTTCTTCCCTTGACTACTTGGGCCCCTGTTGCTGTGAGCAACAGGCCAGCTGTTAAAATGGAACTAGTTGTGATAGTGGAAGGCAAAGTCAGAAAGGTCACGGCAGTTATGTTCTCTGGGCCCCCAGCAGTAGGAACAAAATGACGAGATATGTCAGCTGGTTTTCACTTGGAGCTTTCTGTTCGCGAGGCTGGATCAGACTGCAATGCAGCACGTTTTTGACTAGTTGAGCCGATACCCTCAACTGGTAATTCCCTGTCTCACTGCAAGGGAATCCACACATTTCTTGAGTGCTGACCTTGTGCTAGACACTGATCCAAGTGCTGGAAATTGGGGTAAATTTCTTGCTTCTAGGTGCTCAATCCTAAGTGGGAAAAAACAAAAAAAGACACACAAACACCAACACTCCAGTATGTGAACAGTGTTGTCGTGAGGGAGACACAGGGAGGCGGCCCCCAAGGTTCCATCTCTCAAATATTCAGTAGGCTTATCCGGGCTAATTTTCCCTATAGTATGAAAGCACTCGTTGGGTGTTTGCCTCATGAACATCTCTGTTGGTCCAGTGGCTGGTTTTTCCAGACGCAGATGGAGACGGCTTCAGTGAGTTTCAGGGAACTATCATTGCTCTCATACTTGCCCTTGAGCTTTTTCCTGCTCCTCTCCCACAGTGAAACTCCTTTGCAGATACTGAATGTAATAAAAGACCTCACATTTGTACACTTTTCAAGCTTATTGTATGTTCTTCCCACAGCTTTGGAAAGGATTACGCTTCTCAGTTTACAGTTGAGGAAACATAGAGAGTGTCTGTGACTCACCAAGATCCTCATGTTAATCACTGCCGGAGCTAGGATTCACACTCAGGTTTCCAAACTGTCCATTCCCATGTGCCACCCCCACACTTGGTTCTCGCTTTCCTCCATCATAGGGAAAGTACATCCCCTACACTGGACTACGTCCCAAGCTTTCAACATATTGGTTACAATCCTGTCCCAGCTCTTGCCCAAGCTACCCAAGGGAAAGATCTGGACCAAAAGCAGTTTTTTGTTTAAACTCAGTGATAATTACAATTGAATACCATCATGGTGACTTAACATTGTTTTTGGTAGTGTCTAGACCCTCATATTTGCATAAATGGCAGAAGGGGAGGGAGGATGCATTTCCCAAAATCACCTGGGGGGAAACGGGGAAGAACAATGGATTCAGAGACCTCTTCTACACTTACCAGGGACAGTCATCTGAACGAACAGTCCTCAAACTGTTCGGTGTCCCTGAATGACAGTCTCATAGATTTTATCAAAATGTTGGTTTTGTTTTAGTAGGTCTGGGTGGATGTGAGATTCTGTATTTTTTGCAAGCCCTCTGGTGTAGGTTCAGGGCACAATACAGATAGTTAGGATTTAAACCACTAACTCTCCAACTTAACTTAAAGATTGGGAGTTTAAAATAATCCTGATGCCTGAGTGGCAACCCCAGAGATTCTAATTTTATTGGCCTGGGCTGTGGGCTGGAGATCAGACATTAAAAAGTCTTTTAATTGAGGGGTGCCTGGGTGTCTCGGTCAGTTAAGCCTCCGACTTTGGCCCAGGTCACGATCTCATGGTTTGTGGGTTCAAGCCCTGCAATGGGCTCTCTGCTGTCAGTTCAGAGCCTGCTTTGGCTCCTCTGGCCCCTTTCTCCTCTCCTACCCTGCTTGTACTCTCTCAAAAACAAATAAGCATTATATTTTTTTTGAAAAAAGTCTTTCAGTTAATTCTAAGCTGCACCAAAATTTGATTTATACTCTAGGGTGAGTATACCCACCTATAAAACGATTAGAACAGCATATAGCTATCTCATAGGGATAGGAAAGGAGATAGATTATACAGCAAATATACTACACCTAGTTCATAGAGAGGGTTCAATAAACCAAGTGAACATCTTGGGTTTTTTTGTTTGTTCGTTTTTTGTTTTTTTGCCTTCCAAATTCTCAGATGGCACAGATGAGTTCTGGCATTTGGACACTTGCCCTTTCTTTAATAGCTCTCTTCCGTCTCTTGAGTGCTGAGAAACATTCAGGAGAAAAAGTGGCTTTCAATTCACATTTCCATACTTTTTAAAGAATTTTTAGTCCTTTTTTTCTCTTTTGGATGGCTTGTTTGCTAACTTTCCCCTAGAATATGGCCTGTGTTTAAAGAGATTTTCTTTGATTATTCATTTAAGAAATAGTCATTGAATGGCTGTTATATCCTAGGGGCTGTGCTGGGCTGTGAGGACCCAGTGCTTGAATAAGATTGATAGGATCTGTCTTCCAGGGACTTAGATGCTGGAGAGGAAATATAGAGAGAGAGCCAGGGTAAAGAGCATCATGCACATAAGGACAGGACAAATAGGGAAGAAGACAGCAGGGACTTAGGTGAGGCCAGAAGAGTCAGGAAGACTTCTCTAAGGAGATCGGAACAATGATGGGAGTTAGCCAGGCAAAGAGAGCAAAGTGAATATTCCAGGCTGAAGGAAGAACACTTGCAAACACCTGGTGGCAAGGCTGAGCATGGAAGGTTTGAAGAACGGGAAGAAGTTTGGTGTGATTTGTATCAAGCACAAGGTGGGAGGTGGCATGAAGTGAGAGAGGAAAGAAAGATCTCGATGGGGATGGAGCTGGTTTAGGGAACTTAGGTTTTAGGAAGGCTGGGTCCATAGTGGTTGGAAAATGGAATGTTGGAGCGGGGGACATTCACACCAGAGGGCTTGAATTCCAGCTCTACAATCTAGTGGCCATGCTACCTGATGTCTCAGAGTCTCAATGTCACTGTGTGCGATGTGGGGATAAAAATACCTGCCTCACAAGGCTGTTTGGGGGATTCAATGAGTGTGTTTGTGAAAAATGCAGAACATGGAAGAGCTTGATCATCATTATTATTGGTCATTATTACTCAGCCCCCGGAATGATGGTGCTCTCTATCTAGAGATGGGATTTGTAAGAGGGAAGACAGGAGCCAGGATGTGAGTCAGGAGGTGACAAGGGTAATCCAGGTGCAATGGTTCTGGCGGGGAACAAGAGAGCTTAATGAACTGGACAGGTGTTGGTTGGATGGATGATAGGAAAGGAGGGTCATGACAGACTCAGATTGCCCTTGAGATTTAGGACATAGGAACAGTGACAAGTTTGGGTATTGTGAAGTCGGCTTTACATGTTGAGACTGTATCCAAAATCAGGGATCATTTGCAGAGAATAGATGACACTCCAGCTTGCTTAGCAGGAAGGTATTTATCACGGAGTGTCAAGTGGCTTACAGACTCGCCGAGAGGGCTGAAGACACAGAATCTAGGTGGAACTTTCAGGAGCAACCTCGAATGCCTCCCCACAGAACAGGGCTGCTAGGGTGGCTGCTGCCTCTTCAACAACCTTGCAGTCAGGAAGGTACCCTTCTAGAGCCACAACACCACTGTTTCAAACAGGAAACCACCATAATCAGGAAGCAGCTACTGCTGCCAGATCTAGAACCACCACTAATCTGCAACAGAACACGTCAGCAGAATGGATGCTCCCGTCCCTGTGCTCAGACTCACTGCACCCACCCATCTCACGTGGGAATACTGGAGCCCCTGCAAATGCCACCTGCAGAAAACCCAACACGTCTGCTTGCTAGCAGAGTGGACCACATTCTAAAATCTTGTCCATCTTGGACTTACACTCTTCTAGAACTCAAGCTGCAATAGAATTAGCAAAGTATACTTTGAGCCTTCCAACTTGTGGAGCAAGGAAAGTCATGCTAGAATAATATTTGCAGACTGTGGGTTGTGACTCATGACAGCATGATCGAATCTATTCAGGTGGTCACAACAGGAATTTTTTTTTTCTTAGTCATGAGTAGCTAGGGTCAGCATTGCTTAATGTATCCTTGGTCTTAGGGTTGTGTGTGTGTGTAATTATCTTTGTTTGTAAAGGAGAGCATTTCTTCTCTTGAGTCATGGGAAACACACTTGAAAGTCACTATACTAGATGTGGAGTGCCAATCTTCCATTGCAAGGTCTCAGAAAGAACTAATAGGTAGAGAGCCCAGTGGCTACTGAATATGTGGGGTTGAATTTTAGGAGCAAATCAAAGCTGGAGATATAAGTTAGGCAGTCATTGGCAAGAAGCTGCCATTGAAACCAGGGGGAGTTGATTAAGCCATTCAGGGAGACAGCATGGAGGGTGAAGAGAAAAGAGATCTGGAAGGGACCCCAAGGAATACAGACATTTGGTCTTGGGGGAGAATTTTCCTCCCGGCGTTGCACTCATCCTTCATACCTTGTGGTATTTTTTATTTACTCTCTAGAGAGAGGACTGGATCCAGGGCAGCCCCAGAGCGCCTTGTGAAGGTATGTTTCAAACCCCATGTTAATTGGGGTTGATTCTGTAGCAGTCTGGCAGAGCCACGGCTCATCCCATGCAGGGAGATAACCCAGCACCTGGCATGGGGTCCTAGCGCCACACCACGCTGGTGCTCAGGAGCTGTGTGTGGAATGGATGTGCAGAGCACAGAAGTTCTAGGAAAGATGGAGAGAGCTTTTTAGATTCCAAAGCTCCAGCTCACAAGCTGTGACCATAGACGGGTCTAACCTCATTAGCCAAGGTTGACTCACTAGTGTCAAGATACTATTTATAATTTTTGCTGTATAGAAAAATAGCAGTAAGGACTGGGGGCTGTTCAGGGAAATATGTTCATTGTAGCAATATCAAGAAGCAAGTTAAATGTTCATTCATAGGAGCACAGGGCATCTGGCATAGTCAAACAATGAAATCCGATAAAACAGTTGAACAGGTGAGCCAGATCCACATGTGTCATTCTGTATCAATCTGAAAACATCAACACTACATGAAAAATTTCAAGTCACATATGTAATATGAAGCATGATATCATTTATTGAAATTTTTAAAGCCACAGAAAATTGTACTATATATACTTATGGGAAAACAACTGTAAAATTATGTAAGTGAAGGGGCACACAACTTCAGGGCAGAAGCTCTCTAAGGAGAGGCTACAAGGAAAAGGATGGGGGAGTGAGAGTGCTCTATCTGCAGTATTTTCTTTTTACAAAGAAGCAGAAGCAAACATGGCAAAATATTAATAGTTATTAAATAAGCAAGGAGGCACTGGGAGAAATTATTTTCTGTTCTTTTCATAATTAAAAATAAATAGAAGTGTATACACATTTTGCAATGCCCAGAGCAAGAATCAAGCTTCCTCCTCTGACAATAGGTTAAGCAGATAATCTGTAAAATAACTACTAGAGCAAAGCAGGTGCACACACACACACACACACACACACACACACACACACATATACATGCATATAAAACACACGTATATGACACGTATATATGTATATATATGTACACACACATATACATACACACATACATAGCTTCAAATTAAAACAGTAAGCTTTTAATTTTTAAATTATTTCTTCCAGTTTCTGGGAGATTATACTTTTCTATATGAGACCTTGACCTTTTTCTGTGATTTGATCATGTACTGAATCTATAGACTATCTGTGTCTCACATTTGAATGATGGGTCTGGAGGATCCAAGTGGTGCAAAGAAGAACAGAGGAAGCCCTAAATGCTGGGGACCACCCTGGTGCAGGGCCGGAAACATGTGACCTGAGGAATTACAGAAAGGCTACAGGACAAAGCATATCAAGGGTGGTAGGAAATAATGGACAGGGGAGTCAGGAGGCTGGGCTCAGCTGCTAGCTCTGATCTCAGCTCTGCTACTAACCACACGTGAGGACTTCTAAGTCTCTGCCGTCTATTGGGCTTGCATTCTAACACTGGCTTAGCTCGTCACTCAGGATTTTTCCAGGGACCACAGGGACTGACTTCTCAATCCTCTTAACTTAAGGGCTTTGTCCCCCAGTGCCAGAATAATCAGCGGTATTCCAGGGATTCTGGAAGGCTCTCCTGTATGGTAAATTCTGCCTAATTTCCCTCAGTATTTCCTCCCTCTACAGACTATTCCTATCATCCCTCCTGGGGCTGCTGCGCTCTCCTCTGGGCCAAACTTTGTGTGACTGGAGAATTCTAAGAGGGAACTGGGGTAAGTTGAGGAGGCATCAGTGGGTGGTAGACTGGGTGAAGAAAAAGTTACCAAATGTGGAGAAAGAAAGTCTTATAAATTCCTCAAGGGTAGGAACACATTTAGTCTATACTGATTGTTTCTTACCAACTCACATATCTCTCTTCTATACAAGTTCTGCATGTATGCTATGTGTGTGTGTGTGTGTGTGTGTGTGTGTGTGTGTGTATGTATGTGTGAGCTCCAGTTTGGTTTTGCCCAAGGGGGCATATGTTTTGGTTAGTCTGGATTCCTAGTTAGAAAAATTATTTGTTTTACTTGCATAGATGCTACCACATTCCCAGGGGCTGGTTAACCTTCAGGGAGTAAGAGAATCTGGGTTTAAACTTTCCAGATTATCCACTCCGTATTATTTTCAGTGGAGTTACTAATGATTACTTTGTCTTGCTACAGAACTGCTTTAAATGCTGTGTCCCCTGTGTCTTCAGCTGTCGGCTTTCAAAGCATTGCTTGACAGAGACTGAGAGTAGGAGCCACTCTCAGTGTAAAAGTCAGGTGTTTCTGCTCAGAGAAGGAATGGGATCTTTCTGAACTTTGAGTATGAGATGGTAGAAGATTTGGTTAGTTTATACAGCATAGATTGGAGATACCTTTTCAAGAATGCATGAGTTGGCTTAAGCAAGGTTCATTTGTCCTTCTGAGTTAGGTTATAACTCAAATGCCACATACTCCCTTACTTTCTAGTTTTGGGTCCTCAAAATCTGTCTCTGTTTACTACATACTTGGCTTGCTGTATTCAACACTTCTTCTAATGCCTGCTCCTCCCAACGAATCTACTCATAGAAAGTGTTATGAGAAATGTAGACTTTACTGAATATTTCATAGAGGAGGCCTAGGAGGAGGCTGACAGTAAGTATGCGGCTCAGCAAATGACTTACATTTTTCCCTAGCTGTTTTGTTTTCCCAAGTCCTTCTCATCCATACCAACACTACTGAGTCTTTTTTTTTCCTTTTCTTCTTTTAAATTTTTCCTAGTCTTTCTCTGACAAACACGCCCGACTTCCAACATTTTTCTTTTCCCTCCTCCTTTTTAGAGAAAAATGCAAATTTTGCTCCAGTCTTTTGCATGCAGTTAAGGGTCCCTTTTTTCTTCTGAAGCATCAGCTCTGGGGATTTATACTTCAAGCTGAATAGTCCTTCTTTCAAACAGATAAGGTGCTCCTTCGGAAATGATGGATGGATGTAAAGGTAGGTTGACATAGCTAGAGAAATCTCATGGTTGCCCAACTCAGGAGAGGAGGTTGCCATTGTTCAGAAGGCCTTCTCATCATTTACAGGGACATCATCATTTATCAACAACACTTTGGGGCCTTAATAACCCTCCACAGAAATGGTTCCCTGAGAGAGATCATGTGAGAAATGGCGGCAGCATTGCCTGACCAAATGGCTGCATCACCATGACCACTGCCCACTGTTGGAGTGTTTGCAGAATGCACAGCCCTTCCCAAAAAGACACAAAAGCTGTCTGTTGTTGAGTTATTGTCAATCTTAACTTGAATGGAGTCAAGCCCAGTCAGGTAGTTTTCCAAATACCAGGAGGCCTCTTAGATTCAGGATGATCAGTTGGGCAACCCTTTCTTTTATACATTTTAGATCTCACTGCTCACATCATCTGGCAAGGTACTCTGAGACTTGTCCCCAAATTCTGACAGTGCTGAGGTGACATGAAGCCAGATACTTCTAGTATCATTGGATTTAGACTGGTGTGAGGGCCTTTCCTTTGATTGCAGGACTTCTAGAACACTGCCTGGGATCTTAGGTCACAGGTCTGGGGTGAGAGATCCTGGTCTTCTGAGATGGCAGAGATTTTGGAGAAATTCAAATCCAGCCCCTTCACTTTTGAGACATGGATCCAGAGTTCCAGGGAGGGGAAAGGAATAGCTCCAGGTTATACAGTGAGTTAGTGGTTGGGCCAGGGTATAAATCCATCCCTTCTGACACCTATGTGGGACTTTTCCCACCACACTCACTGCCTTGCTTCCCTGCCTTCTATTTGAAAGATACCTCATTCAAAATTGTTCTCTTTTTTTTTTTTTTTAAACCCTGGAGCTGTATCTTTCCAAGAGACAAGAAGGAGAAGCATGTTATTTAATACCCTTTGTGGTTTTAGTCTTGGTCTAGAGTTTTCTTTCTGCCCAAGTGTTTGATGGATAAAATACTGTATGGTAGAGAGTGGCTTTCTTCCTGAAGGCCAGGAGAAGTGGTTCATTCAGTCTAAACTACTGTATAAGAAGATGGACAACACATTCTCAAGAGGAAAGGTGTTTGTATCCACATACTGGAATTTATCCACTTTGACTGATATGGTGGTATTGACCTGGAGGTGCTCCAGCAAGAATTGTGAGAGATTTTGGTATATATTTTTGGTTTGCACTCCAGACTCACACACTGTCACCAGCGTCTGCTTTTTGACATCTTTGTTGATGAGAAGCTCCAACTTCAGGTCAACAGAATGTTCTGGGCATTTCACGAGAAACTGCAGTTGGCAAATGATGAAGTACCAACCTGGGAACTGGATTACCAGATTCCCATCCTGATAGCTGACTCCACGGACAATGCCATCTTTGTTCCAAGACAACTCGGATTTGTTTAAATGCTTTGACACTATAAAGAGAAGGACAAGAAGACAGGGTTATTGGGCATATTTCAGGGGCAGATTGGAAAATGTGAAGTTTTTATTCAAGGTTTCCCATTCCAGACTCGTGTTTTCTATTATACTGCCTGCTGTTCCAACCATCTGGAATGTCTTCCATGTTTCTCATTCTAGGTACTGCTTAACATTCAAGGGATGTTCTATGCTTAAAGCTGAAGGGTCAGAACACACATGGCAATGGACTGCTACCTCTTATAGAAGCGTTTTCCACTTAATTAATATTTTATTTTATTATTATTATAATTATTATATTTCCCTCTTGAGACTGTGAGCTCCTATGCTGTACTCCCCACAAGTCCTGGACCAATCAATCAATGAATGCTTCATCAATAAGGGAGTACTATTTGGTAGGCACTGCATAAAGTATCTGAGATATGATAGTTTGTTTCAGTTTGTAACCAATTCAGGCATCGAGATTTCCAGGAGAATTTCAGTCTGTTGATTTTCATATTAAAATGTGTCTTTAACAACTCATTGTCTGAATTTTTTAATGTCTTCCTCTCTTTAAAAGGGCAGCCAAACATAACTGTATAGATCACGCAAGCGTACATTAAGGGGCTCTTCCCAGCTGGGATTTATAGAAAAGCTGATGATGTGGCAGACATGTTCGTGTGGAAAGCCAAGTCTCTCTGAGTCCTAACAAGTGAAAATCAGCACTGATTAGTCAGGGTGCCTTTCAGAACTGGAAAGCTGGCATTCGTTTTAATTGCCTTCCCTTTAAACCTCGTTGCGATTCAGTTGAAGAGTGAGAACTAATCTAACTGCAAAATTGAATTTTTAAAACAGGCAGAATGGCTATTCAGAGAATCTTGGCCATCCTCTCCGTATCTCGGCTTTCCCCGTGTAAGTGCCTTGTATTGTTTCCTTTATAAGGGGCCTCTTACCTGATGCATGCTGCAAGATGCAAATAGGCTATGTGCCAGCATGTTCATTAAGCTGTCAATCTGGGGACAAGGCAATTTTGTGGCTCCCTTTTGAATAACTCGACAGAGGCAGAGACTAAAAGCCTGCTTCTCTTTCATGAGGAAAAAGTACTGTACACTTGGCCCAAAACTTGTAGGTGGCTGAATAGAGAGGGAGCGTGGGGGTGAGGCACAAATGCCTTCGGAGGCCAAGTTAGTAATGGAAAATGGGAAGGAGACTGAGAAAGGAGGAGTCTTGTGGCTTTCTCCCCTTTTCCCCCAAGGCCTTTTTTAAACACTTTTTTAAAGTACACTTATTTATTTTGAGAGGGAGAGAGAGAGAAGGGGAAGGGCAGATAGGGAGGGAGAGAGAGAATCCCAGGCAGGCTCCGTGCTGTCAGTGCATTGAGTCTGATGTGGGGCTCGATCTCAGATCATGATTTGAGTGGAGGCTAAGAGTCAGATGCTCAGCTGACTGAGCCATCCAGGTCCCCCTCCCCCTAAGGCCTTCAAAATCAAATTATAAAAAATAGCATGCAGGCTAGAGACTACATTTGCATGTCAGCTTTAGCCATGGGCTTCTCCTTTGACCTCTGGCTTAGAGGTTTCAGAAAGGCCACAGGAAGTTGCCCTCAAGTGGCTGGAGTTCCTGGATTCAGTTACTGACCTTGGAGGTAGGCCCACGACTTCTCAAATGGAGCCTTTTCCAGTATACATGAGATGTCCCCTGAGCAATTTCCTAAAAATAAGGAGATCACACATTAAATGTCTTTCTCTACTTTGGAGACATCAGATCTTTTTTCATAACCCTTTGATGGAGACACTTAGTATTCTGTTTCCATTTGGGGGGCTAAAAGGACACCTGTTTATTTCTCATTTTGCCATCAGGTTCCATAAGATCCTTTTCAGTTGATTCCTTCCACTTGGACATTTACCAAAGACTGGAAATTGAGGGAAGAAAACTAATAAGACCCGAGTTCCCCTATGTGCCAGGTGCCATTCCTGTCAGTTTACATACTTCAATTCATGTTGCAGCAACTATATGAGAGTGGTATTATTAAGTCCCTTTTACAGATAGAAAAAAGTCTAGGGAGCAGACAGATTAAGTACATTGTCCCATGTTCCTCGGCCAAGCAGGGATGGTCAGAACGATAATACTGATAGTAATTACTGCTATCCTTCTTTTGAGAATGCAACAGATACTGGTCTGTGTACTCTTATATATTCTGTTAGTGTAATTCTCAGAATAACTCTGTAAGGCTGATCCTGACACCTAGACATAGTCAATGATACAAGGTCAAGGAGGTTAGTGATAACATTGAGATTCATCCCCATGTCTGATTCCAGAGGCCAGGTTTCCTCCTCAACATCATTTGCTGGACAGTGGCGATAAACACAGTCTTGTGCTCAATTTTAAGAGGATATAGAATTAAAGACTTCTAAGTAGAAAGCCTGCTATCTGGAGCTCCCTTGGCAGGGGAAAATGACAGTGTTTATGTCATTATGGTATTTAAGAAATAAAAATATTTTTAATATATTCACTGGTGAGGCTGGCTTAGCAGCTTCTTATTATAGAAACTATTATATATGCAAAGAACCAAGTTATACATTTCCTGCAATGACTCATGAATTCAACTTACTCTGTGTAAATTCCTTCTTGTCTTTGGATCTTGGTTTCATATCTTATTATAAAACTGGGAGATCTAAGACCTGACACTGACATCTTTTTGATGGAGTCCCCAGAGTGACCAATTCATTCTGTCCATCAGATACTAGATAGCCATGGGCCTGTTCAGTTGAAGTAGCCCGTACCATGATGTGTTTTCTCCCTGGATCTCTGATTGGCGTCTGTGGGGCTTACAATCTTCCAGGTTTCCCTCTCTGCCCCAGGCTTAAGGAAATCCCTTCTGGCCTTCCTCATGTCCCCATGGAGCCTTGGAAAAGTTGAAAGTTAAGTGAAGAGGTCCCTCTGCTGTCTGTACAAGCTCACTGCCAGCAGCAACCCCACATAACACCCCCCTCCCCCCAGAAAAGCAGGGGGTGGTTTTCATCCTTGTCTGCCATTAACCCATAAAGATGCTCTGACCCAAAGTTCTCCTTGGTGATGAGGGCTGGTGGGCCAGCTGCCATTCGTTTGATCCCATCTCTTACCTGGTGTTCTGGTCCTGCCTGTTTCCGCCACAGCCCACACTCTTGAGGTGTTAGAATCAGAATGACAGCATGAAGCCTGCTTATTTTCTAATGAACTGTGAGTGCGTTAAGAGAGTCTCTCTGGCCAGTCTCCCCTTCTTGGGCATGTGGAACATCAAGTCGGAAAAAATTTCGGCCAGGCATACCTGCCTGGGTCTCTTCTCTGCTCAAAGTCCCTTTCTGACTTTACTGTGCCTGCAGGATCGGGGCCAAGACCCTCCACGGGGTGTTCCTGGTTCCTAGCATTCTGTCCCTACCGCATTTTCAAGTGTCATGCCCCACCTTCCCTCCTTCCCTCAGACTCTTGATCCCGATGGCGGTAGCAGTGTGGACAAAAACAATAGCTAGTACAAGATGAGTGATGGCGATCTTCCAGGTACTCTGCTAAGTGTGTTACATTCCGTCTCTCACTTCTGCGACCACCCCATGAGAAAGGTACTACAATGATTTCTGTCTTGCATATAAGGAAGCCAAGGCCTTAAAAGGTTAATGACTTGTTCACATTTGCATAGCTAGTCAGTGGTGGAGTGAGATTCAGACCTAGGCTATCTGACTCTAACTCCTGGGTAGATTGCCGACCACCGTACTGGTTAATTTGCCTCTTCCCCTGGAATCTCCCTTCACCAGGGGTTACTCCTTATTTAACGCATAGCCTGGAAATCATCTCTGACCTTCCCTCTGTTTGCCTATTTGCCTCCTCCATTAGACTGTGAACCCTCAGGGCAGAGACCACTATTTATATATCCCCAGTGCTCTCCCCTGAAGATGCTCTTTAAATGTTTGTTGAATTGAATCACCTAGTCTGTCCCTCTTACTTCCCTCCGTGGATGTCAGGCGAGTTCTGGCAGGAGTGAGGTGAATGGGGATGCTTGGCTTGCTTTCCCTTTGGGGCTGGAATAACATTTAGCCTCATTCTCCCATAGTTCTTCAGTTGAGCTTAGATTAAATGGGAGGATAAGACTCATGCCCTGGACTGAGGCCAACACACATTGCGAGAATCAGAATTACAAGAACAGGCTCTGCTCATTGGTCGGAGGCCCCCTCACATCATGTCACTTGTGGTGGCATCTGTCAAGGAACCTTCTGTAAACAGGTGGCTGGAGAAGTACAACCCTGGGCTGGCCTCTCACACATGCACGTTCTGTTTTTCCTTTCCCCTTCAATCTTTGTGTGTTTGGGTGGTTGACCTCAGCTCTAATTCTGAGAAACCCAAGGATGGAAAAAAAAACAACACACCTCATTCTGAAGCATTTGCATTTCCTGAAGTCAAAAGGCCAGGTATGTTTTAGTTTTTCTTTAAGAATCTTTTAGATGGCTTCAAACAAAAGGAAAAACACAGGCAATCCTCTTCAAGATTGGCATTGCTGGAGCCACCTGAAGTAAGGGGGGATGGGGAACAGGACAGTGGGGGAGCTGTTGGAGAAAGGGGGTGGTTGAATGGGGAGAGGAGCCCAGAGGAAGGCGGTTGTTGGCCTTTCACATCTGACAGGCTGTCAGCAGGAAGGCCGTACAGCCTGCTCTGTGGGGCCCAAACACTACGGCTCCACGTGGAAGTTACAAGAGATGATGTATTCGGCTAATAACAAACACTGCCCTTGTCGCTATTTCTCCAATGAGAAAGGGGAAGATAAGAAATGGGAAGACCGTCTCCAAAGACACACACATCACACTGTAAGTCACAGGGCTGGCAGCTCAAATATTTGACCAGTGAGTGCTATTTGAAAACACGTTGGGCTGATTTGAGGGTCACGAGGCTCTTGTCAAGAGCCAGATGGACATTTCATGGGTCACCAGCCGTGTGTCACCCTGTGAGTCCCAGATATGACTTTCTGTTTTGCTTATGAAGATAAGAAAGAGTGACTTATAAATAGGTGGTGCTACCTGTAGTGGGAATCCTGTGATATCCCTGGAATTTTGAATGCTGGGAGCACAGGGAACAGAACACACCACTGTTTCATTTATTTCCCAGATGAATGTGATGCCTAGAGGGGTTTTGTGTGTGACAAACTGACCACCTAGACAGAACTAGGGATACACAGATGTTGCTTAAGGTGGTTGAAAGGATCATGTTCTAGAAATCAGAATAATGGCAGCCTGAATACTGTCCACCCCCCCACCTCCCGACCCCCACCTCCCCGCTGCTGAGATCTCAAAATGTTAGACTAGAAAGAGCCATTTGATGCCAACTTAACCAAGACCCTAGTTCTGTGATGGGGGACATTGAACCCAAAGGAACTGAGGGTCTGGCCCAAGAAGTGACCATAGATTAGTGGCAGAGCTGGGTCCAGAGCACACGTCTCCTTACTCTTAATCTAGGGCTATGTCTTCTGTTTATATGTCTTTCCATGGAGGGGTGAGGGTTAAATGTAGGAAGAAGTGGGTTTGCAGCCACCATACACACTGGACTAAAAACTGACAAAACATCTAGAGGTATTGGGAGAAGAGCACTGATGAGTTCCCTTTTGCAGAGGAGTGCCAGAAGGTGCCTTCAGGCCCATGTGTCGAACTCTGCCAAATCCTAAGTCAAAAGCCTTGATGGGGCTTCTATCAAGATGTAATAATGCCCAAGGTAGCAAAAGATACCACGCCAACCATTCTAGCCAGATGGTACATGGTCAGAGTGCCAGGCACCTTCCAGGTGGATGTTAGGCAGACAGAGACACAGTGCATCTCAAAAAGAGCACCTGGGCTCTGGTCAAGGCATTTAACTGTCACCTTCCCTTACTGACCCTCAATTACTGCATCTGTAAAATCAGATGATAACAATCAACCCCAACGAATGGTTGTTGCAAAGATGCAATGGATGTCAAGTGGCCAGTGCAGCATGTGGCTTAGAGGAGACACTCAGGACGTGGTAGCCCCTTCCTCCCCTACTCCCTTTTCCGGTTATAGAAGATGGCTTAGCCATGCTGCTTAGCAGAGTGAGCTGGCTGATGAAATGCTCATTAAAGCAAAGCTCATGGCATTAGCTGATGGATTGAAGTTTCTCAACTATGTGCATAAATGTTTGAGGCCATCTGACGCTTCCAGAAAAGTGTGTAGAATGCTCCTTCCATCTGTTGGAAATATTTTAAGCCTTCCAAGAAGGAGAGGCATTATCTCAATGACTGCATCTACCAGGTCCTGGTAGGCCCTCCGTCTGGCGGAATATCCAAGAGAGTCCCAACAGTGACATCTAGGGGAGAGTCTCTCCATTATCAGTACAATTTGGAATCAAAGTGAGTCCTTAACCTAAGGGTCATTTCAACTGGCTTCAGCTTGACATTTCCTTGATGCCACAAAGCCAACTAGTGGAAAAGGTCCAAGATGGGTTATTTGTTAAACAGAGAACAAACAGGTGACTCTGGATTACAATGCTTGGTGTTAAGCCCGTAAAAAGTGACCAGTAGATACAAATTGAGATCAAACTGGAATTCATTTGAATTTCTTGACAGTTTTTTAGAATTTTGGTGTCTTTTTAATCCCGTTGCAGTATGTAAGGTAAACCTATCTGACTGTCTGTGTGGGCTTCCTGGAATTCACTTAATTTAAATGCAGGTGGAATTGATGTTATTGGGGTGTATTTGAATAAGCATCTTTAAAGTCTATAATTTAAAAGGCAAGGTGAGGGATGCTTGGGTGGCTCAGTCAGCTGAGCCTCTGACTTCAGCTCAGGTTATGATCCCACAGTCTGTGGGTTCGAGACCTGTATGAGGCTACGTGCTGACAGCTCAGAGTGTGGAGCCTGCTTCAGATTCTGTGTCTCTTTTTGCTCTCTGCCCCTCCCTTGTTCATGCTCTGTCTGTCTCTCTCTCTTAAAAATAAACATTATAAAACAATTTTTTAATGGCAAGGTGAATCTGAAGTTACGTGATGAACTTTGCTAACATTTCAAATAACTTTAAAAACATCTCCTAGCTATTTAGAAGTAGGACAGCACACTTGGGAAGTTAGGCTTAGGATTAAAGAGGCTTGGGGCGCCTGGGTGGCTTAGTCGGTTAAGCGTCCGACTTTCGCTTAGGTCATGATCTCGCAGTTCGTGGGTTCGAGCCCCACGTAGGGTTCTGTGCTGACAGCCAGCTCAGAGCCTGGAGCCTGTTTGAGTCTGTGACTCCCTCTCTCTCTGACCCTCCCCTGCTCACGCTGTCTCTCTCTCTCTCCTAGAAATAAATAAAACATTTAAAAAAATTTTTTTAAAAAAAGGATTAAAGAGGCTTGAGTTCAAATTCTACCTTGGCTACTTTATTAAGTTATGTGGCTTTGCATAAGTCACTCAGCCTCCTTGAATTCTCCTCAAAGCAAGGATAATTACAATCTTCCTTTAAGAATTGCTGGAAGGTCAGATGAGATAATGCATAGCCATGAGCTTGGCGTCCACCATTCAAAGGATGCTAGGTGATGATTGGCTCCTGTTCCCTAGTCCAGGGCTCGCACTGCTGGGCTTGTAGAAGTTCAAGCCAACACAGGTGGCATCCAGAGAGTTTGGATAGAATATATCACACAAGTCCTGCTGTCCCTCTCTCCTTCCTTACTTCCCTCTATTCCTCTTTCCTTTCCTTTACCTCTTTTTCTTTCCTTTTTTCCTTCCCCAAAGTATTGGAAAGATGAGGATTTCCTCTAGATTTAGAGCCTTGTAATTTGTATGTGCTAAATTCAAGTATAAATTTTAATGTTTCTTAATGATGTGAATAGTTTTCCCTCTTCTCTCCTCTTGTCTCTCCTCCTCTCCCCCCTACCCACCCTTATCTCCTCTCTCCTCCCCCTCCCTTTTCTTTGTGGGGTGGGGGGGTAGAGATTATATATAAGTGGCTGTAGCACTCTGATTGCCTCTGTAGGATCCTACTCCACTTTATTCTGAGTGGCTCATTTTCTAGTTTATTCCTTGTAGAGAGATTCCCGATTCCCATTAGCTCTGCCTTAAGAAAAAGACAGTGTTAAGAGTGGGTTTTGTGTGTGTTTAAAGTAAATGGAGAAGCAAATAGGCTCTTTGAGGACTATGACTATCTGAAAAGCAATTTGTTCCCTGAGCAGAAGTACCCCCTCTTGCTGTGAGAAGTTAAAAAAAACAAAGCAAAACAAAAAGGTACACCACAAGTGCTGAATTGAGCAACTGAGAACCAGATCAATCTATTTGATGGAAGTGAGCTCTCTGCTGTTTTCAGCCTTTCTGGGGGATGGGAGAGGCTGCTGATTCTCTACCTGCCTCTTTTGCTGCTGGTGCAGCGTCCGGGTGTGGCTGTGACCACCTGGATCATAGATAGCCATATGGCATCAGGGACAGCTGGGGGTGGGGGTGGGGGATGGGTGAGTAGCCAGCCTCAGTGGTTTGGTTTCATTGCCTCCAATGGGAGGCTTTTATTGTCTCTTTGCGGGTGGGTTCACGAGGTACAGTTAAAAAGCCAAACCTGCTTGATCCTTTTTAATGCCCACATTTTCTCTTTAGCAAAGGGAATGGGGAGGAAGGTAGTGTGCCAAGCCATGTAAAACTCGTAAATTGTTAGGATGGTAAAATCGTCAATTTGTCTAATTCCAGGAATGTCACACTCAAAGCAAAATCCATGCCAGAGTCAGGTCATCTGGCTCTCTCCCCTCATTCCTGATATTTTAGACAACAGGAAACTCCAGCTCCCTGGAGGGAAAGTGTGTTGCTTCAAGTCCTGGGACAGGAATGTGCATATTCCAAAGTGCAACCCCCTTCTCTGTCTTTGCCCCATCTCCAGCTGGGGGCGGGATTCAGGAGATGGTATTCAGATGAGGGTGGGGAAGGCACTAAAGGGGCTGTCTGGACCCACATATGGTATATCCACTGTTTCCCCTTCCTCAGGGCCACTAGGAATCTCTGGATATGAGGGGCCCCCATGACACTCACAGGAAAGGCCAACTTCTTCTAAGTAGAGGGTTAGTTAGAACCCTAACTCTAACTAGTTAGGGCCTCATATCACTTCAGCTGCAAAGCTAGGGGTTCAATTTGGCTTCTAGATTCCCTGCCATGGGCTCTTTTAGCCCCCCACAGCTCCAGAGCCCCATAACAAGAAAACAAACAGCTGTGGGAACAGGTGATGAGGAAGCCATCGTGTTGGAAGGGAGCCCAGCCTTGGAGAACTGGTAGGGGTGCCGGCAGGAAGCACAGTGAAGTTTTACTAAGCATCTGGCAATGTAATCTTGGATAAGCAAAAGCGCAAGGCAAGGCAGCCTGGATTTTGAGGTCTTGCTCTACTCCTCACTAGCTGTGCAATCTTAGGCAAGTGAGTAAACCCCTCTGTGCTCCAGATTCCGTCCCTATAAAACAGGGAGAGTAATATCCTTGGGGCATGTTGTGAGAACTTCCCAGTGTCGAAGCACTCAGCCCCATGCTTGGCACAAGGTGGGTGCCCCGTCAGTGTCCACAGTTTTCACTCTGCCTGAGCCTCCTATGAATGTAGTGAGGGAATAAAAGAAAAACTGGTTGAAAAGTTGTCTACAGAATTTCTGTGGTTTGAGAAGAATGGTCACGTATTTGTTGGGTTGTTGGGAAAGCCTGTGGCTGACCCCGAGGTGGCCAAAAACATGCATAAAATAAAGACAGAGTTTGTGAGGAGAAGGGGAGAAGGTGGGAGTGAAAACAGGGAGGAAAAATCAGGTAGAAGGAGAGAGAACTAGACGCAGGGGGTGGAGGGCTGAACCCCAGGGGGAGAGCTGTCCCTTGAGAAATTCCCAGGGGCTGGGGTGGCAGAAGTCTTACAACAACAGAGGGATCTAGTACTCAATTTAAGTCGTCTCTGTGACGGAAAGCACTGCCCCACCGTCTTCTCTCCGTACCCCAGATGGTCCGGCAAACCTAACTATCCACAAAGGTGGGGTGCTGTTGGAACTCAAGGCAAAGATGCCTGTGTTCTGTGATTTGGGCAAATATGCCACATAACATGAGCATGTGCGAGATTCAGAATGTGGCAGAAGCAGACACTTGGAACAAGAAATGAGAAGAAGAAGCCCAGAAGCCCCAGAAGCTCTCTGGGGAGAGCCCTACCTGGGTTCCTCACCCTAGTGAGATGGGACAGAGACATTTTATTTGGGGATGAAAGAACATAGTGGACTCTGTGTCCAAAGGACATAGGCTCAGCCGGGGAGCAGACGAGGGTCATATTTGCTGTCCCATGTCACCCTTGTGGTGGCTCTGTGTGTGGGTTCTTATTAACTCTATTTTCTAGGTGAGAGGAGAAGGATGTGGGCCAAGGTTCTCCTTCCTGTGCTCTTCCCGGCCCACAGTCCCTGCGACCTCACAGAATAGTCCGCTGTGTCCTAAGCACAGCGGGATGAGTATGAGGCAGAACTCTGCTGGTGACCAGTATCCTGGCTGGAATGGGAAGCTTGTGTTGGGACTCAGAAATCCTTTCATTACAAAAAGGCTCGATTTCCTATGGTTAATCTGCAGCTAAGTGTCCCTCTGTGTTAAGGTATCTTAGCCCTGCTTCCCAGGCACTGGGCTGCTGCCGGCTTCCTGCTCCTGATGTATGATGTGCATTAGTGGGCAGAGAGCTTTCTGGAAAGCGTCTGGCTTCAGCCTTTGTCCACCCCAGTGACAAACCATATGCCACCTCTGGAGCTTCCTCCTACGGGGTTCTGGGAGATGGCTCCCCTCTGCCAGATATCTTGCAATGGCTTTTTAAAAGGAGGAATGAGCTGCTTGTATCTTTTAAGAGGGGCTTACTGGAGATAGGAGGCTCTGGCTACAGATTTCCTCAAGATCATTGTTAGACTTTTTTTCTACATATTTATATACTGAATCAGAGCATCATGAAGTGTCAGAGCTGGAAGCTCCCTTTCATTTCATTTTAGCACATTGTTATGTTACAGATGAGGTCCAGAGAGGAGAACAGACTTGCCCAGAGACACACAGCCTGCTGGGATGAAAATCAGTTCTGGATCCCACGTCTTGCTCCATGGTAATACACCTTCCACCTCACCCTGCTACTGTGTCTACAGTTTGCCAAGTGAAGAGAAAGGTGGATGTGCATTACAAGTAGGAGACAGTCAGGGACGATGCGTACCTGGTCACTAACATTTCATGCCTGAAGCACACCATGCAGGGAACAGAGAGGATCCCTGGATTCTGATCCCTGCTCTGCCATCAGCTCCCTGGATGACCTTAGGCGAGTCACCTTGATGGCTTGGACATCAGTTTCTTACCTGCAATATAGAAATACTAACCCCCGTGTGGTTTGCTCACAGGCTTGAGGCTAAGATCAACCCAGGGGAGGCATGGGAAGATCTTTAACAAAAGTTTCATAGCCCTGATAAGGATTATTATTAACATTTCTAAAATCTGGTTGCAGAAACATGGAATTGCCAACTGAGGGTGATTTTGGATTAGTGTATATTCTGAAACAGGGACGGCCAAGATAAGAAGGGATTTGATAAGGGACCTAGTCCATGGCTCCCACAGTTTTGGGGTTCATGGACCAAAGAAATTTACCCCAAATGAAAATTCAGTGACCAAAATAGAGTAGACAGCTTTTGTCAATTATGACCACTAAACCAAGACAAAATAACTCAACTTAACTTGCATCCATATGAGCTTCATATTGTTTAAGAAAGGACATTTTAATGCTTTAGGGAAGGATGTACTCTCAGAGAAAAAGAGTGCCCCTTACATTAAAAATAGTTGGCTATGAGAAAAAGGGGCTACCTCATTCTTCTTTTTCCTATTTCACTCTGGACTGGTGAAAACCATAATAGGGACAAAACCCATGGTTAGAGCCCCCTGGGGTCAGCAACCCCGTGGCTGCAGTGCTCTACAGGCACAAAAACCAAGATCCAGAATGGCTGAGGTCCCATTGCCTAATCAACACTATCCTTGTCATTGAATCATGTTCCTGTTACAGATGACCTCTGTCTCTTAAGAAATGAGAAGTTCTGGTCTTCTTTGGAGGATCCGGGTAGATGCTGTGGTGGGAGCAGAGAAGGAAAAATGACACTGAGTCAGTGTGTCTGGTGTTTTTGCAAGGCTCCGTGAGAACGTGCGTTACATGCTCTGATGGCAAAGCCTGTGCTGTTTCCATAACAGGGTCCCAAACTCTGGGATCTCATTCTGTAAATAAAGTTTTATGGCCCCACAGCTCTGCCTGCTCATTTGCATGGCCTGTGGCTGCTTCTGCACTACAGAGGCATTATGGGAGCAATTCTGGCCAAGTTTAACATACTGTTGGCAAAGCTGTCATTATTAGTCTTCCTTGAAAGGTCCAGAATGCTTGTCTGTTTGGGGCTTTTGCTTCTACTATCTGAATGTCTGTGTGGCAGATAGAAAGAAGGCATTACTGATGCATCCTGAACAAAACTCCTAGTGGGATAGTGTTGGGATGTGGGGCTGCATTCAGACACTTGTGTTCTCTGGTCCCACAGGTGCCCTGGTGTCTCTAGTTGGATGCCTATGCTGTCCCACCCTTTATCTTTCACTTTTTTTCTCTGAGCTGTCTGGTTATCCAGCTGTGCTTGCTACTTAGGATCTAGAGTTTAGAGGACTGAGACGGGTTCATGTTCTGGGGTGGAAAAAACATTGGATGAGAGACGAGGACACCTGGGTTCTGGGTCTGGCTCCATACGACCTTGGATATGACACCTCACTAGGTCTTACTTTTCCTCTTCTGTGCAAGGAAAATATTCGCCAGATGAACTCAAAGCTTTTCATCCTCAATGTTAAGCTAACTCTGGGACTCGTAGAGATAGTGAATTAATTAGTGACTTCAATGATAGGAAACATATGAGGTGAGGAGGAAGTCTGTTTTTACTATCCTACCCTCATTGTGTATTTTGACTACTACCAGTTATTTAACGATTACTATATGCCAGTGGCCACCCCAAGCAATGTTCGGATGAGATCTGATTGGCTTTCCCAAAACTTTCATGAGACAGGTATTATTATTCCCATTTTATAGATGAAAAGTTGAGGCTCCCAGGTGAGATGTCGAGCCAAGATTCATACCCGCCTGACTCCAGATGTCAAGCTCGTAACACAACACTGCTTAGCATTCCTACCCATGTCCACGTGATAGTCTATGTCACTGGTAGAGTTTTCATTAGTGGGAGAGCTGTAGGCGCCAGAGTGCCAAAAAGAGGCTGCTCGGATGAATCCAGATGTACCAGCTCAGATCTGAGCAGCCTCCCCCTTCGCCTCCACCCACTTTTCTGTGGGGCAATGTCATGATGCTTCTGGTTGTTACTCCGCTATGATGCCACATGGATGATTCACTACACATTTACTCCTAATTCCAAGGTCTTACCTCCTTTAAGGGGGAATTTTCCTGGTGGGTTGGGGATGGAATCCTGGAAGAGAAGAAAGAAAGAGGGAGGCAGTGTGAGAGTGTCATCCAACGGAAAGAACTCATCTTTTTCTTTTCCGTTCTGGTCTTCAAAGTGCTGTGCAATTTAGAATCTGTGTTCCACTTGACTCTTAAGTTAAGAAAAAAATAAACTCACGGGCCTAGTTTACATCAGGTTTTCTCATCCATTTGCTTGATAGCTTGCCTACCAGAAATGCAAGGTGAGGCCAGTGTTTAAGGTCCATGTTTCACGGGTGAGGAAGTCAGAGCTGAGCAAGGTAAAATGAGAAGTTTATGGCAGCTCAGGTACCAGAATCGACAACTCACCGCCCTGTCCAGGGCTTTTGTTTTCGCCTCCGCATTTGATTTTTCCCCCCTTTGGTCAACAAAAGAACAAGCAAGTCTAATGTATAAATACATGTGGGTTTTTTTTCCATATTTGATTCATCACATAGTGAAAGTATGCTGTAAACATACCTGGGAAGGTACATCTCTTCTACACACATTTCCTGTGGTTGGAAATTCTGAATTAATTGAATGTTTGTACACCAAGCATTGTGACACTACCATAAATAATTAAATTGGGTTCCTGCCCTCATGACTATATTATAAATTTATATATGATTTATATATAATATAATTACATATTATATAATTTATATATAAATTTAGATATGATTAACTGTTGGTGGGAATGTAAACTGGTACAGCCCCTCTGGAAAACAGTGTGGAGGTTCCTCAGGAAACTAACAATAGAACTCCCCTATGACCCAGCAATAGCACTGCTAGGAATTTACCCAAGGGATACAGAAATGCTGAGGCATAGGAGCACGTGTACCCCAAAGTTCATAGCAGCACTCTCCACAATAGCTAAAACATGGAAAGAGCCTAAGTGTCCATCAACAGATGAATGGATCAAGAAGATGTGGTTTATCTATACCATGGAATACTACGTGGCAATGAGAAACAATGAAATCTGGCCATGTGTAGCAACATGGATGGACCTTGAGGGTGTTATGCTGAGCGAACTAAATCAGGCAGAGAAGGACAAATATCATATGTCTGCACGTATAGGAGGATTAGGAGGAACATGATGGAGGAACAAGGGGGAGAAGAAGGGCGGAAATGGTGGGGGAAAGGGAGAGAGGCAAACCATGAGAGACTCTTGAATGCTGACAAAAACTGAGGACTGATGGATGTGGGGGGGAGGGAGGGATGGGCATGGAGGAGGACACTTGTGGGGATGAGCACTGAGTGTTATGTGGAAACTAATTTGACAATAAACTATTTGTAAAAAAACAAAACAAAACAAAACAAAAATAAAAAAAATTTAGATATGATTATCCAAATATTGATAATGATATAAAATAAACAAACACAAAGGAATATTATATATTTATACATTCACATTATATTTTGTATTATTTACTCTATAATAAACATAAATATATACATAAATATTTATACAGTAAGTAAGAGGTTGATAGAGGCAGACTGATTGTCTTCTCAAGGGGAGGTCCTATGTGCTGAGGATTGGAGGGAATGATAAGGAGGTCTTGTTGGGGTGCTCTAAGCAAGCAGGCAAAAGAAGCAGATGGGCAGTTTTTCACTCCTAATACATTCCTTAGAGTCTGACATTCCTACCCTAGTCTCCCTCCCCGCCCCCCTCACCCACAGAGCCGCACCTCAGGTGTCTTGTCAAGAAGGAATAAGGTATCTTATTTCTCTTTTGACCTGTCCAGGTGGGGGTCTCCTGTAGTACTGGATTAAAATATTAACAAAGACCTACAGAGGTGTGACATTGACATGGGGAAATAACTCCCCAACCTTGTCCAGAGCAAGAAGTTAGCAGCTGTGCACATCTTACTTTCTTAGTGTTCTGTCTGAACAACTAGGACTTTCTGGAGTTTCCCTTTTATTCCATCACTTCCCTGGAGGCTCTATCCTTTGCCTTCCACTGATGGTTCATCTTCTGATAAATGGATCTCTTCTCCAGTCCAAGTGGGTCGTAGTGAGTGGAGGGAGTCTCCTGAAGGCAAAGCCCTGGCCTAGCCCTCGTCTGGAGATGACAGAAGTCAGTATAAACTTCTGGGCTTCAGCTTTCCAGGGCAAAGGAAGTGAACTTGGCCTGGAAGATCCTTTCCTCTCGGCTCTATTAATCTGTGACTTTAGTGCTTTAGTTGAAAGCTCTTAACCTAAGTAACAATAGTACATTTGTGGTCTCTCATAAATTACGCATGCAGTTCATAGGAAAACCTGACATCACAAAATTCCCCTCTGTGTTGTCTCTGCAGGGTTGCAAATAACATTTCGAAATCTAATGAACAGCTAATTTATTACCAAGTATGTTCACCAATTAGTGTGATGTGCAGATGCACAAAGGAAAACACCTACGTTGAAATGCAATACTGAGATAGTTGAATTTGTTGGCCATCCAGGAAAGTATCCATGGACAGTGAGAGATGGCTGGCACAGTAGAATCATTGAGGCCATTTCCAGCCTCTACAAGTAGTCCGGGAAATACCAGAGTCACACATTCAGCACATGTTGAATGAACACCTGATCTAGTGTGTGCCAGGAACTACGTTAGTCACTGGAAGACATCCTGTGAACTTTATGGCTTAGTCATTAAAGCAGTCACTTAAAACATCCACATAAATATATAATTGAACTGTGAGTTGAGGCAAAGGCTATGAAGGAAGAGAGTGTTTCAAGATAACCCTTCTCAAACTTTAATGCATTATGTGAATCACCCGGAGAGCTGATTAAAAGGCAAATTCTGGTTCAGTGAGTTTGGCTGGATCCCAAAGTCTGTATTTCTGACAAACTCTCAGGTGATGCTGAGGCTCTTGGTCCACAGAACACACTTCATGTACATAGCAGGGTTGTAAGAGATAATATCTGAGAGGAGGCCCTCCTTCATATGGGGGTCAGAGGAGGCCTCTGTCTGTCATTTGAGGGCTTTCTGGTTTCCTAACTTTATGCAGGAGGAAGTAAAAAACAGCACATCTTAGTATAAGAAAGAATCCTGTTGCTTAACCCTTCATCCAGGGTCCAGGGCATCCAAGACACAAGTGTGATTATTCTTATCTTGGAGAGCTCCTGGGAAGAGGTCTCCATAGCTCCCCTGGCTTCCCATGGTAGAAAAGATCAGAGAAGCAGAGCCAGAGGGGAACACAGACATCTTTCAGTCCATCAAACTAATTTAATAGAACAAGAAATCAAAATACTCATGAGTCAGGGGCAGATCTTGGATTGATATTCTCTGGTGTTCTTTCCACTGCCCCAAGAGAAATTCTGGCTTCAGAAGCCAAGGATGGAGATCCTCATTCTCCCCTCTAGTTCCCTCCCTTTGGCAATCCTTGCATTTGGAGATAGAGAGGCAAGTTGTAAAGAGATGGTGACTTTTACAATGTGCTGAGAGTCGTTAATGCCCTTGGCATGATCTAGTGCTGTCCATCAACTCCTCTTTGGCAAAGGTGCCTCTCAGTCCCAGAATTGTCTCCCAAATCTTGCCTGGTGTTCTGGGTCCTGGCTGGGGAAATGTGGACCATCTTGCCCAGTGACTTGCCTTTCAGGTCAATAGCACATAGGCTGGACATAGACATAAACTAATGGACCCTCCCAGGCTATCATTCTCAGCTCCATTGAGTAGCTCAGGAAACTTGATCTCCATGGTTACCAACCAGTTACACTTCTTTCATTGTACTTTAGTTTCAGACTCCATGTATCTGATGGGCATTTCCAACAATGTTTCTGTGGATGGAGGGAGGAACGGTCATGTTTAACCTGCTTGTCCCCAGGTGAAATGACCCAGTTCTAATTATGTTCCCTGCCTAGGATTCTGTTTTCTACTTTCCTTTTATCATTGTGATTAGAAGGCTAATCACCTTGTCCTCTACTGGGTTGTTGCAGACACAATAAGGTACTATATAAAACCTATTGGCTAGTACTCGAAAATGGTAGCTATTTTGGTTACTCTTTTGATCCTGATGATGTACTTAGTTTGTCCCAATACCTTGAAAGGTTCATTTCTTTCATGAAGTAATGCTGCACAGAAGCAAGCAGATCCCAAATGTGCTTTTGATTAAAGATGTCTTCTCTGATTAAAAATGGCCAAAGGCAACTAATGTTTGGAATGTGCTGGGGAGATCCAAATCCCCTTCCTTGTCGGCTTCACATGGTCTTGTAAGGTGAGCTCTGGAGATTTTTTTTTTTCCAGGAATGTCTCCCTTACTTTCAAGCTAGCATGAGTAGGCACTTCATTAGGGTGTTTAGTTCTCAAGGGCTAAACATTTTCCATGCATTCTTTCATTTGGTCTTTACCCCAAGAGTTAGTGATTGATGAAGTCTTAGAGAAGTGACTTAATGATTTCAGGAGATCCTATAAATGGTGAATAGCAGGGGAGTCAAATCAAGTGTGTTGACTTGGAAGGCAGTGCTCTTTAGTACCATACTGTGCTGCCTTTCTAGGATAGGGCAGGATTAAGCCGGGGCAGTAAATTTGCCCGAGAGTCAGTGAGAAAGTAAAGGTCACAGAAGTCCTCAGGAGAAAGACAATTTTGAGGGGCAGTCTTTGTTTAGTATGGGTAGTATAAGAGGGAACTGGACCAGAGTGGCTTAAAGCAGTGCTTTTTGCCTAAGGGATCTTGTTAAAATGCTGACTCTGTTTCAGTAGGTCTGGGATGGACCCTTAGGTTTTTCATTTCTAATAAGCTTTTAGATGATGCCAGTGCTCCTGGGCCATGGACCACACTTTGAGTAGCAAAGTTTTTTTTTTTTTTAATTTTTTAGTGTTTGTATTTATTTTTGAGAGAGAGATAGAGACAGCATGAGCAGGGGAGGGTCAGAGAGAGAGAGAGGGAAACACAGAATTAGAAGCAGGCTCCAGGCCCCGAGCTGGCAGTCAGCACAGAGCCCGATGTGGGGCCCGAACGCACGAACCGTGAGATTATGACCTGAGCTGAAGTCAGACGCTCAACTGACTGAGCCACCCAGGCGCCCCCCACCTTTTTATTTTTTCTTAAAGTTCTCACATTGTATTTTGGCTTGTCTCTTAAGTTTTTAATCCTAGAACAGCAAATTTCCTTTTTTTAATTTTTTTTTTTTTCTGAGAGAGAGAGAGAGACAGCATGAAGAGGGGAGGGTCAGAGAGAGAGGGAGACACAGAATCCGAAGCAGGCTCCAGGCTCCGAACTGGCTGTCAGCACAGAGCCCGACGCGGGGCTCGAACCCACAAACCACGAGATCACAACCTGAGGTGAGTCGGATGCTTAACCGAATGAGCCACCCAGGCACCCAGGGCTTAAAGGCATTACTCAACAGGCAATCAGAACACCTGAGGTCTTCATTCCCCAAGGAATGGGGAGTGGCTATGGGGGGCTGGGCTTATACATGGGTTTAGGAAATCTTCTTGTCTGCTGATGGATGTAACATCCTACTCTCTTATCTACCTCTAACCATCCTTCTTGCCAGCTGCCTCTACTTCCTGCTATTTCCTGTGCAGTGTGGGCTGACTTCAGTTCTGGCCCCGCCACTCCTTTCCTGACACCTGGACTTGCCTTTCTCTGGGCTGTGCCTCTGCTCATTCTTTTGCCTCACCTGGAAAGCCCTGCCCCAGCTCCTCCTGCCACCATCCTTCCAATGGAGAGCTCTTGTCTACTGAAGAATGCCAGTTAATAAGTACAGAAAGAATGATAGAATTAGGCAACCATGATTCTTCAACCCTCAGTGCGATCCCTGATTCAGACAAGGATCATCATGGAATGCTCAGACTGCCGAGTGGAAGATATTTATAGGTCTTTAACATATTACTCCATAGATTACTTAGTAATAAGAAGGAAAAAAGTGTTCACCAGTGGTCACCAGCTTAATAAAGGAACTAAACACCATAACCAATAATGGGACAACTTAATACGTGCCTCTAGGTATGCTGCAGTAAGAAGAATGTAGCACTGCTTATGAACTATTGTTTACTGCACTAAAGTTTAATCTGAATATAATTCTGACAAACACTGAGACAAATCCAAAACTTGGCCAATTCTACAAGATCACTGGCCTGGACCCTTTGAAAAAATCAACGTCCTCAGAAACAAAAAACAAAAGGCAGGGAAGATTTCTACCTGTTGCTTCTCAAACTTTAGTGTGCAGATGGGCTTGTTAAAAAGTAGGGTTTGATTTAGTTGGTTTAGAATGGGGCCTGGGATTCTGCATTTCCAACAGGCTCTCAGGACCACCCTTTAAACAGCCATGTTCTAGAGTGAAACAAACAACCAAATGTGGTGTGTGACTTGAGTGTGGATTTAGGATCCCCAAGCAAAACAAGGCACAACTGCTGTAGAAGATATTTTTGGACAAGGATGGGGCATTGATATATGGACTGTGCATCATTAGTAGATGATATCGCTGAGT
Source organism: Hyaena hyaena (assembly GCF_003009895.1). Taxonomy (NCBI): domain Eukaryota; kingdom Metazoa; phylum Chordata; class Mammalia; order Carnivora; family Hyaenidae; genus Hyaena; species Hyaena hyaena. The sequence goes on from NW_024080638.1 coordinate 8,627,002, forward strand.
TGACATTGACTCTCTTGGCTGTGATAGTGGCATTGCAGTAAGGAAGAGATAGGTGCTGAGGCATATGCAGGTAAAAGGCCACACTGTCTGCATCTTACATATAAAAAAGCACAAATAGGGCAAAATGTTAACATGGCCAATTTAGGTGAAAGGTTATATGGGTGATGAGGAGGCTCAGCTTCCGTTCTTCTGTGGGCCGTGCCCTCATCCTAAGCAGAAACTCTTCCTCTCCTCCTATGTATGGCCTTCTGTGCCATTCTGCCCTGAACTCAAGCTCTTGGGTGTTTGGGCCTCACTTAGAGAACTCTGAGGAAACTGGGGTCCTCCCCTGTCCACTTGGGTCCTCCCCCACTCAACCCTAGCACAGGGCTTGCCCCTGAGAAGTCTTCCAGTGGATTTTTTAAAATTGATGAATTGAATGCATTGGGGAGAGTACCAGGGGTAGAGACAAGCATCATGGGTCATTTCAACTCACCCTTATATTGTATCTGAACATAAAAGCAAACCAAAAAACCATACCACTGTCACCAGCACTCACTACTCCTAACCAGATGCTCAGTCCACTCTTGGTAGGCAGGCAAAGTGACATTGGAAAGATACATTAAAAAAAAAAAAAAAAAAGAAAAGAAATGGGGCACCTGAATGGTTCAGTCGGTTAAGCATCCGACTTCAGCTCAGATCTCAGTTCTCAGATCTCTCAGTTCACGAGTTTGAGCCCCACATCAGGCTCTATGCTGACAGCTCAGAGCCTGAAGCCTGCTTCAGATTCTGTCTCTCCCTCTGTCTCTTTGTTCCTCCCCCACAGATGTTCTCTCTCTCTCTCTTTCAAAATTAAATAAAAACATTTAAGAAAGATTAAAAAAAAAAAAAAGAAAGTATCTTTACCTATAAAGGGAAAGGAGGCAGCTGCTTTCTCTTCTTTCCAGAAAGAGTCTCCTTAAAAACCTAATAATCCTGAGCCCTTGTTCTAACCTTTTGGAATGTAAATAAATCTCTTCAGGGACTGGGTAAGTCCAGTCTCTAGGTTTATAGAGATGGCCTTAGATTGAAGACTTCAGAGCTTTTCCAAATGACACCTCTAACTGTCAACTGTACAGCCTATCTCCTTATATAACCTTTTGTCTCTGGAGGGGATAAGATAAATTTTATTGTTTTTTTTTTCATTTGTTTTGCTATATAAATTGTGTAATAGTTCATCCTGACATATGCATGTACTCTGTTGTGTTTACTAATAATGAATCCATTTTCGGGGCGCCTGGGTGGCTCAGTCTGTTAAGCTTTCAACTTCGGCTCAGGTCATGACCTCGTGGTCCTCAAGTTCGAGCTCCACTTCAGGCTCTGTGCTGAGAGCTCAGAGCCTGGAGCCTGCTTTGGAAACCGTGTCTCCCTCTCTCTCTGCCTCTCTCCCAGTCATACTCTGTCTCTCGAAAATTGATAAATGTTAAAAAAAATGTTACAAATCAGTTTTCTGTCTTTCCATATGGATGTCAATAGGTGTCTCTTTGTTGGTAGGACTTTTACTTCCTCAAGAGTATATTGATACAATGTCTTTTGAGGCTGATTGACAATATCTACTGAAGTGAAAAATACACATTCTATTCTCGTCACTAGGAATTTATCCAACAGATATACTTAAGGACGTGTGCGGTCGGTAACACTTCTAAAGAAAAACATAAGTGTCCCTCACTAGACAGAGATAAAATAAATTACAAAGGAGTCATACAATAGAATACCATGTGACTCTCCCAAAGAATAAGACAGACTTTCATGTATTGGCATGGAGTGATCTCCAGATAGACTGTCAAACCAATAAAACACAGTGCAAAATCATGAGTCTACTATAATGACATGTGGTACATTTACAGATGCACATAGTTTTGGAAGGACATGGAAGAGTCTGTTAATGGTAATTATCTTAGGAAAGAGGGATCAGTGGTGGGGTGGGCAGGGTGTGAGTGAGTTTTAATTTCTATTCCCTTATGTACTGTTTACTTTACTTTTCTTGTTTTTTTAATAGTTTATTGTCAAGTTGGTTTCCACATAACTGTTTACTTTTCTTAAGCCATAGGAATATAATATCTGAAAATAAATACACTGGCTTAAAGGTAGATTAAGAAAGGCCATCGCAGGGACTCTAAAGACATTAGTAGATGGTAAATTGCACATGCAACACAAAAACAAGTTTTGTTGGCTTTGTTCAAGCTATATCCCCGCTGCTTAGAACAATGTCCTGCATATAGATGATGCCCAATAAATATTTGAGATTGAAACCTAAGTTCCTTCTATGTCTCTCCCAAGGAGTTTGACCTTGGAGTTATTTGATCTTCAGTCTAAATCTTAAGGCAATCTTTGTTAGTTTTCCTATATGCCCTGGGTTTTCCCTTCTCCAACACTTTGTTCACGCTATTCCATTAGCCAGGAGTGCCCTCTCTTCCATATCCTCTTCCTCACCAGCTTTACATTTCTTCTTTTTTAAAATAGTTTATTGTCAAGTTGGTTTCCATATAACACCCAGTGCTCATCCCCACAAGTGCCCTCCTCCATGCCCATCACCCCCCTTTGCCTCCCCCCACCCCATCAGCTTTAAGTTTCTTAAGCCAGTCTGGAACTCCAATCTCCAATGCAGTTTTTCTTAAACCTGGGAAAACACTTTGTCTCCTTAATTTGTGGTGTCATGGAAACACTATGTGGCCATCTTCCAACACTTATTACGTATTATGACTTATCTTGTTTTAAATTTTGTCTGTTCATGTGCTTCTTACCTAGAACTGTGACTTTCTAGGCCAGTAAAACCATTCTCATGGTACTCCATCCCTGCCCCCATCCAACCTCACACAGAAGGCTACATAACCATCAACTCATTCCACTTTTTGATAATTGGGATGTGAGTTTTTCTTGAGCCTCTCCCATTGATTTCTTTACCAAGGGTCCTATTAGAATCTCTGTTTATCTAAGTTCTACCTTTCCTAAAGTCAGCCCTATTCCCTCTTCCTGCAGGAAGCCTTCCTTGATAACTCAAAGTGCTACTTTCCTTAGCTCTTGCAAGAGTTAATGTCTGAGTAATTTATTGGAAATGATATGCTCAAAACACTTAAAACTTAATGTCACAATTAGTATTGTAAGCCTTAGCTTTTAAGCAAGTAACTGATGTTCCCCAGGCTACAAAACTACAGCACACCACACCATACAAATCAGACTGTGAAGTGAATCTTTTCATATCCTAATATGAGGAGTAAGCCAAGAAAATGGAAACACAAGGAGATAAAGCTCTCAAGAGAAGAGCAGGAACAAAGTTTTTTAGTGCTTTTGTGATTGACTGTATTGGCCAAAGGAATGCTGGTCTCATTAAACAATCAAGCACAATCTTGATTCTATTACTTTCTCAGGATGGCTTAGTGCAAGACCTGTCTCCTTTCTGTTCCTGATTTTCCACATACACAAAAATGGGGCAGAAAGATCTGCTCTAGTTCCTTCCTAGAAAGAATGGACTTGAATAAGGACCCTTTAAGAACTCTCTCCAGCTTTATATATCCCCATCACCTCCAATACCTACCTTCCTTCCTACTTTCCTCCCTTCCTTCCTTCCCTCCTTTTTAGCAGTTCTAGCTGCAACATTTAACTAAAAACTTCTTAAAGGCCACTTCAGTTTCTTTTTTCTTTCTTTTCTGTTTTTGGCCCTTGCTATAAAATGTTACACTTCTGGTTTACCTCAAGTTAGAATTACAGAAATTATATAGCTTTTATTTTAAAAATGCCCTAGAATATTTTCAAGAGTGTTATTCTTAAATTCTACTATTTGAATCAAGTGTTGGCAATTCTCTTTTCTTTCACCTTTATGGAGAGATGAGCCTCAAAGCTTCATTTAAACTTGAAAACTGATGACATTTGAGAAACAGATACGGAAATCTTTTAAAGCTTAGTTCTTTTCATCAATCTATAAGCTATAGAAAGTTCAGCCTAAGACAACTGAAGGAAAACCAGAACACATTCCACAGGATTGTCCTGAAAAATAGGAGCTATGAAGGAAGTAGAAACATTCTCACTCTGGCAGGGTGTATAGAGGGATTGGGTTTCAAATTATCAAAATTGACCAAAACTTCACTTGATCAAAAAAATTCGTGAGCAACATATACCATCAATACGGTATTTTCTACCAACCACACACTAGCGGACTGTCTGTAAACACCAATTTCCTAAAATGGGAAGAAGTGTCCTCCTTGGTCTCTTCTGTTTTTACAACAAATATTACCATTTCCTCCAAAGAAAGTAAGTTTCTTGAGGCAGTTTGCCTCTACAGTGGGTACCCATAATTGCTTGTAGTTTTAGTATTCAGAGCAGTCTCAGAGGGAACAGGTGTTAAGAACATTCTTATATTCTGTACCTCTGCTCTATGTGTTTTGAGACATCCTAAGGCCTTCCAAGCAGTGGCTCGGGAGCTGGCTTTGAACTTGTCTTGTGGGCTTTAATTAGCTCTGAGGAGCTAAGCCTGGTTTCTGTCTTGCTCCTTCCCCTTTGCACCTTGGCTTCTGAAACTTAGCTCCCTGTTGAGAAAGCTCTTGGCAATGGAGGAGGCCCCAGAGATCTCAGGAACATTTGTACTGAGAATATAGAACCTTACAATTGGGTCCGAAGACCTTGAAGACATGGTAACAAGTTGCGCAAATCTGTTATCAGATTTCCTTATCGCTTCCTTCTTTGATACATCTCTGGCCCAGCAAAATTTAAATCTTAATTTCTTAATGCTAATAGCTCCTCTCTCTTCTTTAGGGCCCATACAAGTCTGGAAAGTTTTGAGCTGATGGCTGAACACATTTTCTCTTAAAAGCCAAATTGTTTCCGAGAGTTAAGTTCCTGTTTCTTTTCTCCCTCTTTCTACACTATAAATATACTTTTCTTTTTTTTCTTCTCAACTAATATATTACTTTATCCTCAAGGCTGTCTCTCTGGGGAAAACCGGACATAAATCAGAAAGGAAAGGGGATGAAGAGAAGTCCACTTACCGTCTTCTGAACTACCAACACCATGATGGTTGCCACAGCAAAGATGAGACACAGAGCCAGCGCGGTCGTGGTGAAATAGAAATAACCACGGCTTGTGGTTCCCAAGTGGCTGGCGACGGAGCCCTCTGGCACATGCATGGCTGTGTCTTGAGAAGGGGCCACTCGGTTGAGTGCTTGCTGCAGCCGTGGGTCCATTCTTATATAGTCTTCCCACAGCACACCCTATCTCTCCTCATCTCATTCGGTTCTGGGCCCATCTCTGTTCCAAGAAGGATTCTTCCCCTGCATCCTGGATCATGTGACTTGGAAAAAAACCTTCACCGGCTGCCACACGAAGAAACTCTTCTCTGGGGGCGTGAGGCGAAAGGCAGCAGCAGGGGTAGGGGAGAGGCTCATTTTTCATTACCAGGGATGAATTTGAGTGCAGAGAAACTGTAGCGACAGAGAAGGTTGTTGATGTCAGAGGGCGAGTAGGAAAATGACGGTTTCCCTACTCCGGTGTGTGTGTGTGTGTGTGTGTGTGTGTGTGTGTGTGTGTGCGCCTGTGTGTGTGCACAAAGCAACTTCTGTTTCATTTAGACTCAGCCACAAAACGTCTTCCTGCTTGAGAAGCTGCACACTCTCTTTGGTGAGGCCTGCAGCTCAGAAGAGCTCAGCAGAAAATGTCTCTCTGCGGGGCCATGGAGAAGCTGGAATCCTTGGACCGGAGTCTACTGACTCCAAAGGGTTCCCTTTGACCCTATCAGCTTCTCCTGAAAACTGGAAATGCTGCCGGATATCTGGGGAGGAAGGACCCATAAGTGTGGAGATTTATCTAAAGGGGACAAGACCTTGGCAGTGTGAAAAGTGGGGGTAAATTCAAAGAGAGCAGGAATCTGGACACACTGATCTTTTAAACAAAAATTGCTGCCGACTGGATTGGGACGTGTCAAGCTTGCCGATAAACCTGGAATTGCAAAAAAAAAAAAAAAAAATCACAGAAAGGGGAAGGGACTGGGGGGTGGGGGTGGGGAGGCGCCCCAGTGTAGATGGTGTGGGGCGTGTTCTGGGTGCTGTGTGTGTGCGCGGCGCTGGGCGTGTGGTCTGTGCGTGACGTGCACTTGTGGTGTGCACACGTGGTGTGTGGTGCATATTGTGTGGTGTGTGTGTGTGTGTGTGCCTGCTACAGCTGAGCCTCTACTGTCTCAGGCACAGTGCTCTTGTGCCAGAAGTACTCTACACATTGCCTTACTCCATCCTCATCTCTGCCCTCTGATGCAGCTATGATTTCCTTTTTACAGATGGGAAAATTGAGGATCAGAGAGCATGCAAACGGTCTCAACCGAAGTGGCAAATGTTGATCGGTGAAATCACCTGGGTGCAGAGCCCTACCTGTGTGGCCGCCCCCCGCCCACGCTAAAGCATTCAATCATCACCGTGCTTGAAGGCAGAAAACTTGAGGTCTGGGCTCAGCCCTACCTGCTATTGACCTTGGGTCCTTGTGCAGGTCCAATGCCCTTCCTTTTTCCCCCCAATACCTTGACATAGGCATCACATCAGATAGTCTAGAAAGGGAACTCATGAATGGGGATAGACTTGGCAAAGGCATTAGCCCATCTTGGTTAAACATTCCCAGTGTCCCTTGGGGCTGAGTCTAGAATTTGGACAGCTATAAGAGATAGATTCTCTGGGGGACAGAGCTGTCACATCTGCGGTTACTAAGGATCTCCATTTCAACACTCCATTTAAAATATGAATCACTGCATAGCTGGTGCCTCCAGAGGTAGCTCTTTGAAAACTTAATTCGGAAGTACCCAATTCTCTGTAGTGCCCGCCCTCCTCTGCCTTTCTTGCTCATTTTTGGCTGCAGTGTATTTATGAGAGCCAGCAGAAATCCCAGATCCTGGTAAGGAAATGTCCTGTATCCAAAGCCCAGCTTGGATTATTACCACTGCCACAATTGCAGTGATCCCAGACTGCTGAGAGCATCACCTGAATTGGGTCAGGCTCTAGGGACTGGCCTGAATATTCCTTCCCTGTGACTCTATAAAATCAAAGATCCTGGAGCTAGAAGAGCCGTCAAGAGGTAAATTATTTTCTTGGGCTAACTCGAATGGTATAAAGTATACCTATTTTGCAATCGAGGAAGCTGACAACCCCTGGACCCCAAGTCGGGCTTGGTTTTGGATGAAGTGGGTGCACGCATTCATCCGGTTTGGTCACTGAGGTGGGAGTGAAGCAAGCCAGTGTCCTCAGGGTTCGTGCCCAGTGGTGAGCACAGGCAATGAGTGGGTAGCGGGGGGCTCTGTAACCTGCCAGGCACTGCTGAGAACGAAGTGCTCCCATGGCCTGTCTTCAGTCTCTTTGATGAAAGTGGAAAACTTCTGATTATGGAATGAAAGCTGTAGGTGTTGAGAAATAAAAGGTCTCTGCTTGAAGTGCAGGTCTTCCTGAAGGCCCGTGGGGCTGAGAAGGGCAGTGGAAAAAAATGTTTGTCTTACAGTTACACATTTTGCATATAGTACAATGTCCTGAGAGGGAAGGCTGACAAGGGGGAAAAAAAATCACCCTTTGTTTTGACTCAGAACCTTCTGAACAGTTGAGATTTTTAGATCCGTTTGCTTCTCCAGCAGCTTGTGGGCCCAATCTTGCTGCTGTCCCCGTGCCTCTCTGCCACACGCAAGCTTGTGACCTTCCCTGGCTCCCACCTCACTGGTCTCACCCCCTTCTTGCTGCCCAGCAGCTCCAGACTGTAGCCCAGCCAACCTGGTGATCTCATCCCTGGTGCTATCTGGCTTCTCTCTCCTTTCCATGTGGCTGCCCCAATGTACAGATGAGAAGAGCTTCTACAGAGTTTCTCGTAGAATGACTCTCAAACCCCTCCTGGAAGCAAAGCTGTACAGGGAGGGTAGAAATATAAGAAAGCAGAGCTATTCCGGCTGATGCAGGTTGGGGGCAGGGCTGGGCCCAGCATGTTCATTTACCTTTTAATGCCCTGGGGTCTCTTCAGAATGGAACCAAATTGTAAACTTGTGATTTAGCTCAAAACCCTTATTTCTCAAATCAGGAAACTGAGGCAGAGAGATGGAGATGAGTCGAGAGGATTCATACGGAGAGGAATAAAGTCACGTGCTTGTTCTCATCCCCTCCCGGCTAATATTCCAACCAGCTTGCCAGGCTCCTCCCCCTTCCACTGCTTCAGAGCCTTCCTGCTCCTGCCTCTTGCCTCCATCTCTTGGGGAAGGCTGCCCAAGTCTCTGGTGCCTGCCAACAACCTCTCTTCAGAACACTCCATGGTCATGCCATACAACATTGTATGCAATTATCTACGTGTTTTGACCTCTGTCAAGTGTGTGAATACATGTGACTTTTGCCTTCGACATAAGACTAAGAGTTCTTGAAGGCAGTCTTCTCCAGATTTCTTGCCTCCCACCCTGCACTATTTGGTGTTGGACCTTTGTGTGATCAACCCTCAGTCAATGCTTGTGTTGATATTGTGTTTATGGAAAGAGAAGGTTCTAGAAGTTTGGCTTCTACAAAGGAATCATGTGATGGGAAATTTGTCTCTCACTTCGTGATGGTTCCACATTTCCCTGTCCTTCTCCAGGGCTTAGCTGGCTTCCCATTAGCTTTTATGTTCCAACATGGCCCCACTAGGGTCATCACCAGCCTCTTTTCAGCCTGTAGTTAGTTGCTGAGGTGTGGCTGTAGCATCTGAGACTCAGTGGACAAACAGATCTAATCTCTCATCCCTTCAAAAAGGAACCACATTTTGGATAGATGAAGAGGAGCCAGCTGTAGGATTGCCCCCCACCCCGCCTCATCATTGTTTCCCCACATAAAGAACTGTAAGTTCTCTATCATACAGACCCAAGGTGTGGTCCCTGGGCCAACACTAGCAGAACTTGGTGGCTTAGGCTCTACTCTAGACCTACTCAATCAGAAACTCAGGCTGGGGTCCAGCAATCTGTTTTAACAATATCCCAGGGAATTGCAATTCCTCAAGCCATTTGGAAATCATTGGTTTAGGAAAATAATCTGTCTAAATTCTGGAAAGAGTCTATAAGGGATCATTGGGTCTAAGCTCTGCACTTTGGGCGTTGGAGTCCTATATCCATGGTGCAGATGAGAAAACTAAGGCATAGAAAAGTTAGCGATCAGGGTCATGTCACTGGAGAATGTTGACGTGAACGCTCATTTTTCTGTCTCTTGATTGGGTCCACTTTCTAAACTCAAATATGGCTGTAGGGTGTAAATATACTATTGCAGATGGAGACAATTTGTAATATTTATCTAAAGTTATCTTGTGGTGATCACTGTACGTGGTAGAAAGACATATTTTTAAAAACTATTGGTATATATGAGAGATGGGCAAACTCCTCCAGGGTATTTTCAAGCAGTAAAACACTCAGGAAGGATCTGGTCCCAGTAACTGGGCAGCCCTCTGTTTAGCTGGAGCTAACTTGAGTAGATTGGACATAGGCATTGGCCAGGGTGACACTGTACTGAGAGAATCTAGTGACTGTAGACACGGTGAATGTGGAAGGTTTAGAGTCACGGCAAACTACAGTCATGGGTCAAATCAGCCTGTCACCTATTTTTAGTTTTACTGAAAACGAGAGTGCCCATTTGTTGATGCATCCCTATCACTGTGCTTGTATTACAGTGGCAGAGTCAAATAGTTGCAACAGAGGCCTTATAGCCCACAAAATCCAAAGTATTACTAGTTTGCCTTTTCTTGAAAAAGCTTGCTGACCCCTGATTTAGAGCATTAAATTAAACTCAACTTAAGGCAGGATTACAAAAGAAGGGTTTTGAAGAAAAGAACAGAAACACATTTCTTCAGACTCCTCCACAACATCTGCACTTGTGTTACATTGCCAACTCATGTTTTCATGTGAAAAGATTCTTTCCTGGGATTCATGAATTGTAAAGGAGCTAGGTGCCCTTATTTGTGTGTGACCAAGTAAACTCCTGGAGAGGGCACAGGGGCTAAGAGAGAGGCGTGGCAGAGGAGGTCTGGAGAATATGTAGACAGCATTGGGAATATGTGTGTGTGTTCATTCATGATCTGTAATGTACATGTGTACAATACATATATGTATATGAATATATACATCACATGCACACACACGTGTGCACACACACACATATGTTATTCCAGCCCACTTCAAAAAGGTTTTGAGCCAAGTTAAATGCACAGATATATAAGAACTGAAGCCATTAAAATGGGCAAAAGGTAAGAGCCAAGATGGAAAGGTAAGGTAAAACAAAAGGAGTTACAGATGAAGAAACCCAGGCGGATGAGAGTTTTCAGCGGTTGAGCACAACATGTATACTTCAGAGCTTCTTGGTAACCAGGGCAAAGAAGAAAACATATTGGGTTGCATAACTCTCTTTGATCGTAAAAAGCAGATGAGTTCAAAAGAAAAAATGGACGCTTTGCTGCTCGTATAGGTGCTTTGAAATATATAGCATATTCTGAAATGGCTGATGGTAATCTATGAATTTAATGCATGGCCTCACAATGAATCAGGATCAGAGCCAACCTTAACAAGTGAAAATGCTGGAATATTTAAAAAGAAAACATAGTCTTATGATTTTCAGTGATGCAGAACTAGAGATAAACAAACACTAGGGCACTGGAGGATTCAAGGCAAAAAAAAAAAAAAGCATCACTTTCCTGGTATCTAGGGGCTTCCAAGAGAGCTGAAGAACTAGAAGACTATTAGATGGTCCTTAAGAAATCTGTTGTCATTCAAAGAAGAGAGGAGAATCTGCTTTTTTTTTTTTTGCAAAGCTGGGGAAGGTCTTTCCATATAGATAAAACATAAGTAAGGAGAGACGGGATGATTCGTTCTATGGCACATCACCCACTGGGCGTCTGAGGGTGCTGCTATGTGCTAGGCACTGTCCTACAGCATTGAATGCCACACGTCATCCCTGACTTTTCGAGGCTTACAACCGGGGGGAGTGAGATGGGCAATTAAATACATAATTACAATACAACATAATTGATATTAACAACAGATGATTCAGGGCATTCTATGTGCACGGTGGGAAAACCCCAGTTCATCTATCATTCTCCAGGGAGGCTTCCTTGAGCTGATATATTTGATGTGTACATTAGTTTAATTAATAAATACCCACTCAAATTGTACTTGGTCATTTTGCTCCCTTCCTCTTCCACTTTAAAATCCTTCAGCATCCGTCCGTGTCTGTGGAGTCCCAGTCATGTTTCCTTGCACGGCCCCCCTGGCCCTCTCCTAAGCCTCGTTGTCAGCTTCTGATCCCACCAAAAGCCTAGCCCCCACTCCAGGTGCACTGTTTATTCCAACCCCTAGCCTGCTAACCCCTTCCCTGACTCCGTTTTCACACAGGCAACATCCTCTCCACTACACCAAATGCCCTTTCTTATATCTCTTACTCCGGCAATTCAAAACATTTTTTTTAAGTTGCTGTTCAAATACCGTCCCTTCTCTGAGCGTCCACCCCTGACCAAAAGAAAGAAATCTATCTCTCTTTGCTCTTTAAGATTTCAGAGCACACTTCTAGCTCTTGTTAATAGTGATGAGAGTAATGGTTTCATGATTACAACCACCACCTACATTAAGTGAGCTCATACTGTGTGCCAAGCATATTACATTCATAGTTTCACTTAATTTGTACAATTATCTCATGAGTGCTCTTACTTCCCCCTGCAGATGAGGCGACTAAGGTTGGGAGCTGCCAAATGGTTGTCCCAAGCTCATACTGTATTGAGCGATGGAGCTAGTATTCTGATCCAGAGCTGCCTGACTGCAGCACAGGTTGCTATGGACACCAGGAGGTCCCACTGCCTGTATTCTAGGTAGCTACCTAGGGCTCTGTCCCCCCAGCTGCACTGTAATCACCTTGAGGACACAGCATGTCCCTGGAGTAAATAAAAAGCTTGCCGGTGTCCACACCTAGCACACTCCCAATAAATGTTCAGACTGTACATTTACCTAATAAATCTACTTCAAATACCTAACACTGGGAAAAACACCATTTGTTTTAAGACTCTGTGCCATTTTCCTAAATGAAGGCTAAATTTGAGCCTCTTTCAGGGAAGAGAACCTTTCCCTGATGACTTCCCTCTTGCTGCTTTCCATTCTCCAAATTCCTGTCTCTTTCCCTATTCTATCCTTGCCCCTAAGTGGAAGGGCACACCCATGTCTCAAATAGAGGCAGACAAACTGACACATAGATATCTAAGGAAATTGGTGTCTTCTTGGAACAGTGATGGAATGTAATTGGTGGGCAAAGAAGGTGATGAACAAATGTTATTTGGGGAGGAAAAAAAAGGAGAAATAGAAAGAGGAGGGAGAGGAGAAAAAGAAATTTGGAAACTTTTCAGAAGTTTAGGATCTGTTTTGTTTGGAGAGAAAAGTGGCTCATTTCTGAGTTACTCAGACTTCTTTTATGTAGAATACAACCTCTATCTTCTGGTTGTGCTAGATTTATGGACTTTGCTGGGGGTTGAGGTTAACGCTGAAAGATGTCCTAAAGTGTTGTTTCCTGATGTTAGCAATATCAGGAAATGACCTTTTCTTTTCTGTTTAAAGTGGGCTAGCTTTTCTTTTCTTTCTTTCTTTTTTATTTCTAAGAAATTTGAAGCTCAATAGGTCCTGCTTTTGAAGTAAAAATTGATTTATTCCCGGAGTAAACCATCTCAAATTGAACAGGTGCATTAGCTGTGCAATGCCACATGTTTGCAGTTGTGAAGCACGAAGCAGAGGAGAAAACATGTCAACCACAACAGAATGCACCAATTCACTTTCTGTGGCTGTTATTTTTACTGGGAAGAAGAACAAAAAATTCCCAATCTCACCTTGCCTTCTTAACATCAAACTTTCAGATGTACAAAAGAAGGGGTTTATTGAGAGACTGAAAGACCAAGATGTGAGTGTCCAAAGAGGGATAATCAATGAGAGGGAGCCCAAACAGTGTTAATGAATGGAAAAATGTGTGGATCACCTTGGTGGGAAATATACCCTCAGTGAAGACATAGTAGAGTATGCTCGGGTGGAGAAGGGCTCAGAGCAGTGTCCTGGAAATACAAACCTGACTTCACATCCCTCCTTCTTCCTTCTGCTCAAGCAAATGTTTGCTGAGCATTTACTGTGAGGTGAATGCTTGAAACTTTTTGGAGGGGGTCTGCTTGGCCCCCCATCTCGTTTGTCATCAGCAATGGGACAGCAATCATTTTCCCTTTCAGGGTGGTCAAAGGGTTGATATTGTGTTTAAAACACCTTAGGGGTGCCTGGGTGGCTTAGTCGGTTAAGCGTCCGACTTTCGTTTAGGTCATGATCTCGCGGTTTGTGGGTTCGAGCCCTGCGTCGGGCTCTGTGCTGACTGCCAGCTCAGAGCCTGTAGCCAATTTCAGAGTCTGTATCTCTCTCTCTCTCTGACCCTCCCCTGCTCACGCTGTCTCTCTCTCTCTCCTAGAAATAAGATAAAAAATAAAAAAAATAAAACACCTTAGAACACCTCCTGGTGCATGGTGAGCACTTGGTTTACATTTGTGGAAGGGATTGGGACCCTTCCTTTTGTTGACTTGAAGTGCTAGTACACTGATCTAGATATATAAATCACTGAGTTTATCTAGGCAAACAAACTCCTCCATCCGGGGTCAAATCACCAAAGACCTCATTACACCTTTCCATTCTCCCTCTGTCTCCCCTCCTAAACTCTTTCCCTCCATCTTTTCTCATTTATTCCTATTCCCACCTTCCTTCTTCTATTCCCTCCTGTTGACTTCCCAGCTACAATCTCGGTAAGCATATTTAAGTCTTTTATTTTCATGTTATATATGTTTATGTTTGTCCCAAATTATTTACAATGAATATGTGCTGCTTTTTCTACAGACGAGACTAGAAACAACCTAGAATCTGTACCCAAAGGAGAGATCACAAGTAATACTGTGGGATGATACTGCACATGCAAAGTTGTTTTCTATTTTAATATATGTAGTTTCCTATAGGTCACAGGAAAATCTATTATTTCTTTGTCTTAATATCATGTACTACCTTTCACTACCTCTTTCCAGGGAATGTGGAATATATAAGAATTAAAATTAAATCTCTCCATCTGAAACCAGCCCACAGAGTGGTTGACACAGCCCTGTGTGCCCTTTACTCCTTGCTGTGTGAAGTTGCTTTCTGGGATATCCCATTTTGTCCTTCACATCAGAAAATGTGAGCATAGCTGACGAATAGCTGGACAAGCTGGAAACCCTCAATGGGAACTGAAAGAGTGTAAGGTTTCAGTCCAAGGGGCTCATGCCACCATTTGGTAAAACCTTAGAAGATGAGTCCCCTGCCCTAGGGGACTGGCACTCAGACATGGCTTGGCAAGGTGCTCTTGGCACTGAGCTCCTGTTGTGAGATCCTGTCTTTGGTTTCCCTGTGAATGTCCCTTAAAGGAACGGGCTGAACGAAACTGGCTTCTACCCCTGAGGCCACATGGCTTTGCCTTTCTTTCCTCTTTCTCTTGCTTTAATGCGATGGCATTTTGGAGGGAGAGGAAATAATGCTTAAAAGTTAATACATTTAGAACATTGTGGAAGCTATTGCTGTGGCTGCATTGGGATCGAAGGCTAATTGATTAATTGTAAATTAAAATAACAGGACCTAATCTCTCTTACTTGTAATCAGTAATTTTGTGATTACAAGCAAAACCTAGAAACACCAAGAGGAAAATATACATGGATATTGATTTGACATGAAAATGAGTAAGAGTGGCAGAATTGGCACGTGTCCACTGTTCTGCCCATTCTGAGTGACCACCAGTTCTGATCCTGGGTTCATCTATACTACTGCCTCTTGAACTTCATGCAGAGGAATTGCCTGGGGATCTTGTGAAAATGTTAATTCTAATTCAGTAGGTCTGGGTGGGGGGTAGGTGCTGATTGTTTTTAACAAGTTTTAGGTCATGCTGATATTGTTTGTCCAAGGACCATACTTTGCATAGAGAGAGTAGATCACCAAACCCGCATGACTTCCCTTTGAAGGACACAGCAGAGGAAACACAACAGGCCAAGACCACAGCACCAAGAAAGCACCTTCATGACAGTCTAATGTCTATTTTCCTCCCCCTGCACCCCCCCCCAACACTGGTGTCCTCAAAATCAGACTATACCATTGGGTATATGGGCCACTCTGTTTTAAAAGCCCCAAGCACTGTTGGAACCAGCATCTATTTTCACAGCTTCCAAGTCCAAGATCTATGGCTGTCCACTGGATATATATAGTTCATGCACAGTTTGTCCCTCTAGAGGCCGTTTATCAGTCAGAGGTCATTTTCCCCATTAGCCATACCATCCCACCTTTATCAGGGGATAGTGCTTTGAGGTTAGGCCATAGTCATTTTCCTAAAGAGAAGGCAAAGGAATTTTGTTAAACTTTCACTCATTCTTACTTATTTGTTTTTTTTTCTGAGCACAGAAGATGACCAAGAAGTCTATAATGATCTGTCTCCCTTGCAGTTAGGGTGGAGCCATGTGACTAGTTTGAAGCAATGAAATATGATGAGGAATTTTGAGTTGGTATAATTCTCTGAGCTCTTTATCAGCTAATGAGCTGGGTGCAGAAGATCCAGGAAAAGACTACAGGGAGCTGTGTGGGTGATGGTAGAGTTTCAGGGTGCACATGTCAGGTAAGAGTTGCTATATGTTGTGTGTAATATAACCAGCTTAACTTATAATTTATTGTCTAATCTAGGACTCCTTAGAGGTCAAAGGGTCTCTTATATTAATAGTTACACTGAATTACACTGGGACAATGGGTCTAACTGGGCACTGTTCTAGTCAAACCATAATACATATGGTCGCTCTAAGTATGATTCATTTTATTGCCCAACAATTCTTTAGTAAAACAGTGTGCATTCCCATCAGTTTCAGAGGTGTGTGTATGTGTAGGAGAGAGGCTTATATGAAGTACTAAGTCCAGTCTCTAGGTAATTTGCAATATTAAGGACCATCCAATGGTGATACATTCATCTCTCTGTAACATGGATGAAAAATTCAAATCCAGAGAGACAACTTTCCAATATCATATTATAAGCTGATGTCAAACTCTTAGCTTCTTCATTTCCTTCCTTTCCCCCACCCCCCACCCCACTCTGCCTCTTTGTATTAGTCAGGAGACTACTAGGATATGCAGAGGTAACAAGTTAGTCCTGAAATATCAGGTACTTGAGAAAACAAAAACGTATTTCTCATTTACATGAAGTCTATCAGGGTACAGGTAAGCTTTATGGCCTCCATGTTGGCTATGGAGAGGAAAGAGAGTGTGGAAGATTGTGCATGGAATATTCGTATAGATCATGCCTGGGAATGGCTTATACCACAACTGCCTGAATTCTATTGGCTAGAAGTAGCCATATGACCCCAATATAAGAACAGGGGAGGCTGGAAAATGCAGTCTTTCTGTATGTCCAGGAAGAAGAAATAGTATGGTAAACATAAGCATTTTCTTCACACATTCTCTCAGAACTATCTTTAACAGTTGGCTCTAACAATTGTATAGGAAACTATAGAAAGAAGAGAGCCTCTTGCTTACAGCAGAGCACCACACCTTCCTGTCCTCCACAGAAGACTGTATTAGTCTCCTCAGGCTGCTGTAACAAAATACCATAGGCCAGGGGGCTTAAACAGCCAACGTTATTTCTTACAGCCCTGAAGGTTATGGAGTCCACGATCGGGGTGCGGCCGTAATTGGGTTCTGGTGAGAGTTCCCTTCCTGTGCTGCAGATGGCTGCCTCCTTACTGTATCTCACATGACCAAGAGAAGGAAAGCAAGCTCACTGGTCTCTTCTTATAAATGCATCAATCCCATCATGACGATGCCACCCTCATGATCTCATCTAAACCTAATTATCTCTAAGGTCTCATTTCCAAAGACCTTCACTTTAGGGGTTGGAGCATCAACATATGAATTTGGGGAGGACATGAACATTCAGTCCATAACAGACACCTTCTGCTATTTGCTACTTGCATGCAGTGTGTTATATGATTGGAAGTATGGATATTTGGGTTTTGATCCACCTGTGACTCTGGGAACTCTATCTCTGGTCATTTGGGTTCTTGATACATGCATTTCCCTCAAATACTTACCTTTAAAGCTCTTGAAATAATGAATATGAAGGAAATGTGTGGAAAAATGCAGTGATTATAGTACCATAGTCAGAGAAGGAGACGATGTCTGTTCATCTCATTTAACTTGTATTTTGACCACTAAGTGTGAAACATTTTCCTCGAAACTAGAGATAGAATGGTGATCAATATATTTGCTTGCTGCATAGATTCTCACAGTTTCTTTTCCTTCCTTCCTTCCTTCCTTCCTTCCTTCCTTCCTTCCTTCCTTCCTTTATTTCTTTCTTCTGCCTTATCATGAATATAAATATTATTTTATGAGCATTTTAATTGAACTAATTATGGGTTGTAATAAGATATCCGTCAGAGGAATGGACATGATTGAGATACCCAAGTTAATCTGGGGGACATAAAATCTTCCTGAGCTAGTAAAGTTTGATAACAGATCTGAAGATTAATTTGGAAGTAATCTCTAATGTTGATGATGATTGCATTTATCATGCTCATGGGGCACCTGGCTGGTTCAGCTGGAGGAACATGTGACCCTTGATCTCAGGGTGGAGAGTTTGAGCCACACATTGAGTGTAGAGATTACTAACACAAGCAAACAAACAAACAAGATCATATTATGTGTTGGGAGTTGCTTTACATGTCTTATGTGTACTATTTTAATTATAGTATTATCTCGATGAGCCCTCACAACCACTCTATAATCTAGGTCTAAATATTAGCCTGTTTTTGCAGAATTAGTTGGAGAAAAGAGGGATGCATCTTCCAGTGAAAGGGAGTAGCAAACACAAAAGTCTTGTGGCTGGGGAGAACATGGCACATGACACATTTGAGGAACTGAAAGAAAAATGAAGTATTTGAAATCATACTGTGTAAAATGCTGTAAGGAAGAAGACTTTCTCCCTCCTCAACAAAGTGCAAATGTGTTGGGGGACAGAGGAGAGAGGCAACTGTAGACATTTGTGGTTGGGTATGAAATTCAGCCATCTATAAAATACACTTGCCATGTAATACAAACTTAAGTCAAATTTGATTTAAAGTTTTGTATTTGTATTCTTCATAATGTTACCACAAGAGCTCAGAGAAATCTAGGCTTTTGGAAGATGCATGAAAACTTAAGACCAGGAGGAGGGAACAGAGAGGTTACTAGCACTTTCCTTCTCTTGAAGCTATAAATTGGGTTTGGGAGCCACCATGGTTTTGCCGGAAATAGAGTTCAAGAAGGAATACTTGCACTTGACCTTATTTAAATGTGCAGTGTGGACTGGGGAAGAGAACAATTCGGTATAACACAACGATAGCTTATCTAGTCTGGCTCAGAGTGTTTTCACAGCAGGTTAATAGGAAAGACTTTTTTCTTCTCTTCTTAGAAAATGATCAGCTTTTTTTCTTTTTGAAGTTAGAGTTTGATTTTCTATGCTAGGCAGCATTTTGTTTTCATTGAATTGACTTTGATGTGAAATTTCCTGGCATTTCTTAATTCTGTAGAGGAGGTTTCTCCCTTTGAAAGTGAGATGTGTACGTGTCTAATTACATGTATCACTATGTCTGACGGATCTGCATGTTCACACAGTTACTAGCGAGTGTTTATCCGGCATCTATGGTAGGCTAGATTCTGGGAATGCTACAGTGAGCACGTCAAACAAGACTCATGCCTTTCACAGCCATGGAACCTCTAATTTGAAAAATGCTTGTAGACTTTCAGCAAAAAGATATGAGAGTGAACGTTTATGGAACACTAAGGAGAAGAAGAACAGGTGGCTTTGAGGCAGAATAACAGGAGGGTCTACCTGGGAATGGCTGGTGTGCTGGGTAGCTTCTGTCGTCCTTCTTCCCACACTTCTCCACCATACCTGGGAGGCTGGCCTGGCTGGACTGCTTTCAAAGGGCTCCTCTGTTCCCAGTTGGGGATTGGTCACTGGAATAGTGGGAGAAGCAGGAGGCTGGGATATTTACTTCCTTCATTCCTCTTCTACCAGATCTCGCTGCTTAGTAGTGAGCCTCCAGTGAAGACCACCACTTCTGTAAGGTAGCCTTCTTCTTACACCTGCTGTCTCCAGGTTCTGGTACATGTTCCCTCCCCTTCTGCTTCAGGCCCAGGTGAGGTAATGGCTTGCTGCTGTTACTAGCCATGGAGAACCATGCTATCTCTTGGGGTCCCTAAACCCTGTCCATACCTTGTTTTATAGGCTCTTTATTAACATTTCACCCACTTGATATGTGACATTTGTTTCTTGCCAGGGACCTGACTAAAATATACTCAGGAGGGTCTTTTTGAGGATGTGGCTTTTACGTTGAAACCTGAGATGTCAGAAATTGTGGACTGGAAGATTAATGGGAGGAAGTGGGTTTTAGAAAGAAGGAAGAGCATGTATGAAGGCCCCAAGTCCAGAGAGAATTTTATGTGTTCAAGGGACGTATGGGGGAGACATATGTATATAGACAGCAAGCAGAAGTGCTGCCACATGAGGCTGGGAAAGTGAACAGGGACAAAACATATCTAGCTTTATAGCTTCTGTTAGGGAGTTTGGATTTCATCTGTGTGCAGTGGAAGCCATTGAAGTAGAAGGAGATTAGACAGGAGAGTTTCATGATCAGATTTGACTTATTTATCAATTAATTTGCCTTAAGGCCATTAATTGACACTTACTGTATGCCAGGACCTGTACAGATTATGGGAGAGAGGGAGGCAGAAATAGAGGCATATAAGGCATAGCCCTCTATCAAGTTGCCTATTGGAAGAGTTAAGATACGACTATATAGCATTTTAATGTAAGACATGATAGAAAGTAGTATAAGAAGGAGTATGAATGACAGATTGTTTTCAGTGGGGATGAATAGGGAAGACTTCCTGGAGGGGGTAGCATGGGCTTTAAAAGACAGAAGATCTTACCTTTGGTGGAGGAAGTCATTCCAGGGAAAGAGAACTGTATGAGGCAGTGCTATTCAAAGTAGTTGGTCTGTGTACCAATGAGAGTAGCTTGTGCTTGAATGTAAATCAGCGCATTGCTCCCTTATCACGACAGTCTTACACTGGGCCACCTGGCATTCGTACATGGGAGGTGGAGTTGCAGATAAAGAGAAATTGGATGAAGTGGGATGCAGCCAGGATGCAAATATCAAGGTAAGGAGTTAAGATTTTAGGCTGCGGGCAGTGGTGGCACATTCGACATTTTTGAGAAAAGTGGCAAGTTTAGAGCTGTGTTTAAATGTGTAATTTAGGGGTGCCTGTGGGACTCAGCTAAGCATCTGACTCTTAATTTTGGTTTAGATCATGATCTCACAGTTAGTGAGTTTGAGCTTTGTGCTGACAGAGTGGAGCCTGCTTAGGTTTCTCTCTCTCTCTCTCTCTCTCTCTCTCTCTCTCTTTCTGCCCCTCCCCTGTTCACTCTTTCTCTCTCAAAATAAGCAAATAAACTTAAAAAAACCTGTTTTTAAAAAATAAGTAATATAGCAGGATAGGGGTGGATAACCCAAGTCAGATAGTGTGAGGCAGTGATCAGAAAATCACTGTGGAAGCCACTGTGGAGATTCAGTTCTCCCTCTTGCGGTTTTATCAGTTTAACAGGAGCTGTCTTATTTTTGAAATGATGCCTGTGGTCTAAATGTGCTGCTATTCACCTGTTCCCTTTCCAGGCTAATTCTCAATATGCTGGGACACAGCCAAGAGCCTTCAATGAACTGAAACAGAAGTCTTGAGAACCAAAGTGAATGGCAGTCTGCTGATTTTTAGCTCGCTTATGGGTCATGGAGAAGAGGAGGGCTGTGTGATCTGCCCCATGGCCTGTGGAAGCTTGGACAAATCACGGAATTTTACCATGGCTCATCACCTTTGGAGTAATGTCCAAGAATTATACAGAGATACTTGGTGAATTATTAGCACTCTCTTTATTTGTAGGCAAAAGAGATCAGTCATTTTGATTAACAAAGTTCCCAAACAAGATTTCAGAAGAAAAGGGGCAGGGAGAGATTTGGGGCACGCCCAAATCCCCAAGAGGTTGTCTGTGAAGAGGGGCTCTCATGTGCATATTTTTTCGATAAACAGATCAGCTGGCATCAAGCAGTTAGGTCAGGGTGATTGTGTCCTTGAGGATACTGGGTAGGAGGGTCAAAGAAAACCTTTCTAGTTGTTTATGGATTTTCTGGAAAACCTGAAGAGCTTTCCTGTGGAACACACATGGCAGACTGGGTGACTGTGAGTACAGAGGGGTTCTTCCAGGCAGAGGGATTAGTGTTAAGGAGAAAGCCCTGAGATGGAAGGAGCCTGGCATAATTGAGGATCTGTAAGATGGCTTTCGCGGCTAGAACATAGAAGGGGAGGGAGGCTTCTTTCTGCACTGAAACCCCTCTATGGGTCTTCGAGTCAACCAGCTGTGCCAACCACAGGGTTGTTGCTGCATCATCATTACCATGAACCATATCATCACAGCTGCCACTGACGAAGATCTCTCCTGTGGGTCAGGTGCAGAGGTAGGCATGTTCCATGCATCACCCTATAGGAACCTCCCAGCCACCCTGGGAGACTGGCATTGTCATCCCAGTTTTATTAAGGGAGATACAGAGGCTCCCAGAATCCTGTAGCTTGCACAAGTCACAGAAAGTGGCAGAAAGGGCTTGGAAATCAGTTCCATCTCACTGCACAACTTCAGTCCTTATACTGTACATATTACTTCTTGCCATGGTCCTCTTCACCCTCAACTCCAGCACTCAGCAAAGTGCAAATTGATATTTGCCCAGCTTACTATTGGTATGATTATTGCTTTGCTCTGCAGGTGCCAACTTTAGGCCATTGCTTCCCCACCAAAAGTGACACAAACAAGAAAAGAGAAGGCTCCAAAATAAGATACTTGCTTCCTGAAATAGGAATCTATACTTCACACAGATGGAATAGAATTGGGGTAAGCTATTGAATGAGTGATGGATCCAAATGAATTGCCCAAAATGAATATTCAAGAAATACTTACTAACTTTGGCCATTGGGTGTCCACCCAGAAAGTCCCACGGACACTGAGTCATGGCTTATGCATCCAAAATGTTTAAAAACAGGGGAGCCTGGGTGGCTCAGTCAGTTAAGCGTCCAACTTTGGCTCAGTTCATGATCTCACGGTTCGTGGGTTCGAGCCCCGCATGGCGCTCTGTGCGGGCAGGTAGCTCAGAGCCTGCTTTGGATTCTGTGTCTCCCCCTCTCTCTCTGACCCTCCCCTACTCACGCTCTCTCTCTCTCTCTCTCAGAAATAAATAAAACATTAAAAAAAATTTTTTTAAATGGTTAAAAACAAATTCACCAATGTCCTTACTAACAAACACATTCTTACATGTAGTGGGATATACACATATTTCCTCTCTGGTTGGGAAGGATAAGTGAAACCTCTCATGTAAAAACACAAATGTTTGAGTCGCTAAATACATTTTCCTTTTTAATTTTAATTAAACCAGAGGTTCTTAAAAAGTGGTTCAGGGAGCCCTGAGGATCCCTGGAAACTTTTTAGGGTTCCCATGAAGTCAAAGCTATTTTTCAGAACAATCCTGAGATGTTGTTGGTGTCTTTCAAGCTCATTTACTCATGAATGTAAGTGTTTTTGCAGAGGCTAAATGATGTGGGATATCTGCAAAAGACTGAATGAAGAAG
Source organism: Hyaena hyaena (assembly GCF_003009895.1). Classification (NCBI taxonomy): domain Eukaryota; kingdom Metazoa; phylum Chordata; class Mammalia; order Carnivora; family Hyaenidae; genus Hyaena; species Hyaena hyaena. The sequence goes on from NW_024080638.1 coordinate 8,649,734, forward strand.
CAGATGTGATTTTCCAACAGTTTCTTACTAAGCCCGGCATGAAAGAGATTTGCAAAAATGTAAAACCAATGCCACTCTTCTATTTTTTTGAAAATATAGTGCTTTGTAAAAACAGAAATACCATTTATGTCAACACATAATTTATCATTGGTATTTTTAAATGAATGAATAAGTCAAGTTTCTCAGTTTTTATTTCAAATAATATCAATTGATAAACCCATAGCAACACATGTTTTTTGGGGGTCTTTGATGCCTAAAACACTAAAGAGCTTTGAACCCAAAATGACTGAACACCACTGACTAATATGTAGGACACATTATTAATTCAGCACTGCCTTATCCCAGTCCAATAAAAATAATTTGTAATTAAGTCCTAGGAATTCCTACAAGAAATCGTCAGCAGCAAAATAATGTGGAGGCCTCCTGCTATTTCTAAACGAAGTAGGAGTTAATATGCAGAATCTTAACTGCTATTTCACAAAAATAATTACATCTGGGTATACCTTAACCCAAGCACATAAATTGTCAAATATAATTAGAACACATTTCCCCAAGTATTAATTGCTATTTATTTAATGGAGGAAAAATCTTCTGGATTTTCCTCTGGGGGCAGGGGGGGAAGGAAATTCATTTTGGAGAATTTCCCATTCTCAGGCTCTTGCCCACTTATGTGTAGTAGCTTTTTCCCCTGAAGTCCCAAGGGCGGCCCTCACAAACCAAAAGTGGTGTAGTCTGCCTTGTGATCCTGATTCTGCCCTCAGTTTGCTGCCTGGTGTTAGGGAAAATAATTTCTTTTCTTGGGGCCCATTTATCTCATGAGGGTAGGGAGAGAGCATCTCTTGGGTCCTTCCTTGAAAGAAGACATCTAGAACAGAATGATAAGGGAATGGAGAACAGGACACTCAGGAAATCAGTCAAATGATGGCAAAGACTAGGATTTTGGACTCAGTGGAAGAGTGTCAAGTGGGAGCTCAAAAAGGAGGGAATTCTGCATCTAAAATTCCAGGGAACAGTAAGGGGATGGAGTAGGTAGGTGTGGGAGCAAGAGTTGACTTGAGAAAGGCAAGTCACTTCAAAGCTGACAGGGACCTTGGGAGATCCCTTCATTGCTTACAGAAGAATTGGACATAGCCTCTTGAAGGAAACAAATCCTGGCTCTACTTAATGATTGTACAGTAGCTTCTATCATTAGGTCATGGATTTTAGTGCAAAAATCATGAAAAGAAGAAATGTGCTCCAAATATTGGTCATTTTATGTGAATCCATTGGTGATATTATCAGCCAGTGATTGAACAATGCCTTTGGGTGCTTCATGGTCGTATCATGGTCTCTTTATTGCTGTCTTTGTTAGTTTGGTTCTGAACCCTTCCATATTCACACTTTCTTCCTTTCTTTCTTTCTTTCTTTCTTTTTTTTTTTAATGTCTTTCTGTTTATTTCTGAGAGAGAGATAGAGACAGCATGAGCAGGAGAGGGTCAGAGAGAGAGGGAGACACAGAATCCGAAGCAGGCTCCAGGCTCTGAGCTAGCTGTCAGCACAGAGCCCGACATAGGGCTTGAACCCACGAACCATGAGATCATGACCTAAGTTGAAGTCGGACGCTTAATCGACTGAGAAACCCAGGCGCCCCAATATTCACATTTTCAACTCCAACCATTTCCATCCACTTCCAGTCATTTTACTCAATGCTCTTGATGTTACCCTTGTCCCTTTGCACATGCTAGTCCTGTCTGAGAAGCCCTTTCACCTAAACTGCCTAGCTGGCTGGCTTCCAACCTAGTATTTTTTGTAATTTTTGATATTGTGTATTTTTGAAAGTTGTTACTTCATCGAATAATATGTATACACCGTTTAAAGAAAACAGCATTGAAAGATTTATAATGAAAAGAGCAGTGCCCTGGTTACCAGTCCCTATGGCATGTGCCTCTATATTTCCAGGAAATATGTTTATATTGTTAATCTCTTGATTTATCAAGGTTAGACTTCTATTGACTTCCTGCTATAGTAGGATGACAATTTTGACCTTTTATACATCTCATTTGTCCTCTCCTTTTCCCTGAATATTTATATCATAATTTTTGGATGAACCAGAATCGGTGCATATGTTTTTACAATCATACAAATGTTATTCACTGCACAGTCCAAGTACTATCTTAGCCTCCTTTCTCTTCTTGCACAACTTTGTATGTCCTGAGTTTATAATGGCCTTTTGACCCCCTAATCTGTGTGGTTTTTTTCTTTCTACACCTATTCTTATCTTTTTTTTTTTTTACCTATTCTATCAGATAAGTAATTTGTTTTTAATTTAAAAAGTTTATTTATGTATTTTTTGAGAGAGAGAGAGAGAGCATGCACAAATGAGGGAGGGGCAGAGAGAGAGGGAGATAGAGAAGCCCAGGCAGGCTCCGTGCTGGGAGTGGGGCTGGGTCCCAGGAGCCAAACCATAAGATCATGACCTTTGCCAAAATCAAGAGTTTGGGTTGCTTAACCAGATGAGCTACCCAGGTGCCCCCCCTTTTCTCCCTTTTAAATAGGGGTTGACAAAATCTTTCTGTAAAGTATCGCATAGTAAGAATTTTATACTTTTCAGTCTAGACAGTCTCTGTTGCAATTACTCAGCTCAGTGCTGTTACGGAGGGAACTAGGTCAAGTACAACATGTAATTTAGCTACTGACAGTATGTAAATGAATGGGCATGGCCATGTTCCAATAAATCTTTATTATGGAAAACAAGTGGCAAGTAGGGTTGGTAGGATTGGCCTGTGGGTGAGACTTTGCAAGCCCTTGTCCTAAATGATAAAATACATCAGCTATTAATGTGTGCTATTTTTATTTTCTTGCATCTCTTGTCCTGGAGCCTTCCACCCTGAGGCTGTCTGTCTACTTGTTCTCGTTATGTCCTGCCCTGCTAGCATCCTGGAATTTCCCTTCATTGCTTTCCTGTTTTGGACCCCTTATTTCTTGGGTCTCTGCATCTTCCTCTTTCTGGCTTTATTCCTTTGCTTAGCTGGAGGACATTCTCAAGTAACTTCCTAAAAAAGAGGGTGTGTATGGGAGGTAAATTTTCTGAGTCTTCCTATGTCTGAAAATGTCTATATACCCCACCCCTTGGTTTGTTGATGATGGAATTAAGTCATGGGTTCTAGATTAAAAATTTCCCCAGAACTTTGGAGGCTTTCTCCCATTATTTTCCAGCTTCTAGAATTTCTGGTAGATGACTGAATGCAATTGTGTTTATTTGTATATGTTTGTATGTGATCTTCTTCTCTCTCCCCCGACCCCCATCTAGGAATTTTTAGGATCATGTTTTTATCAGTACATCTCACGGTGATGTGCTGTGGCATGATTATTTTTAGCCCCATGCATCATCTCTGTTCTGCTCTGTGCCTAATGTGCATGAGTCTGAACCTGCTTCCAACAGTTTCTCCAGATACTATCTCTTCTGTGTTCTGCCTGTAGGATGGCCATCAGGAACCAAGGGGGGAATCTAAGGTCTTACTCTTCCTTCCTGTGCTCAGATAGGCAGCCTCATGTCTTGTTCCTTGTTTCTGTAGAGCATCAGGTCTCTGAGGGCCCCACTTTGCCCTCAGAGACCTGATTCAGCAAGGCACAAGACTGAATTTTGTCAGCATACATGTCTTCAGGCTTTTGCATTGAAGTTTTTTTTCCATTCTGCTAAGTTGATCATTGCTCATCTGTCTCTATATTGTCTTCCAAACTTTCATTATAATTTGTTGTCCACTTATACCATAAACATTTTTTTTAAATTTATTATTAAAATATTTTAGGAGGCATAGGATTACAATCCATTGTCCTTCCTACATACTCACATATACCTTTTTTCCCCTGTTTTTTTTTTTTTTTTTTTTTTACAAATAGTTTATTGTCAAATTAGTTTCTACATAACACTCAGTGCTCATCCCCAAAGTGTCCTCCTCCATACCCATCCCCCCCTCCCCCCCACATCCATCAGTCCTCAGTTTTTGTCAGCATTCAAGAGTCTCTCATGGTTTGCCTCTCTCCCTTTCCCCCACCATTTCCGCCCTTCTTCTCCCCCTTGTTCCTCCGTCAAGTTCCTCCTAATCTTCCTATACGTGCAAACATATGATATTTGTCCTTCTCTGCCTGACTTATTTCGCTCAGCATAACACCCTCAAGGTCCATCCATGTTGCTACACATGGCCAGATTTCATTCTTTCTCATTGCCATGTAGTATTCCATACCATAAACATTTTTTTTCATTTCACAAGGGGAAGGAAAACATGTAAATGCTGTAGTCAGTCTTTCATGTTTAACCAGTAGTTCACAATTTGTCATTTGTCTGTCTACACCACAAAGAGTCCGTTTCTGCTTATTCACCCACTATATTCCTAATGCCTGGCTCACAGGGGATATTCCACAAATACTTAGTGAATGGAATGAATGCATGCATATGGATTGAATGGTTTGACAGGAACAGAGGCCTTGGGTGGGGGAGCCCTGGGAGATTATGCTGGAAGAAGGTGAGCCCAGATTATGAAGAGCCTTGAAGGCCAGGCCGAAGAGTGTGTACTCTTTTCCTGGTCAGAAGGTCATTGATGGCTTTTCAATGGTGGAGGTGGTGGAAAGGTATTTTGGTCAAGGTGATTTTTCTGGCTATGGTTTAAAGGCTAATTTTAAAGGTGTACCCAGGCAAGGGAATCAAACGACATGAAGTGATTAGAACCTGTGAGGAAGGAGGGGGTGTGTTGTAGAGCTCTGGAGGAAGAACCAGCAGGATTTATGTTCTGATTCAACATGACTAAGGGTCCATGGGAAGAAAGAAAGAACAGGACAAAGGATATTGGAAGGAGGGGGGGAGATAATGGTTTTTTGTTCATATTTGAAGCATCAAAGGAACCTCCAGGTGAATGTGTTTAGCAGGCAGTTGGCTATATCAGTGGGAAATGAAGATGGAGGTTAGGGAGTCATTCTCACAGAGAAGTCATAGGAGAGAGTCCCATGAAGGAAAATTGTTGCTTGCTCAAAGGCACATAGATGGGGATAGATAGACTCTGCATCTGAAGTCAGATCTAGAACTAAATCTATAGCTTATTTTCAACCTCAGACTGCACTAAGTCTAAAACTTTGTCAAGAGGCAGAAGAGTACAGGCTTTCTTTTGGCCTTGGACGAGCTCACATTTAATGGGATACGTGACTTCTAAGGAATGAAGGTACAAAATGCACTCAGCAGCTAACAGGGTGTGAGAGAAGGACACTGGCACTGGGAGATGACCCATGGTCTGGGCAGGAGGGAGGCCTGGCAGCTTCAGCCAACTTGGCCATGGCCAGAGCCGAGGTCTACCACAGATCCCACCTGCTTTCACTCTGATGGCTTTCCCAAGAGCACTTTCTTTTCTTATGCTTTCTACCCTTCCTGCTGCTATGGTTTAAATCAGAGAAAACTATGGCCAAATAGCAATTCTCAAAATCCAAGTGGAGCTAATATCTTGCCTGTTTTCCTCCTTTCTTGCTCAGCCCAGAGCAGCCAGGGAGAATCACGAGAAAGTGGCCTCTGGAGACTTTCAGGAGTGGTCCATGCAGGGAAGGACTCCTGGGTTTCTCCCCACCTAGCCTCATCTGGTAGCACGCCTTCGGGTTCATGGCATGGGCTGAGGGAGGAAGAGGAAACAGACGCCGTGAGAGTGGGGGTGTGGGGCATGTAGGTTGTGAAACCGTATGAGAAACCTCCAGAACCAGCAAAGAAAGTTTTGTTTCTGGAATTCGGAATTCAAATGTTTTTCACACTCAACGTTTCTGTGACTAGAAGGGGTGATAGAAATCTATGTCATTCCATTGGCTTTCACCTTTGTTTTAAATTATCAGATTTTAAACAGAAATTATTATCAGTCTGATATTGTTTCCTTTTCTAAAATGTGGTTTAATTTCGCAAAGAGCCGAGTAAGACGGCAGAGCTGAATCATAGGGAGTGTCAGCATGCAAGCCCTACACCCATTATTACAAAACCATGGCTGAGTGTTTGATATTCTCCTTGAAAAACGTGTTCCTCAATCCTCAGTTTTTGTTTTTAGCTGGGGTATTTCCTCTTCCTTTCTTTTACCAATACGATCTCTTTGATTTCATGTAAAAAAATCTTTAATCCAGTGAGAAAGCATGGGTCTTGAGTTTGAATCCCTCCTCTTCTTCCTTCTGGGTAATATTTTGACAATCACTTACCCTCTCTGAGCCTCAGTGGTCTCCCTATAAATAGAAGTAAGAAGATGGAGAAAACATCTTATAGAAGAATATTTCTGAGCCTGGGTGGCTTATTCGGTTGAGCGTCTGACTCTTGATTTTGACTCATGATCCCAGGGTCAGAGGATCAAGCCCTGTCTTGGGCTCCATGTTCCATCCTTGGGAATCTCTCTTCCTCTCCCTCTGCCCCTTTCCCCCAGCCTGCGTACTCTCTCTCTCTCTCAAATAATTTAAAAAAGAATACATGTATATAGATTATTTAATACATTATACATATAAATTTATTTATTATATATTTTTAATTTTATTTATATATTATTTATATATTATATCTATGATTAATTATTGGATGTGTATATGTATTTCATATATATATAAATTACATAATGTAATGTATGTGTATATATAATTCATATGTATATGAATTAATGCATTGCTGGTAATTACTAGGTACTGAAATCATGTTAATTCCTACCATCGAACAGAGTTGGATAATTTTTTTCCTATTGCTAGTCCCTGACTCACAAAAAATAAAGAGAAAAAAAGAAAGAAAGAAATCAGTTTAGTGTATGTTCTTAATTCAAGGGAGAGAGTTGTGGGTGTTTGTGTTTTGGGTCTTATTTTTAGACATTACAAAAATGTTCCATCCACTGGATCTTGAAATTAAGAATGGGGAACATTATTTATATCTGAATCATATATTACAGCAAATGAAAATATTGCATGTATGGTTTCTGTCCTGTATTATAGGCATTTAAATGGAAGAGGGAGAGAAAGGGAGAGAGATAGGGAGAGAAGAAGGAAGAGAAGGGGGAGATAGAAGACACGCAAAATTGACAGAGACAAAAAAGACACAGCAAGGGCCAGATTCAGTGGGCTTAGGCACCAGTGTTTGAAGATAAATATTTGGTTTTGCCTTAATTAACAGGATACTAAAGTCATATAATCTGCCGCTATCACTTTTCTTTGAAACCCACTCACCCACCATCCATCTATCCATCCCTTGATTCTTTTTTTAAGTTTGCTTATTTATTTTTAGAGAGGGAGTGAGGGAGGGGCAGAGAGGAGAGAGAGAGAATCCTAAGCAGGCTCCTTGCTGTCAGCAAGAAGCCTGATGCAGGGCTCAAACTCAAGAACCATGAGAATATGACCTGAGCTGAAATCAAGAGTCAGACACCTAACTGACTGAGCCACCCAGGCACCCCTCATTCTTTATTTTTTGAATCAACAACCACTAACTATACACTGTGTTTAGCCCTGTCCTAGGTGCTAGCAAAACAAGCCATCAAGTCAGTCCTGCCTTCTAAGAGCTCACAGTTTCATGAGATGACAGAAGGGCAAATTACATAACAGCAGAATGAAATAAGTGACTGGTTCAGATTTGGGGTGTGGTAGGAAAGACTTCACAGAGGAGGTGACTGTATATGGGGTCTCAAAGGACATGCAGTAATGTGTCAGACAGAAAAGATTGTTGGGTGGCAGATTAGGAGTGTGTTCTGGGCACAGAAAATTTTAGAACAATTTTTGCAGTGACCCAGAACTGTCTGAACTGGGAGCTGGTTTACTTGAAACATAGCTCTCTGTCGTCATGGAGCCAGTGTGACAGGTGGTGAAGACCATAGGTATTGTAGCACTGATATAGGTTTATACTGATTACTAGCCCTGCGGCATTGGTCAACTCTTCATCCTTTCTGAGCCCTAGCTTCTTTACATTGACAAAGAGGTTAAAACTCAGGAAGGTTGTAAATTTTAAGTGAATTGGCATAATATATGTAAAGGCTTTGTACACTGCTGGATACAGTACTGAAACTATTATTTTCATTTCAGTATTTGGATCTTTGGTATAGTAGACTCTTAGTGTTAGTTAGTAGAGTTAGTAGACTCTTACATTTTATGTACAACTTTTCAACCAGCCTGTTGAAACACCTTAGAAACTTGTCTGAATCACGGTAACTCAGATATCAATGTCAAACATTTCCATTGGAGTCCATCTCCCTCCATTTCCTATGGCTGGAATGAAATCAAACCAAAGGTAAGAGATTCACTGTCGTTGTTGTAGATTACCTCTTGGTGAAAAACGCAAGCTTCAGCTCCTGAGAACAAAGCTCTTTGGAGGCTTTCAGCCACGCCTTCAGCACTAAGCTGTTTTCCAGCCTGTAATTACGAGTAGCCCCAAGGATACCCAATGGAGGGGATGGGGAAAATCTGGGTCAGCTGTCTTAGAATAGACTCTCATGCACAGGATGTATCGAGAGCAAGTGAAACCATGAGACAAAAGTGGACAAAAATGGAGGGCAGTCATTTTTAATATAGACTGACTTGAGGTTAGCTGTCTCTTCCATAGGAGTACTACTAATTACTGGAAGTTTGGAGTGTAATTGGTATCAATTGCGAGGGCCTTCAGTTTATAGTCATTCTTTCTCAGATACTATAATTGACTGCAGCCCAGTGGCCAGACGTGTTCTCCATCTCCCTGTACCCTTGGCCATAGCTGATCTAAGGCAGTTGTTTCCAAACCTGAGCGTGCATCAGAATCTCCTTGTTAAAGCAGGAATTGCTGGGGCCCAGCCCCTGAGTTTTTGATCCAGTAGGTCTGGGGTGGAGCTTGAGAATTTGCAATTCAGAAAATTCCGAGGCATACTGATGCTGCTAGCCTGAGAGTTCACACTGAAAATCACCCATCTAAGCATACACAACTGACTTATCTCTGCATTCTTTCTTCTGATGTACCCATCTACCCTTAACCTTTTTTTGTGTGTATGTTTGCTAGATGTAGTTTCCATTGCTCACATACAAAATAATTTCATGAATACTAGAGTGGGGAGTCCTGTTTTACTTGGGAGAAGAGAGGAATCTAAAGAGGAAAATCAAGGTTTTCTCTAACATCTTAATATCTGTTGTGTCCAGACAAGAACAGGAAGTGAATCTTACTAAGTTTCCCAGAGTTTCCTACGTTCGTCTCAGATGAAGCTAGACTTTTTAAAAACTATTTAAACTATGTGAAAATGGGGAGTTTTGGTTAATGATGATAGACTGAACATACTCATTTATCCCTGTTCTCTCCTGAAACACCAATAAAATGACAGTGACTGAGCTTTTAGCATAATGTATGGCATAAACTCCCAAAGACAAAAAGAAGAGAAGAAGGGATGGGAAGAACATCAGAGGCTGGAAAGCAGATAGACACCTGGTCCTGGCAGACCCGAGAGTCTGATGTGTAAGCTTGGCAGAGCACAAGAGCAAGAGCAAAGAGATTCATTCACACCATAGAGCCCTTGAAGGATTCTAGATTCTGGGACTTCCAAATGGTAAAGGTGAACCTTGAAACAGGCAACTGGTTGAAAATCTGTAAAAGCGGGGCGCCTGGGTGGCTTAGTCGGTTAAGCGTCCGACTTTCGCTTAGGTCATGATCTCGCGGTTCGTGGTTTCGAGCCCCGCGTCGGGCTTTGTGCTGACTGCCAGCTCAGAGCCTGGAGCCTATTTCAGTCTGTGACTCCCTCTCTCTCTGACCCTCCCCTGCTCACGCTGTCTCTCTCTTTCTCTCCTAGGGAAAAAAAAAACATTTTTTTTTTTAAAAGAAAATCTGTAAAAGCAAAGGGTCCTTAGATCATGCCCGCTCCCACTCCTAACCCCCAACCACATCAGCTGACATATACTCCTGGCCCATAGCAGGAGATTTACTCATAAAGGAAGCAAGTCAAGAGGACTCTTTGAAATAGTGTGTACCAGTTGGAAGAAGGAGTACCTTCTAGAAAATGGGTGGGGGCATGAAATGACAGTCCACATATGGAGCTTTTATACCTCCAGTCCTCTTCCCATACTGAGCTCCCAGATTCTTGACCTTCAAGTGTGTGCTTTCCAGATAGCAGTATGGTGTTGGGATTTAGAAGGGACTCAACATCCTATAGCTATTACACAAAAGACTTGGCAAAGGATGGAGGGGGTTGTGATGCAGGGAAGGCCTAATGACGGTGTCCAAACTGCCAGCACTATTTACTGAGCAGCTGTACCTGCACCATGGAGCAAGCTATAAGTTCTAACGATTCCATGGTGAAGACGATTCAGTGTGTCCACCCCCCATACTAGAGGGGAAGGTTGGAGGATGGAACAGCAGGTACAAGGGCAGATGGTAGTGAAAGAGCATGCTGACTTGGTGGAACTATAGGCAATTCAGTATTGTTGGCCTGGAAAGTATAGACAAGCAGGGAGTGTGGGAGGATGTAAACCAAAGAGATGCTATTCAGTTTATGTCCCTCTCTTTCTTTGCATGAGTTCTTTCAAAACATATGCACGTAGTTTGAATCTCCATAAACATATCCATTCTGGTTTTCTTTGCCCCCCCAAACCAGGGTAATGTTTATTTTATTTTATTAAAAAATTTTAAATTCCAGTTAATTAAAGGCAATGTTTTTAAGATCTATGTTGCTATGATAATAAGCTAAGCCACTCTTTTAAACTCCTGCTTGATAGTTTGTGGTGTTTTATTGTGTGTATTAACCTACTTTTATCTACCCATTGTCCCAGGGAAGGACATCAAAATTATTTTCCACCCCCTCCTCTTACTTGCCCCAAAAAAGAAAAACAGTAATACATATCCCCCCAGACATGTCCTCTGATGAAACTCTGTGAGAATTTCTTGTGCTTTATACCCTGTAGAGAGATTGCTGGGTATGTGGATATGTAACGGGACTAAGTATTGATACTTTGCCCTTCGTAATGTCTCATCACTGAGACGTGATGCCAGCAGTATTTTCACATCCTTGCTAATTCAGTTTTCCTTCCTCCCTTCCTCCCTCCCTCCCTCTCTCCCTCCCTCCCTCCCTTCCTTCCTTCCTTCCTTCCTTCCTTCCTTCCTTCCTGTTTTTCTTTCTTTCTCCAAAAGTTTTCTTGTGTCTCTTTAGATTATTATTCTTAATTCTTATTATTATTTTATAAGAATATTTACAATGAAATGAGATCTATCCTCTTAACAGATTTTCTAAGTGCACAGTACAGTATTATAAACCATAGGCACTGTGGTTTATAGATATCTAGGACTTATTCATCTTGCATAACTGAAACTTTATCCCCTTTTCCCCTCCTCCCAGGCATCATTCTATTCTCTACTTCTATGAATTTGACTATTTTAGATAATTCATATAAGTGGAATTATGGAGTATTTATCCTTCTGTGACTTAGCATAATGTCCTTCCAAGTTACTCTATGTTGTTGCATATGGCAGGATTTCTTTCTTTTTAGGGCTGACTAATATTCCATTGTGTGTGTACACCCCCCCACACACACACATACCATATTTTTTAATCCATTCATCCATCAGTGAACATTTAGGTATTGTGAGTAATGCTGTCCCGAACACGAGAATGCAGATATCTCTTCAAGATCCTGATTTCTATTCTTTTGGGTATATATCCCAGAAGTGGGATTGCTGAATTACACGGTAGTTCTCTTTTCAATATTTCGAGGAACTTCCATACTGTTTTCCATAGTGACTACACCATCTTATATTACCACCAACAGTGAATATTGTACAGGATTCCAATTTCTCCACATCTTCACTGACAAAGTTTTTAAAACACCATTTTCTAGTTTTTGCTAGTGTGAAACATTTATAATGTTTCCTGGGTCCAAAATGTCTTCTGTGTTTCTTTAAATGTTGATGATTTTGTTTTGTAAGTTTTTTAAATGTTTATGTATTTTTGAGAGAGAGAGAGAAACAGACCACAAGTGAGGGAGGGGCAGAGAGAGAGAGACTCACACAGAATCTGAAGCAGGCTCCAGGCCCTGAGCTGTCAGCATAGAGCCTGATGTGGGGCTCTAATTCACGGACCGTGAGATCATGACCTGAGCTGAAGTCAGTGCTCAACCTACTGAGCCACCCAGGCGGCACTCAATGCTGATGCTTTTGAATACCTCTTCATCAGTTCGTTAGCTTTTGAGGCTTCCCTTTCTGAAATTGACTATTCACATCCTGTTGCCGTATTTCTATTGGGGCAGCTCTCTGTTTCTTGTTGATTTGCATGATTTTCTAAAATATTTTAGATATTAATCTCTTGTTAGCTGCTTATCTGAGAACTGGGGAATGCCCTTCAAATGCAAGCCTTGCCTCAAGAGACAGCCGTAGAGTCTCAGGAACAACAACAAAAAAGGACCTTGAGACTTGAGACAAAATATACTGCTGGAGATCCTCTGTGTGACAGATACTTGTTTATGATCCCAAGGGCCACTGGAGTCATCTAGTTGTTAAGTCTCCTGGCCTTTGCTTTCACTCAGAAACTTCCCCTTTATCACTTCCTTCGCCTATCTAATTTTTAGCAAGGCACAGCATGCAACTATCACTACCATTTTACCTTTAGTACACAGGTGAAAAAGGTTTTGCTGTTGAAAAATTGGAAAATATTCAAACTGATAACAAATTATTAAAAACCACCCACAACTCTGTCACCCAGAGATGATTCCTGTTCATGTTTTAGAATGTATTTCACTCCCTGGAGAGAATGGCTGAAAAGACATATGCATCATTATGATAAATGAGCCTCCTCTACCACTGTGCTTTATATAAATCTCTCTTGTAGAACTTTCTATATTTTACTATAATTATTTCTTCCATAACTCTTTGTAAATAACTATTTATTATAGTTATTTGTTCAGAGATTGTTCAGATAGGAGTCAGTGGACTTATGTTTTAGTTCCATCTTTGATTTTCCAAAATTTCTCTCTCTTTTTTTTTTTTTTAAAGGAAAGGAGCTTGAAAATCATGCCGAGTGGTTTTTCCTTTCTTCTGCAAGTGACTGGGAGCCACTGAAGGATTTGAAGTGGTTAAAACAGAGGTAGAGGAGTTTCTCTCAAGAACCAACGATACATACATGTAAGTGAATGAAAATAACATTTGACAAGTACCAGGTGTGGTACTTGTATATAGAGGTATCATCTAATGTATTTCACTGGATCCTTTCAGGGCTCGGGCTTAGAGATAAGCATCCACAACTTAGAGATAACAACTTGTACCTCGGTGACGTTTAATAATGTTCTTAAGGACTCAGAGCTTGTAAGTGTTGGTGCAGGGAGTTAGATCCCACATGATCTCCTTCTCAAGCATGATTTCTTTCCAGGCACAGAGGCTGGTTCAAAAGGTACTTCAGCAGTGTAGTGGGATCAGTTCCCATTTAAGAGTAAGAAGTTCAAGTGTGTAGCAAGCTACAGTTTTATAGCAGCAGCCTTAGTTAGTTGGTGGCTATCCACAGGGGTTTTTCCCTATGACTCATACACGGCAGGGGAATCCTGAGGGAAGCTCAGCTTTTACTTCTTGAATTTCAGAGTCCTGACAGATGCTCAGATAGCCATCTGAACCCTTGCCAACAAAGAGATTGGAGGAGGGACTTGTGTAAGTCCCCTTCTCTCTGGTCCTCAGTTTTCTTAACCACAAAAGATTCACAATCTCTGAAGCTTTCCTTAATTAGAAAGGATCTCTTGTACTGCCTAATGTGATGCTTAGTTCTTATGGAGCTTCATGATGATACGATACGATGATAATGTGATATTTGTGACTTGAAGGAATTAAATCAACAGAGTAGCATTACACACAGAAGTGGTTGGAAAAAGGCCGTAGGAAGGGCATAGGAGATAGATGCATGCTCTTAGTTCATTCAACTGTACGATTCACGTAGGAGGGACTGGCCTAGGATGGTATGTTTGTTCATCCTACATCTCAGAGTCTGTCACTCGTGCCTTATATATAGGTGGCCAAACTATTTTGTTGAAGGAAAGAATGAAAGGCAGAAGGGCTACTTGTCTCCTAGTATCCATCCTCCCCTTCTCCCTCAGTAATGTGGTATATAAAAGTTACTGGAAACAGTAGTCCAGGACAAAATTTCACTCCCTAGACTTCCTTGTGAGTTGAATGTGGCCACGTTATTAAATTCTTACCAATGGAATGTACATGGAATTAGTGTTGGCATGCTTTTCAAGAAATATTCTTAAAGAGAGGAACGTGATTTTCTCCTTCCTATTTGTCCTTCTTGCTGACTAAGATAAAACAGATATATGGAAAAAACTATTTGGCTCTTGGATCACAAGCTGGATGCTATATGTTGAGAATTGCAGAGCACTAAAAAGGGTGGAGTCTGGGTATCTGATGATATTCAAGTCTTGAAATTGGTATGCTGTTTGTGTGTGTGTGTGTGTGTGTGTGTTTTAACATTTATTTATTTTTGAGACAGAGCATGACAGAGCACAAATTGGGGAGAAGCAGAGAGAAAGGGAAACAAAGAATCCAAAGCAGGCTCCAGGTTCCGAGCTATCAGCACCAGCACAGAGCCCAACATGGGACTCAAACTCATGGACCATGAGATCATGACCTGAGCTGAAGTTGGATGTTTAACTGACTGAGCCACCCAGGTGCCCCTTGAACTGCTATGTTAACATAAACATGGGACAGAAGAATATTTCTATTTTGTTTTAAAAATTATTGGTTTTGGTTTACTATTTGTTGAATAGCTGGACAAAATATAAGAGAATGTTAAAACATATGATCTTCATAATTATTCTTTCAAAGAGCAGCTAATAAAAAAGTATTTTGAGGATGGTTGCCATAAATTCACAACTATATACAGTGTATCTGATTTGGGGGATGGCCAGGGAATGCCTACCCAGTTGGCCAATAGTTAATGTTTTGCAGGGCCAGCAATTTTTGTATAAATTCATACAAGTTTTGCTAGGGCAACAACTTGAATATTTTACACCATGTTTCTCAACTGATCCTTTTACTTTCACTAAAAAAATTTTATATTTCAGTTCATTACATGAGTTTGTTAATATAAAAGCAACTCATTTACTATGAGTGGAGTGAGGTTGAGGAAAAAATGAAAAGATAACCTGTTGTTTCAAACCATTTATTTCATAGCATATATTTTTTGTCATTCGTTTAAAAGACACAATAGCCATCTATTAAATTTCTACATGTTGATAAGTATTAGAAAACTAATGGCTAGGAATTTTATAAATTAGATAAAAAATATAAATTCAAGATGGTCAACACATCTTAAGATGGAAAAACACAAAATCACACAAAGAAATGTATTAATTAAATTTCTACGGCATCTGGATGGCTCAGTTGGTTTGGGTGTCCCACTTTGGCTTAGATCATGATCCTGTGGTTCAGGGTTCAAGCCGTGTGTCAGGCTCTGTGCTGACAGCTCAGAGCTTGGAGCCTGCTTCAGATTCTGTGTCTCCCTGTCTCTCTGCCCCTCCTTGACTCATGCTCTGTCTCTCTCTCAAAAATAAATATTAAAATTTTTTTTTCTAAAAATGAATGCTGAAAGGAAAAATCTTAAAATCAGCCGAAAAAATCTGTATAGGAGAACAAATATATAAATTCAGTTTCTCATCAGCAACTGTGCATGCCAGAAGAATGCAAAGTGCTGGAAGAGAAAAGAAAGTAAACCTATACTTCTATATATGACAAGAAGGTCCTTCAAAACTGAAGGCAACAAGGATGCCTGGGTGGCTCAGTTGGTTGAGCGTCCAACTTTGGCTCAGATCATGGTCTCATGGTTCATGGGTTTGAGCCCTGCATCAGGCTGTGTGCTGACAGCTCAGAGCCTGGAACCTGCTTCAGATTCTGTGTCTTCCTCTCTCTCTGCCCCTTCCCCACTCGTGCTCTGTCTTTCTCTTTCGAAAATAAATAGACATTAAAAAAAAACAACAACAACTGAAGGCAACATAAAGGTGTTTTTATTTTTGTTTTGTTTTGTTTTCAGAAAGCAACTGAGAGTCTGTGGCTAGTAGGCTTGGATTATAAGATAAAAAAATAAACTCTTCAGAATGAAGGAAAATGATAATGATGGAAATTTGGATATGCAGAAAGGAATGAAAAACCCTATAAATGGTAAATATAAAATATATTTCTATTTGCAAAGTTCATCAAACTTCTGTAAAAATCCTCAGTGAGTGAAAGCAAAATCATACCAAATGCATTCTCTACATTTGTGATCTTTCTATGTTACCATGTCTTCAGAGATAGAATATATGGATTGGTGACCAAAGGAGTACCTGTGGGGGTAATCTTCATTTGGGGAATTTATACAAATTTATACATGGCAAATCTGAATTCTGAGTGTTTAAAGGTCTTGGTTGTCAAAGGAGAATACTTACAAAGGAACACAGGGAGAGACCCATTGAAATATCTTACAATTGTTTCCAGGGTGCTTTGGGCATCTTGTGCCAAGAGACCGTCAGGCAAGAAGAATAGGAGTCACCATCCTGTTAGGGGTAATAATTTCTTATCATGGGAAGGGGAGTTGCTCAGTAGGGGTAAGAAGGAAGGTTTGGTCTCCAGGTGATCCACTTTGGATTCCCTTGGTGTTCCTTTGCCCCATCCTGATAGTAAGTGGACAAATGCAGCAGTCACATTAAGAAGGACATGGTGGCCATGGCCTCAGACTGTTCCAGAATGAGTATGTCACGCCATTGGGTAAGCCACCAAGAGTAGCAGAGGTTGTAGCTGCGGGCAAGGGGAATCTAGCATGCGTAGCAGAACAGGAAATGACGGGTATCACTTAAAGCCCTGAGACAATCTGTAGTGTGGTAGGGGCTGTGGTTTTCCCATAAGCCTTTTAGACTCCTGAAGGAATGTTCTCAGAATTTACATGAAGTGGATACAAACAGCACAAGAAGTAGACTCTATGAATGCCATGCTGTGCCTGCCACCCAGATCTCCTTTCAAGACTATTTCCTCAGAAGTGAGGAATCCTGTTGGGAATCAGCCATCGCCTGTCATTGGCCTCCACAAGAAAAAGCTGCCTCGCTCAAGATCAGGCTTCCCTTCACAGAGGCAGACCACATACAAAGGGCTTGGTAGGAGCTCAAGGAAAAGAAAGACTAAGCTGTCCAGACTGGGGATATAAGAGGAGCTTAGAGGGATGTCTCTATCTCTACGTCAGTGAGGAAGAGGAGAGGTTGGGTGTGTAAAGGAGTGGGGGAGAAGGGACTAGAGAGATGGCCTGTGGCTGAGGACTACCTGGGTAAAAGCCAGAACAACTGGGTGCAGGTTGTTCAGGGTGCCATTGTTGAAGCAGGCTGGCTGAGGGGGCAGGCTGGGGCTACCATGAACCAGTGCTCTGCTCTCTGACTAATGCCCCCTTGGTCTATGACACATGGATAATCTGTCCAGGTGTTGAACTTGGGAAAAGCATCTCACAGGAATTCCTTGGGGGCAGGCTGGACATAAAGAAGTTTCACAGGGGACATGTCAAATACTCGATTTGAAGTTGTTAGTATGTGACCCTTTTCCTGTCTCCTAGGTAAATCTTCAAGTAAGTGTGTTGTACTTATTAGCTCTATGCAAGATGCTGTGTGTGTGTAGACATTGAGGAAAAGTTGGATTCCTTGTCTGGGTTGTAGCAATGTGTCATAAGCAGCACTTGCAGAATCAGGAACCCACATTTGGAGACATCAGAACACACCCCCCTCACACACACCCCTTCCCCCAGGAAATCTACAGAAATTTTACAGCCTCTGTTTTCTGTGGAGCATGGAATTAATGATTTCAGCTTACTTGATCTGGATTTTAGAGAGCAGGGAGGAAGCAAGTAACATCAAGATTGCATTTCATTATTCTGGTGCCTCCAGCAAGATGCCGTTGATAAGTTTATTTTATGGCTGTCTGTATCATGCTCAAGGAAGCTGCTATTGCATTGCTGGTACTTTACACAAATCATTGAGCTTTTAAGGAAGTAGTTTAAAATAGCCATTATATGAGCAAATGGAGATTCTAATGTCTTGAATCCAATGCAAACAGTTCACTTATGCACTGTATCTGCTGGATTGTATTTTTATAGACTGTAATTGGATGAGCTGGATGAGTACAATGTGTGGTACGAAAGGGTAAACAGAAGCTCTGGGTCCAAGAACCTGCTCTCATGCTAAGTTGCTGTATGAATTTGGGTCCTCCAGCCCTCTTTGATATGTAATTGTCTTGTGATATAGAAGTGTTAAAGAAAAATGGTCTTAAAGCATCTGTAGCAACTAAGACTAAATTAGTTGTATGAAGCAGGGATTTAAATATGATAGAAATCCACTTTTTCCTCATGGAGAGGTCTTAAGACCCTTGGTTGGCTGTTGGCCAATACATATATTCTTCCTTCAAAGACATAGTCACTGATTTAGAGTATGCATTCCCTGTGTGCTGCAAAATGTCTTTAAGAGATCCTCCAGGACTCAGACTTTTGTTTTTCCAGAAAGCAGGAAATTATAAAAAGCCAAGAACATACCACCCCTAAAGATTAAATATGCAACCTGGAAGCTGTACACAGCATTTCAACTCACATCCCCTTGGCTAGAATTTTGTCACATGGTCTCTTCTAGCTGCAAAGTTGACTGGGGAACATAGTTTTTATCCTTAGCTGCTATGATGCCAACTAAAAATTGAGGTTTCCTCATTTTGAGAGAAGAGGAGAATGGATATTGCAGAACAATTAGAAGTCTCTGCTAAGAATTCATTCCAGAACTAACAATCTAGGATTCTAGGTGTCATCTCTAGTTGGGATGATCAAAAAATCAAATCATCCTCCATTAGATCATTTCTCACTGATAGTCAAGATGCCTTGATCACAGAATTAGCAAGTAGTATATAACAGGGCTGTCCCGGAGAAAAGTAATATGAGCCATATAGACATTTTAAAATTTCTAGTAGATTGAAAAAAATAAGCCAAAGCAACAGGTGAAATTAATTTTAATAATATATTTTATGTAACCCAATCATGCAATCAATGTAAAAATTATTCGTGGGGCATCTGGGTGGCTCAGTCAGTGAAGTAGCCAACTCTTGATTTTGGCTCAGGTCCTGATTTCATGAGTTCGAGCCCTGTGTTGGGCTGTATGCTGACAGTGAGGGTCCTGCTTGGGATTCTTGCTCTTTCTCTGCCCCTCCCTTGCTAATGCTCTCTCTGTCTCTCTAAATAAACAAACAAACAAACAAACAAACAAATAAGTAAATAAGTATTTTTTAAAAAGTAATTCATGAGATATTTTACATTCCTGTATTCATACCAGATCTTCGAAATTCAATTTGTAGTTTGCAGTTACAGCAAGCACATCTCAATTTGAAACAGCCACATTTCCAGGGCCCAATAACCACTTGTGGCTAGCGGCCACCATGGAAGACAATACAGTTGTAGATTGTGTCTACTAGAACAATAGCACCATTGTATGCACAAATAAATTACTTTGTTACAAAAGGCTCTGCTAATTAATTCATGCAGATTTAACTAAGTCTATATAAATATGAAAGAGAACATTGTCTGCCCCCACCCACCCACCCCATATCCCTGAGGATTTCTATGGATAAGTGACAACAGCTTTGACTTTCTGGGTCATTAGAGGTCTCACTAGATGCCCATACCAACTAGCCAAGTCAGCTCAAACTGGCTGGCATCCCACTCTGCCACTTACCAATAATATCACCAAGAGTAAGACGCTCAATTCCTCTGAACCCCAGTTCCTTATCTGTAAAAATGTCACATGTTGAGGTGTCTTTTTTTTTTTAATGATATTTTGGAAGCTGGACTCAGAAATAGTATAGGACCAAAAATAAAGGGTTTGGATTGCCGCTTCAATTTCCCTCTGACTCTGAGATTAATAATCTTGTCCTTCCTCTTGATCTTACTTTTCCCATTTAGAAGCTAGAGGTGGAGGTGGTATTTTAGATGCTTACCAATAAGTCTTTTTTTTTCTTTACAGATGAATCACTTAAAATTAAAGGAAAACTAAAATAGTCACATATCTAGGATACAATTAGGGAGATGATTGTATTCTCAATTTGCGATGTCTTTCAATAATTTCGTGAAAGAAAGAATTGAGATTTGGAAGGTTGAGACATAGTAGTTCAGTGTTTGTAAACAGACACATTCTTTGGAAAAAGGAGTGGGAGGGATCAGATAGAAATATCTCAATGGTACTGACTGAGCCTTTACCATAAGGGTTGAAAAGAAAGTCTAGGAGCTATCATTGCTGGTGGAAATGTAGATTGGGGAATCTTTCTGGAAGCCAGTTTGGCAACATGTATCAAAAAGACATAAGACATGTACAGCCTTTCAGATCACAATTTTATGTTCCAGAATTTAAGGAAACTATCTGATGTTCACAAAGATATCTTTATTCAAGTGCTTTTTTTCTCTATTACTGACATCACCATAAAATGGAAATACTCTGACTGTAAAAAATAGTCAAAAAGTTATCATATAGGTATATGTGAGGATATTATTAAACCACTAAAAGCCATGTTTTCAAAGAATATTTAGTGATGTAGGGAAATGCTCCACTACAATTTTGAGTCATGAAAGATCCCCAGCAATTCATACAATATCATTTTAAACCACTTTGTAAGTTTAACTCTGTAAGCCAACTTCTTCCCAGAGTGTCCCCCAGGGTCTCTGTCTTTGTTTTCCTGTCTTCTGCCCCTTGCTCTCCCTCCCTTTCTTCTTCCTATGTCCTCAGAGTGAATCTCCATTTTTTAAAAAATAGTTCAAGGCTTCTTAACCTTGGAATTCTTTTTTTAACTTTTTTCTTTGGACACTCTTGATATTGTGGGCTGGATGGTCCTTTGTCACAGGTAGGAGCAGCAGTGCTGTCTTTGCCCTGCAGGACACTGAGAAGCACTCTTTGGTGTCTCTTTACTAGATGCCAATGACACTCTTCTTCCAGATGAGATGACCAAAAATGCCAAATGTCCCCTTGGGGACTAAACCACACATTTCCTCCTCCAGTTTAGTGATTAGCCAACTTTGGTGATTAATATTCTTGCCGGTGAGAGGTGGAAGTTGAAGATTCTTCCTGATTACTACCCCCCTTCCCCAGCTGTCTCTGTCTCTCTGTCTCTGTCTCTCTCTATCTCTCATACACACACACTCCAATCCAGTACATCCTCATGCTCTCCTATGAACACAAATATTAGTTCACTGGACAGCTTAGTCTGTGTGCACAGTTGGCACTTTCCTCCATCGAGTGTTCCCAGCATGATCTCTTTCCACCATGGGAGCAGAGCTCTCAGAAAACAGTTTTTCCTCTCTTAGTTTGTCTTCTGGTTTCCATATAAGTGGATTCTCACACAGAGAGGCCGGACATGTAGGCTTTCTTTGTCCAGGAAGCAATTTTATTTGTCGTGCCAGCAAGAGCTCAGTGTGTTTGTACCTGAAAAACTGAGCTCCGAGCACAGTAGGGTGCAGCCTTTTATGCAGTTTTTACTTCTTTGTCTCCTATATATGGTGATATATAGTATGATTGGACACATTCCAAGTTACAGAGTCGTGTCAGAGCTATGCAATGCATATAGCAGTTGATTGGGGCATGTTGCCTTCCTTTATTTGGAGAGGGCCTCCAGCGTGTTCCTTAGGGAGGGGCTTTACCTCTACCACATACAGAGTAAATGGAGATACCTGCGCTCCTAGAACTTAGTGATAGAGAGGATAGGCTGAGGCCCAAAAAGACTTTACCATTTGTTCCAGTAAATTCTTGTCCAAGCAGATAAGCTGTAAACCAGTAAATGACCTCATCATTAACCTCAGGCACCTCATTAAAACCATTCATCCTGCTCGGGACAGTTGGACACTCATCCAGGCAAACACCGCCCTTCTCAGGACAATGATTGCTCAGTTGGGCAAAACATCTTGCTTATCAAACAACTGTTTACTCATTAACACTCCCCTCAGGACACTAGACTTTCTTGTCCTATCCTCTAATCTTAACCTATTAGGACAAAGATCTGCCTGAAATACTTAAGTCTGGATCCCCAAACACTATAAATAGCACTCTTGAGGGCCATTTTTGAGACATACAAATAGTACCTCAAGATGGTGTTCTCCCTAACATGACCAGTAAAAACTCAGCTTTGCCCAATAAAGTCTCTTTGGGGAAAAAGCTGTCCCACGCAGCCTGTCTACTTTTATTTGTTTGTTTATTTATTATTAATGTTCAGTTCTGAGAAAGAGAGAAGAGAGAGAGAGACAGAGCATGAGTAGGGGAGAGGCAAAGAAGGATGGAAACAAAGAATTTGAACTAGGTGCCAGGCTCTGAGCTGTCAGCACAGAGCCTGATGTGGGGCTTGAACCCATGATCCATGAGATTGTGACCTGAGCTGAAGCTGGACGCCCAGTTGACTGAGCCACCCAGGTGCCCCAGGGGCTGTCGACTTTTGAAGAAGAGAGTGCCGTCACTAAGCATGGACCCAATGGTGCTCACAAAGACACTAGGGGGAAATTGGGACACAGTAGCATCTCTGCAGCTCTGATTGGGTAAGGCTCCTCGTCATGGTGTTGTACTGCACTCCATAAGTAGAGAGAAGCCATAGGAGCTTTATGGTCTTCCTGCCCACAGCATGTGTGTGCAAGTGGAACAGAGTGAGGGCCACAGGGTTCAGAAGCAGAGAAAAGAGAAAGCGCAGAAACACATATGTACCCATTAAATTATGATTTATTTCATTGTTATGCTTTTCATATTTAAGATTTTTGTCTTAATAATTACTCATCAGAATAATTACTGTTATGATTTTGTCATGCCGAGAGACACAGAGATCAACTGAGACCACTGAAGCCGAATTAAGGGGGTCTTTATTACTGGTCGGGACTGCACAGAGTTAACACAGAACTCTAAATGTGTGGCCCCGAGTCCAAGGACTTAGGGCTTTTTATAATGATCAAGCAGGCAAGTGAGAAGTACAGAAGCAGAATTGAGCAGTTATTGTAAAAAGGCTACCAAGTGATAAAGAGAGCGGCCCTTATCCTGGTGTGTAGGAAAACATTTGTTATTTCGAAGGCAAGGTTGAGGGTTGTAGGGGAATTTTAAGGGAATAGCCATTATCTGAAGGACAAAGTATGCAAACTGTGTCATAAATAACCATTAACAGGAAACATTAACCCTTGTCTTATTTTTTTTCCTTGCACCTGAGGGTAGTCAGTAGCCCTCAGTGCAGGCCCAGAAGGTAAACTCTGGGTCAAGATGGAAGGACTGAGGCTAAATTCATGTGCAACATTCTGCATTGGCTTTAGGTACATGAGTCAAATCATGGACTCATCATCTTGGCTGAGTCAGCTGTAGGAAGACCTTAAGACCATCATCTTTTCCTGCCGAGGTTAGGAGCCCTCGCTCTTTGTATAGAGACCCATGCACATGCGCTGTGGTGAAGGTATACCGGCTGCCTGTATAGATGTTGACAGATTTTCTTTTCGCCAGCCTTAGGGCCTGAGTTAGGGCAACGAGTTCAGCTTTTTGTGCTGAGCTCCCATGCCCTAGCGCCTGGGTCCAGACCACTGTTCCCTGATGGTCAACTACTGCTGCCCCTGCTCTTACAAATGGGGCCCAGATTAGAGGCAATCAATACCAACAGAACATCCTATCCATAAGAGGAAGATGAGTGCGAACAGGAACTTCTTGCTGCTTTTCCAGCTTTCTGGGGTAACCTCTGCCAATTCAATGGCGAGTAAGGACAGTCTCTTTTACCGGAATGATGATTCCTCAAGCTTCTGCGTAGACCAGCCAGCTTCTGGGGTGTGGCTGGAGGAAGGGCTGGAGTTTTCAGGGGCCAGTGTCTTTTTGAGGGTCAGTTTAAGCGGGTTGAATGGATCTGGATCACTTTGCCAGGTTGAGGGTTCTTCTGAGTTGGCCTATTTAACTTCAGAGTGATGGACCCATGGGGTGATACCTAAAACTTTAAGGACTGAGTCCTTTGGTTGGTTGTATAGCTGTGAGGTCCACCTCCAAGTCTTTGAAAGAGGTGATCCTCATCCTTTGAATAAACCAGATATCCTGGGTTTATATGGGCTGAGTTTCTAGTAAATGTCAAATCAGGTTTAAGGAGGATATGGTTTGCATATTTAGAGATCCTCCTGTTTTCCTGTTGTTTAAATATAATCCTATGCTCATGGGGTCTTATCATCCCCACAGAATAACAAGTACAGAAGATAGTTTATACATGAAATACTGTGACAATTTTTCTGAAGGTTACCTCAAATTGTCTAATTTAGGCAAACAACAAATATTTAAAGACCGTCAGAACTAGAATTTAATATCCATAACAGTGCGTTGTTGAAACATAGTTTTTCTCTCTAAAAATCCCCATTTCCAGAGATAGCCAAATTGAGACCAATGCATTTGTAGAACAAGTCCAGTCTTAACCCTGGCCTAATTATTTACATAAGCTCAGCAAGAATAGCAGTTGTTCATGAGAATTTTTCAAAGTTTACTTTGCTGGGACCTTTTATAAGGAATCTCCAGGTTGAACTTCTGGTAGCCTCTCTAGGTCAGAAGCCAGGCCAAGTACTTCCCATCAGACAGGCCTGTAATACCTGTAGAATTAGGCAAATTCCTCTTCATGAGGTCCCCAAGATATCCTTCAAGGCAATTCCTGCACCTGCCAGGAAGTGACCTTCTTTACTCACCTGGGGAGGCTGCTGGGAACTTTTTTTTTTTTTAATTTTTTTTTAATGTTTTATTTATTTCTAAGAGAGAGAGAGAGAGACAGCGTGAGCAGGGGAGGGTCAGAGAGAGAGGGAGTCACAGACTGAAACAGGCTCCAGGCTCCGAGCTGGCAGTCAGCACAGGGCCCGACGCGGGGCTCGAACCCATGAACCGCGAGATCATGACCTAAGCGAAAGTCGGACGCTTAACCGACTAAGCCACCCAGGCGCCCCTAGGCTGCTGGGGACTTTTGAAGCAAGGTATCCAGTCAACATTTCTAAGAGGCTTTATGGCTCCATGTTTCATAAAGTCAACCTTAGTTCCTTAAAGCTATCTAGTCATATCTGAGTCTATGCATGACTCTCAAATATGACATTCCAGTCAAAGCCTTGGTAAAATAACCAGGATTTCCAATGGTGTCCTGTTACAAGATAAACAGATTCTTACTGAACTTATGCAAACAATTGTAATTGCCATAAAAGAATGAATATGCACTGGGAGTTTTTGAAGTTTAGAGGGTTTAGGTAGAGAGAAAAGATAAATACTTCCGTTTACAAATGAATAATTTATGACATTTCTGTATATCAGATATCTTAAGAAAAAGTTTCCTGAATATGGATAAGCAAACATTAGAGAACCAGCAATATTTCCAACAAGAGTCACGAAACTATAATCTCCCTCAGTTTATTTAGTTCTACGTTCCTAATTCTTGTTCAGTTTGAATGCAGCTTTGTAGCTCTGGAAATTCTTACCCATTTTAGTATAATCATAAAGATGTCAAATACCTGTATTTGTTTCAAAAGTCCTTTTTATAAATCTCTTTGAAGAAGAAACGCGTTTTTGTGAGGGAATAAGAACAATTATAAATGACAAAATCTCAAAAATGGACATTGTTAAAGATCTGATGAGAGTTCATTATGCTGCAATTGACAAAGAAATTCAGTTATTTCTGTGACACATAACCCTTCAAGTAATCAGAATATTAAGTGATAACCTTATACCAAAACATTAAAACTTTAGGAATTGCACATATATTTGGGCAATTACAGCGTTTACCCATGCAATACAACCTAAGGTTTACCATTGTACGACAGTGCTTCTCCAAGTAACTTAGCATCCCAAATAAAAGGGCCTGATTGGTCAAAAGACCTCTTTTACCATTCAAATCTTGGGAAGTTTGTTAAAACCTTAGGAAGTTATAAAGCACATCTTAAATAGGATTACAGATCATTACAAGTCTTAAAACTGTGTTTATTCAACCAAAGTGGCAATAAGAGACCCTAAAGAAAAATGTATATAACATTATATAGCTGTTAGTAAAACCTAGCTCCTTTAACATTGAGAAGTTTTTTAAAATTTTATCTTTATTTTAAAATATAATTTATTGTCAGATTGGCTTACATACAACACCCATTGCTCATCCCAACAAGTACCCTCCTCAAGGCCCATCACCCATTTTCCTTCTCTGCCCCCCCATCCACCTTCAGGTTGTTCTCTGTATTTAAGAGTCTCCTGTAGCTTGCCTCCCTCCCTCTGTGTTTGTATCTATTTTTTTCCCCTCTCCTTTCCCCCATGGTCTTCTGTTCAGTTTCTCAAGATCCACATATGAGTGAAAACAAATGATATCTGTCCTTCTCTGACTCATTTCACTCAGAATAATACCTTCCAGTTCCATCCGTGTTGCTGCAAATGTCATGATTTCATTCTTTCTCATTCCAAGTAGTATTCCATTGTATATGTAAACCACACCTTCTTTATCCACTGTCAGTCAACATTGAGAAGTTTTAATTAAGCAATCAAAGACCTGATAAAGATGAAACCTAAAGCTTTGGTTATCTTGGCAGATGAAAGAGAAAAACCTTTGTTTATATTGTCTTACCAAGAGCAGATCAACAATCCAAGAAAACTTTGTCTTTTGAACAGAGATAAAAGCAGAGTTTCAACCTTATGCCAATGTATTTTCAAAATTTCATTTATCTTAACCTTAGTCCATCCTGAGCACACATAAAAAATTCCTTTTTAAAGAACCTTTTGCAACTTTCCTTTGCCTTCAAACTTTGTCCCAAAGCCATTTCTCTGCAAACAACCTGTCTCATTTAGGACAAAATAACTTTCTTTTACCCTCAACGAAAATGTATTTCCATTCCTTATATCTTTCTTTCGTATCTCCCATTTTCCTATAGACAGGGTTGCTTTTCTTATTTCCAACAGTCTTAAGTACAAATAGCAGAATTTTAACTGCTAGAAACCTTAGTCTCCAGTGAAAACTAAGTAGTAATCAACAGAGAACTCTATGTTATATCAGAATTTTTTTAAATGGTAAACTTATGAATCCATTAAGCACAAAGTATGTTTTTTAACAGTTCCAAATATCCTTAGTTTTTTTTTGCAATAAGTCAAAAGCACAAACCTACATCTAGCAATTAGAGCTTTAGCTTCTCATTAGTGCTCATTAAATAGCTAATGAATTCAATCTTAATTTATCATGCAAGCAAAACTTTAACGTTTTAGGTTACCAAGGACTTTGAAAGCTATCTTAACAATTACCCATGAAAACTATGAGACAGACAAAATTAACCATGACTTTAAGTCATCCTTTTGTTAACAAATTGGAACAGAGATAATAGGAGCTCATTTGACCTTCAGCAAATCTAGGTAGAATACTAGTTTGTTTCTGTTTTTTTTTTTTTAATGTTGATAAACATTGTTTGTCTCCAACCAACAAACTTAAATTAACTTAAACACTGAATACGTTTTACTTGAGTCCATGTAAGACACTTTGTTCCCTATGGTTAATTTTGACCTGGAAAGTGAGTGGGGAAATCTGACTTCGGTGGTCTTCGCTCCTCAATATCTAGGGGAGGAGAAGGAGCTGATGTTGCCCAAGGCCTTGAGGAGTCAGTTATGCAGGCCGACACCCCCCCTGCACCCCCCTGCAACCCCTCCTCCCCCCAGCCAAGGAATGGCAAGAGGATAGATGTCAGCAGAAGGCAGAGAAAGAGAATTCCCAGTTTTAAATTTTGTCAGCTCAGACAGAGGAGCAGACTTCAGGCCTCTTTTGTTTTGTTTTGTTTTGTTTTGTTTACCAGTAGAATTAGGCAGTCAATGTCAGTTGGGAGAAGACAGGGAATTTCCCTGAAATAAAAGGAGTTTTGGCAGCTGCTTGGGAATATTCCTTAAAGTCCCGGTCCCGAGGTAGACTAACCACAGTTGGCTCCAATTATAGCTGTTAACCTGGGAAATGAATGAGAGAGAAGCCCTCACATCTACTAGGCAGAGGAACAGAGAGAGTTAGTGTCCCCTTCAGTCTGATTTTACCTCAGCCAGGCCATTAAGGTCTCCTTCTCAAGGTTTCTCCCGACATTGGCTGGGTTTCTGGGGCCCTTTCCGATTCAGGCACTCATTCTTCTAGTGTCCCTGTTTGTTGCAGGTGAATCACACCCAAGGGGGAAGGGTTTGGGCAATCTCTAACCAGGAGTCGATACAGGAACTGATCAAGGTAATCTGGGAATCTGGTGACAACATGCCAGACATGGCAGATGGTTGGGATACCTAAGGTTCACTCTGAAGACCATCCTACACCAAAAGTGGGCCATTCTAATTCACATAATTCTGTAGTCTCCCCCAAACCCCTTCTTTGCATAGTCTCAACCCCATAATGTTCCT
The DNA here is from genome assembly GCF_003009895.1 of Hyaena hyaena. Lineage (NCBI taxonomy): Eukaryota > Metazoa > Chordata > Mammalia > Carnivora > Hyaenidae > Hyaena > Hyaena hyaena. The sequence goes on from NW_024080638.1 coordinate 8,678,057, forward strand.
GTGAAGGAGTGTTGCAGAGACAGACAAAAGGGTAGGGGTAGACAGACAAAGGTAATGAGGAGACCAGTCAGATGTCTGTCTGGCCGTGTCCCAAAGGAACTTAGGCGACGCTTAGCCATAGCAGTCTCAGCTTTGTGACTTACAATCGGAAACTATTTCAGTGCTGCCATAGACTATATGTCTCACCACAGAATTGCAGATGGGCCCACTCAGACTCTGTAGGCTTTTGGGGACCTTAAGGTGTCCACCCGTGAAGCCATAGAATAGAACCCGGCAGGTAAGCCAGACCGAGTTGCACATTCACACTCACATACACACCAGAGGTTATTACATTCCCTCCCACAGAATTCCTACAGATGAAATCACTGAGGTCTCTGGGGAGTGATCAGCTCCCCCTTCCACTATTTGGGGTGGGCTGGACAAAACTGGAGCCCTGTAACAGAGGGGCCTCGGAAGTCTCCAGGGAGTGATCAGGTCCCCCTTTCACCATCGTGGATGGGCCAGATAGGGCTCCCTACCAGAATCCCTACCAATGACACCAAAAGTAATGACAACAACAAGACAAGACAGGTACAGAAATGGCCACAAAACAGGTTTACAGGTTTACTGAAGGGCCCGTCCGACATCTCAGTGTGGCCCTGGGGTGGGAAGTAGTGCTGTGTCCAGCCTTCCACTTAATCCCCCAGACAGAAGCACATGAGCATTCAGAATTCAGATGATAAACTTACTTACTTCCGGAGGTTCAGACAGGTGACTCCCACAGATTAACTGGGGCCGTTTTGGGGGCAGCAGGAAAGACAAGAGTGTTTTCCCCCATCCTGGGACATCTTCAGGAGCTGGGGAGGGTGCAGGCATCTCCTGTTTCGCCCTGAAAAGGGACAGGAATTTGGAAGTCTGCGGTCTCCGTAATCTCGCTGGGGCCTCCAAAATGTTATGCCAAGAGACACAGAGACCAACGGAGACAACTGAAGCCAAATTAAAGGAGTCTTTATTACTGGCTGGGACCACAGAGAGGTAACACAGAACTCTAAATGTGCAGCTCTGAGTCCATGGACTTAGGGCTCTTTATGATGAGCAAGCAGGTAAGTGGGAAGTACAGAAGCAGAATTGAGCGGTTATTATAAAAAGACTACAAAGTGATAGAGAGAACAGCCCTTATCCTAGTACATAGGAAAACATCTGTTATTTTGAAGGCAAGGTTGAGGGTTGTAGGGGAGTTTTAAGGGAATAGCCATTATCTCAAGGATGTAGTATGCAAACTGTGTCATAAATAACCATTAATAGGGATCATTAACCCTTGTCTTCTTATTTGTTTTTTCCTTGCACCTGAGGATAGTCAGGTAGCCCTCCGAGTGCAGGGCCAGAAGATAAACTCTGGGTCAAGATGGAAGAACTGAGGCTAAATTCATGTGCAACAATTTTGGATAGAATAATAGGTTAATATAATTCTCCCCTAGAAGATAGTGGGAGATGCAGGATATTGGCTTTAAGGAAGTGCCGAAGAAGTCAGAGACGTAATCCTAGAGATTTTGCTTTCTCTGCATCGTTCAGAAGAACACTAGCAAAAATTATGACAGTTTTCTTTTTTGTACCAAGAATTACTTTGAAGTACAAATGAAAAAGATTGCAGTTACTCTCCCCACCCCCATATTTCTTTAATAATCTCATGGCTACGAGTAAATGCACTCAGCAGTGGGGTGGGATGTAAGCCATGGACATATGACAGGATATGATGACTAGGCACCAAATGAGTCACACAGCTGATACCCAGGGACGTGGATGGATGTGTAAACTGAGTATGCCCTTGATCCAATAAGTCTCTGTAAAGAAGAACCCTCTGGGTTTGGCTTCAGTCCTACCACTTATTTTATTTTGTGACCATGAGCAAAACACTTCACCATTTGACAATAGTTTCGTCACCTGCAAAGGTGAGATGTCTGTTCCTTGTTCAGTGGACCTCATGAGTTTGTTATAAAGATCAAAAGGGATAATGGAGGGGCAGCTGGGTGGCTCAGTCAGTTAAGAGTCTGACTCTTGATCTAGGCTCAGGTCGTAATCTCCCGGTTTGTGGGGTTTGAGCCCAGTGTCAAGCGCTGCGGTGGCAGTGCAGAGCTTACGTGAGATTCTGTCTCACCCTCTCTCTGCCCCTCCTCCTCTTGTTTTCTCTCTCTCAAAGTAAATTAGTAAACTTTAAAGGGGGGGGGAGGTAATGGATATATACATATTTAGGAAACAGTTCAAACACAGGGCATTATGAAAATATCTCTCAATTTTTCAAATGCCTCATTGACTGATATTAACATAGATTAAGATAATCATCCCACCTGCAATTAAATGCCAGAGGTACTTAGCTCTATGGGACTGCTTGGGGTAGAGATATAGGCATTTGGGGATCTCCATCTTATCTTGGAGCACCCTGGTCTGGCACAGCACCAGGGATCTGGCAGAGGCCCCCAACTTGGAGCTTGGTTCCCACAAGGCTTTGTGGGAGCTGGCTATGCCTGTGGAAAGCATACCTAGAGGAAGACTTAAGTTCTTAGGAATGCTTGCCAACAGCTACTCCATCTGTCATTAACATTTCATGCCTAGTATGTAATCCACAACTTAGATTTTCCAGGGTGGAGTAAGAAATAAGAGGAATGAGGAGGAGCAGAGAGGGAGGAATATCTCCTGCATCTGCTATTTGTTTATTGTGGACCCACCATATTTGAGTACATGTTATCTCATACAACAACCAGAGCCAACACTATTATAAAGCCTATGTGATTGTACTCATTATAAGCTTCAAGAGTTTAAGCAGTTTTCCCCAGGTCACAGAGCTCATTGATAACAGAGCAAGAATTCACACCCAGCTGCACAAATTCCATTCTGCCTTTACTCCAGCTGAGTAACGAAAGAAATTTGGGATTTGTAGATTAGCCACAGCAGGGAAGGACAACATCAGTACTAGATTTCCTACTGTAAATTCTTTATATAACCTGCACATGGCCAGAGGGTAGAGGGCAAAAGAAGGTAAGAATAAATGAGAACTTCAATGTTTAGTGGTCTTAATTCTCCCATGCATAGTTTATGCCTAACTATGCAAAATGTTTAACTATTCAAATCATCACAGAATTGTTACGTTTTTATCAGGCAGTTCCTAAGGCTAAATACTTCCTATTTTTTCTCTGCCATCTTTTGATTTAAAGAATCAAATAATCAAAGAGTGCATAATACAATGTTCACTGAATGACATACTCATGACATTTCATCAAAATAAATATTCTTCTTTTTTTGAACTTAATTTTGAGTAGTGGGTGGGATGAGTCTAGGCAGTAACTTCCCACTTTTTTGGCTTTTGAAATTCAAGTGGGGAAAGTCTGTCAAAACAGAGTCTGATAGGTTGGGAGAAAGATTTTCTAAAATCCCTATGACAGGCTGAGGATATGAATAAGGTTACAGTCATTATTGCCTGTGAACCCACATGCCCACCAAAAGGAAATGTAGTGTTTCCTATATTTTTTTCTTCAGACTCCCCCTAGTTCTCCAGATTTTCCAAGAACCTTAGATGCCTATTCAATTCAAGAGGATTGGTTCTTTTCTAAATTCCAAAAATGGAGGGAAAGTTGGATTCTGAGCCCCTGCTTTATCCTGCCTCACGGGGGCGCTGTGGTAGCTCAGTCCTGCAGAGCCCTGTGGTGGCTTTTCCTGTCGGCAGTAACGGGGTTGCTGGTCCAACTACTTGTCCAGGCTGCAAATGTTATCTGGTCTCCAGAGGAATCATTTCTCTTCATTTACATCCACAAGCCTAGGCATTTTGGCCCACGTTGCTATGCTCTGCCTCAGTGCTGCACCTGAACCAGCTTTCCTTGTGTTAACCTTGAACATGTTTCATTTTCCTAAGCATAGCTTTATTTCCGGTGACTGTTGCCTTTCTCTGAACCTCTAATTATGAGCTCTTCTATCCTTACCTTATACCTTTTAGAGTTCTTCCTCACTTTGAAGTCTCAGTGAGCAGAGATGGGGTCCTCTTATTCTTCCTCTCCCAGAAGACCTTCCCTGTATTCCTTAGATAAACTGACCACTCCGGCTCTTAGTGAACTACTCTGTACACAATTAATCTCCATAACTAACAGCTCTGATGCGATAATACAAGATTCTGTTTCTGATTCGCCTTGCCCCACAGTGTCACCTACATTTATGTATCTCAGGGAGCCTAGAGCACAACTTTTCTTTGTCCATATCTGAATAGAAGAGTGACTAGCATACATTTTAAATCCTTCCCTTTGGGGCACCTAGATCGTTCAGTCTGTTAAGCGTCCAACTTCGGCTCAGGTCATGATCTTGCAGTTCGTGAGTTTGAGCTCCAAGTTGGGCTCTGTGCTGGCAGCTCACAGCCTGGAGCCTGCTTTGGATTCTGTGTCTCATTCTCTCTTTCTGCCCCTCCCTTGCTTGCACTCTGTCTCTGTCTGTCTCTCTCTCAAAAATAAAATAAGCATTAAATAAATAAACAAATCCATCCATCCCTTCAACTGATACCCTGTTTGATGTCCTGACAACACTCTATTGGTGATATATTACCTGACATATGTGGAAAAAAAGCTTAGGGTTTTCAGTCCAAGCGGTTGACCTCTGAAGGCTGGCACCCAGTCGTTGCTTGTGTGACCAAGTTATTGTCATCTCGAAATACTGTGATCTCAAGGATTCAATACAGGGATCTCATCACTGATCCCACCTCCACGCTACAGCCAGGTTGATTTGTCTAAATCACTGCTCTGTGTGACAGGCTTAAAAAAAAAATATCTGCTTGTGTACATTTCGAGGTTTCTGTGTTGATCATGCATTCCTTTTGTGTTTTAGAAAATAAAGCAGGGAACACATAAATTAAACATGATGGCATACATCTGGCAGTTAAATGGAAGGAACTAGATGTAAATACAGCATCAAGGATAAAGCTCCAAAACCTTTTGATGAGTGAAATAAGCATGGTATAGATATGTTCTGAATAGTTCTATTTATGTTCAATTTTAGACCCACAGAGAGTAAAAGATGTGAGGACTTGAAGGGTCCAGAAGACAGTACTTCCCTTTTTACCAGAGGTCAAAACCATCACACGGCAGGGACCATGGGAAAGCTCTCTCTACAGCCTCTTGAAGGGTTCTTCTTTGGTGTTGGGATGGGGGAGACGACTTCTTCTGCCCCTTCCCTATGGTGGGATGGGGGTGAAGACAAAGAGAGCACCCTGGCAAATTTTTTCTCCCAAAATTCCTTCATTCTCTGATTTCCTCTTCCTTCAGAAGAATTGATTGTAAACTCTTTCATAAAGCCTGCAAGTGAGTGATGGGGCAATGTTGGCCACCTGACCTCAAGTCTTAACATAGAATTTCTATGCTTCAGAAAGTGGGGCGTTTTACAGGTTTTGCTTTACAGGTGATCTTTGGGAGGGGGGTCGGGGTTTCTGCACAAACTCCCAGGTAGTAGGAGACAATGTGGTTAACATTTTACACTGTGTTAAGGCCCAACATTTCCCCAGTTGGGATCCACTGGCACTCATTCGGTACCAAGTCCCTCTGGGGCCAGCCCTGTGCTGGGTGTGTCGACATGAGCAAAGTCAGGCTCCCAGCTTTGGGGGTTTCAGAACTGGTTGGAATTACCTCCCTGGTCCATTCTCTGCAACTGTCCCAATGAATAAGCTAAGCCTCACAGGTGTGACTCGCCTGGATGACACCAGATCCTTCTCCCCCTCCAGGCCTTTGCTCTGTATTTCTCTCTGCCTGTGGTAGCCTTCTTTCCTCTGGTGGACATAGGCTCACCCCAAAGTCCAGGAAACTCTTGCTGTTGCCTGGTTCACTGCATCTCTCCCATCCTGACCCTCAGAACTCTCCTCTGTACAAGGCTGGGGTTGTCCATGTCTCCCCGACCCGAGTAGGAGCTCTGTGAGAGCACAGCCCTTGGCTTTTTATTTCTGTGTTTTCTAAGATGCCAGATGTAAGTGACTGGCACCAGCAGGTTGGATGACATTTAAGTGTGTCTTTCGTGCCATGGGCTGTTTGGCCCTTAGTACATAGAATTGCCTCCCCTCCTTCCCGAGGGTGTCCCTTATCCAGAAGGCCCTGGATTCTAAAGGGGTCTGAGGAACAGTGGCTGTCCAGCTGGGTGGAAAGAGCACTGGGAAAAGCATGAGGAGGTTGGATTTTCATCCCTGCCCTGTGAGCTTCCTGCTCCAGGGACAGTTACTTTCCAAGTCTGGGCCTCCGTCTCCACCTTTCAGATGGGGGCCTGTGGCTCATAGCTCTGAATGTGTCTGTTTCTATTTGCTGTGTTGCTTTCAGATCAAACCTCCCCTGTGTCTCCGTCTCTGTCTCTCTTCCTTTCCCCTCTGTCCTTCCTCTTAGGTGCGTAATAAACCAAGAGTTTACAGTAAAAGCACAGGAAGGGCTGAATGATGTGTTCTCTTCAGGAAAGTACCTGGTCCCCCAGGGAGCCAGAGGCTGCTTCAGGAGCCCGAAGCCTCCCAAGCTGTGGCTCCTGAGGGCTTTCAGTGTAGACCCGCCAACCCAACTCTAGCCTTTGATGTGGCTTTGACTATGCATGATACATAAGCAGCCCTGATTCAGAGCTGCGGAAAGGCGTGCTACTCTCCAGCACTGACCCCAGGGCCACTGCAGTGGTGATGGGGTACTATCAGAAGGTCCATTGGGAAAATGGCAGAGCATGAAACTCAATAATCACACCCCACATAATGCTCGTCTTTCAGGCAGGACTGACGTCTTCCCCACTGAAGCTCTCCTCAAGAGGGAGAGACATGCTCTTAGCATCTGTGTGCATTCTGAGAAGCCAGGCAATGCTCAGAGGAAATCCCTGGAGACACAACACATTGAATAATCAGCCCCTGAATCTTCAGAGGTGTGTCTGTGCTGTTATAAAGACTGAAGTATCCCTACTTTGTCTATTCATGTCTTGTTCTTAGCAGAAATAAAGGTGGTGGAGGAGTCTGAAGATATGTCTTGTTCTTAGCAGAAATAAAGGTGGTGGAGGAGTCTGAAGATATGGTTTCAATTCATGGCAGAATTTCATTCAACTCATTCATTTATTCATTCGTTCACTCAATCACTTACTTAGCACAGATTTGAGGACCTATGTTATACATGGCACTGCACTAGGTACCAGGGGTATAAGGGTTTTAGATAGATGGACAGGTAGATAGATGATAGATTAAAGGGATATAGATATAATATAGATAAATAGATATAGATTTAACTGGGCCTTTGCAAAGCTCAGAGTCCAGTAAAGGACATGGCATTATACAAACAGGCACAAATCATTGTGGTAACTTCACAGAGGGAATTGACTGGTGAACCACAGACTTGTAAGTTGGGGGAATTCTGATTTATTCTGGTGGTCAAGCAAGGCTTCCTATGTCATCATTTGAGAGCTGACTTCCAATGAAAGGAACCACCGCCTCCCCACCCCCTACCACAAACACCTGGCACTCTGATTGTAACATGGATTCCAAAGGCAGACTGCTTGAGCTCCTTCTTGGGTCTCCGCTCTAAAGTAAGTAGTTTTGCGGAATCCTGGAGGACCAGGCTCCTTCGCGCTACCTTCACATCTGCAGTCCTAAAGCACCGTTTAGGGGTTCAGGTAATGGGAATGTGGCTGCTCATCTCAGCTTCATGACTGTCTATTTTCGGGTGCAAAGAATAGAAGGACCAGACCCCAAAGGGGGCACTTCCTTTCCAAGAGGTTCCCCAGGGGCTCCTCCCACTGGATTCTGCCAACATCTCCTGTTCCTTGTTCATTATTCTCAGTTGAAAGGATGTCCGGGGAGAGGCAGAATTTCACACTGGGCACTTTGCCTCTTTGGACTGAGTCAGAGGAGGCTGAGTGGTTAGCTAGCTGTGTCTGCCTGAGCTGTAGGCAGTGTTGATTTTTTTCTGGTAATCTGTATCTTTTCCTCTCTTTTGGCAACACTGACCAGATTTTCTTTTTGGAAAGGAATCTGCTCCCATGATGGAAGTTCCTGGTGTTTGGCCTCCTTGAAACCAAAGAAGGGACCTTTAAGACTGTGATTCCTGAGCAAAAGAGACAAAGATGGAAAAAGAGTTGTACACTTATCCTAAGGAGGCATGGTCAAAACGATGGGTTATTTTCTGCTACCCAGAACATTATTCTGTTCTTTTCACACTGGTTTTCCTAATCTTCTGTCCAATTCAGCAGACCAAAGCCTCTGCTCCCTCTTCCCAGATACCTCCAGTTAGAAATGCCGTCTCCCTCACTATTCCCCACCCCACCCTCCTTTCCACCTCCCCCACCCCTGCCCCCCAGCACCCAGCTATTTGCTTGAAGCTCATCCTAGCAGTCAAGTTTGGAGGGCTTTTCTGCTTTAGGTCACTGCCTATATATCTGTGCCCTCCCCTGCCTCTACTTTTTTGACTGTAAACTCCTTGAGGGCAGGGATGGATTGAATTCACTTTTTGGTCTCTAACACCTAGCATGGTGATTAGCATGTGGGGCTTCTTGATACATGTTTATGGTTGCTGTTGTTTTATTTATTTGTTTATTTTTGTTTTTTTTTTTAGTGTTTTATTTATTTCTAGGAGAGAGAGAGAGAGAGACAGTGTGAGCAGGGGAGGGTCAGAGAGAGAGGGAGTCACAGACTGAAACAGGCTCCAGGCTCTGAGCTGGCAGTCAGCACAGAGCCTGATGCGGGGCTCGAACCCACGAACCACGAGATCATGACCTAAGCGAAAGTTGGACGCTTAACTGACTAAGCCACCCAGGCGCCCCTATGGTTGCTGTTGTTTTAGAGCTGTAGCAAGGTACTGGGGACCATGACAGAATAGACAAAGCAGAAGACAACAGTCTTGTCCATGGAGGGATTCTGACCACGTCTGCAGAACTTTTCCAGAATCCTGCTAGCTGCACAGACTTAGTGACTCCTTTTTCTTCAGTAAATTTTGACTCATGGAGCCATCTCCCCTCTATATTACAACAAATTCTCCTTCCTCTCCTTTTCCTTTTCCTCTTTCTCTTTCTCCTCCTTTGTTGCCATCTTTACCTTCACCATCATCACCATCATCATAATCATTGTTAAGTTATTTTAAGCACTTACTATGTGCCAGGCTTCCTCTAAGTGGGATGTAAGAGGATGAGCCTTTTGCCCAAGATTATAGCTAATGCAGGGCAGGATTAGGACTCAAACTCAAGTCAGTTTGACCCCAAACCTGTGTTGTTGACCCCTCCTTTCCTCAGCCACAAAGGCTCTGGGGATGGTGGGTAACTTTTTTTTTTTAACATTTATTTATTTTTGAGACAGAGAGAGACAGAGAATGAGCTGGAGAGGGGCAGAGAGAGAGGGAGACAGAGAATCTGAAACAGGCTCCAGGCTCTGAGCTGTCAGCACAGAGCCTGATGTGGGGCTCGAACCCACAGACTGTGACATCATGACTTGAGCCAAAGTAGGACACTAACTGACTGAGCCACCCAGGTGCCCCAGTGGGTAACTTTCCTAGCCATGCTCCACTTTAAATCTTCCCATGAGCTCTGCAGTGCCTGCTGTGGTGTGCATGGACCCCTGAGCCTGATGACCCACGCTTCCATCCACCCACATGCAGCTGTCATCACACCACCCTGCCTCTGTTCCAGGTCATTCACCTGAGGTTTTGACCCAATCCCCTGCCTGGCACACCAGGCATGTGCCATGCTTTCCCAGCCTGATATCTTTGCTGTATGTACTCTCTACCCAAAAATCCCTCCCCCAATCCACTTGTGGGTATCATACCCTTCATTGAAGACCTTTGTCAAGTGTTAGTTAGAGGCATGTGAAATCCTCCTGGATTCATGATCTCTCTCAAACTTTAGCTCTTCTCTTTTCTAAGCCTCCACAGAACCTCTTATTTTCTTCTCAGGTCTCAGGAAGTAGCGTAGGGGACAGGCCAGGGTGTTGGAAACAGACACATCATTGAAACCCCTTGTTAGTTTGGTGAATTTTGGCAAGTAACTTGCTTGAGTCTCTTAGTATCATAAAAAGGAGGTAATAGTATATACTTTGAGAATATGAGACAGTTCTCATAGGATGGCTCATGCCCCTGCCCATCTCATCACTTTCGTTTTCTTTGCCACCCATTCTCTGTCTGAGGCCAAAATGCGAAGCAGCCCCCAGGCTTGAGTTTCTATCGTTTATCTTCCTGAGAATAGATCACCTTAGTGATAATGGCATTAAGAAATGATACCACTGGCTGTTCATCACTTCTGTCTCCTCTGGGAAAGCACTCGTTGACCCTGGAGTAATTTCTTGGCCTCCCGATATCTCAGTGCCCCAGCGACTGGTGGGAAGTACTCGAGACATAAATATCTGCCCCACAAAGGATGGAAATCCTGTCTCAATAACCTTGTCACTGGCTTGTTAGCAGGTCAGATAAAGGGCATTACAGATCATATGTGGAGAGGGCAGGATGTGTGTACACATGAAAGGAAAAAAACCCTGGTCTTAGTTATGGAATTGCCTCTAAATCATTGTGTGATTCCATCAAGTTTCTACCCTTCTCTGGCCTCAGTTTCTCATCTATATAAAGGGATGGAGAAACTCAATTCCTAAGTAGTGTCTACCTGGATCAACTCATTACAGTCTGTGAGTCTGTTTCAGGTAAATCAGCCTGACTTTAAATACCCCATGGTTTGGGGGGAGGGCTGATTGTTGGTGGTAGGTCATCCTGAACTAGAGGTGTCCAAGGTGTCAGGGGGATACTCTGGTTTCTCTTCAGATAGAATAAATCTTTCACCTTTTACCAAGATGTCAGGGGAGAGCATTGCAGTGGAGGGCCCATGACCAATTCAGGGGTCTGCTAAGGGACATCTACCTAAGGACAGTCACTGGGAATTCAGTGCCACTTTGAATTCTTAAAGACACTCTAGACAGCCTTTGTAGATTACTGTAAAGCTCAGCCATTGATATTTATTGAGTATCTACTGTATACCTATGTGATACTGATAGGAATTTTATAATTATATTTATGTTTTTTATATGGATAGTTGAGTTAACTCAAATGCTTTATCTCCAGGCACAGTATGATCTTTGGTCCAAGCAGCCTTTCTTGTTTTATATTATCAATATTATTTTTCTTCCCTGCACCTTGTTCCTCTCTCCATTCTTTCCATACCCATCCTAAAAATATGTTTATATTTTTGAGCATGTGTGGTGTTTATGGTGAATGGGTAAAATTTTCATTTATATATATGATGCCACGATGTGTATCTCATTCAGTTTCTCCTGCCTTCACTCAACATTTTCAGACTCTATCTAAGTCAATGGGTGTGTTTCTAGTTGACATTTCTCACTGCTACACGATATCTCAGGGTGGGACACTACATCGTACTTTTCATTCCCCTAGGGACTCCAAGTATATCACCCCTAATTCCCAGAAGCAGGGATGCAGGTCTCAGCTGAGTGCTGAGTGCAGGGGCACCCAGCTTTTCCCCAGTGCTTTTTAAAGGAAGACACTTACTGCTAATGGAGATGGTTTTAGGTGCTGCATAGTGTGACTATGAGTAACATGGAATTAGGTGCTTTATTGCATCGTCAAGATCCTATCAGTTTGGTGCTAATAAGTTATATTGCTAACCGTCTTTGCTTGCTAAGTTTCCCTTTTTTTTAATAGACCAGGAGCAGACCTGAGGCTAACAATATTTGCAGGCAGCACACTCTGGCTGAAATTTAATTAAAATGCAATTTAATAAAATGTAGTTGTTTAAATGGCCCCTTCTATTTTTAATAAGCAACCCTGGTTTTCTATTTAAAGAAATGACATTCCATATTTCATAGAACCTAAAATGTTGCTGATTGGAAAAACAACATTATTCTATATTCCATTAGGAAAGGAAAAGGATTCTGCTAATTAAACCATCCTCCATCACTCAGGATAAGAAACATGCTGCTTTCAGAGATGTCAAAATGTGAACAAATAAACCTCCACTTTTGTTTCCTGTAACAAATAAACTTGTTTAAGCAAAGAAGAGAATCAATTTAGTGAAAACAATAGTAAATAAATGACAATTGCCGTGGTAAGTGAATTTGGCAGAAATGAGGATGCAGGTGCAGGAGAGACTGGAGTTTGGAAAACACCGAATTATGTCATGTAGATAGTCTTCATACCAGCTTTGTAAGGGACATGTGGTGATGCCCGTTTAGCAGGAAAGAAGAAGTGACCTTCCCAAGACCCTAGGGTTAAGGTTAAACATAGAGTTACCCTATGATTCAGCAATTCCATTCTGAGGTACACACTCAAGACAATTGAAAACACTTGTCTCCACAACACTTGTATGCTAATATTTGTAGTAACAGTATGCGAAGAGACAAAAAATGGAAACAACCCAAATGCCCATCAACTGATAAAAGATAAATAAAATGTGGTCTATCCATGGAGCGGAATCTTATTGATCCAAAAAAAAAAAAAAAAAAAGCAAACGAAATACTGATACCTCTACCATAATTGCTAAGTGAAAGAAGCCAGTCACCAAAGACCACCTACAGGACAATTTCAATTACAAGAAATATCCCAAACAGGCAAATCTATAAGGAAAGAAAGTAGATTCGTAGTTACCTAGGGTGTGGGGATGGGGGTATAAAGAGATGACAGCTAAAGGGAATGGAGTTTTTTTCATGTGATAAAGTGTTTTAAAATGATGGTGATGAACGGCTCATTTTGGGAATGCACTAAAAGCCACTGAACTGTACACCTGACCTGAGGAAAGTGTATGGTATGTGAATCATATCTCAATTAACTTGTTTTTGTTCTTAAAAGAAATAATACAGAGGTTCTGTGTATTCTTTACCCAGTTTCCCTCAGCGGTAATATTTTCCAAAGCTACAGTAAGATAGAATATTGAGACCAAGATGCTGAGATAGAAACAATCCACTGATATTATTTAGATTTCTCCAATTTTACTTGTACTTACATCTGTGTGTGTGTATGTGTGTGTTTGGTTCTACACATTTTATCACATGTGTAGGTCTGTGTATCCACCAGCACCATCAAGGCACTGAATGGAATATTGCCTTTTTTAAAACGTGGCTCACCCTAGACTCTGTCTGAAGCGGTGCTCCACAGACCTTTAGTTTGCCCTCACCGTTAATATCCCAAAGCAAGGAAACCCGCTTCCAAGCATCTCCCCCTTGCCATCAAAGGGCCAGAGTCACAGAAGGACATGAATTCCTACCCCCACCGGAGGAACGGAAAGTTGGGATTAGGCACCATTCATCTAGATTCTAGAATCACCCACACTTCGGAAAGAGTAGGAAATGATCTTACCAAAAGGAAGAACGCGAATCCTGGAAGGGGGCACGCCCCCGTGTCTCGGCTCTTCGCCTTCTCCTCCCACCAATTTCAAAAGCCATCTAACTCCCAGGCCTGGTGGGTAACTTGTCAGCGCTTTTGGAGATCCGGTATTTATTGGGTTGCCATGAGCAAGCGCTATCAGGGAGAGGACTGGCAATGAATCATCGGTACTAATCCCTGTGTTTTCATCAGCCTTGCTGCTGTTTGAGGGGACAGCCCCGCGCACTCTTCCACATCATCATCACTTTGGTTTCTCTCAAAATGTTTGCTCAGAAAAAGCCCAGAGTTTGGCCTCCGTTCTTTCTGGGCTTCCAGGGGAATTTCCCATCCTTCTCAGACTCCAAGGGTGAGGTTGCTAGAAGATTTGCTTCTTACCTGGCAGGGCAGAAGGTAAAGCTGGCTCCAGAACGGATTTTGTTCTTAATCAGAGACAATGGGACACCATTGGGACAAGAGCTGTGGGAAGAAGTAGCTGGTATCACTCTCTGTTGCTCAACTGTGATCCCACTGCCCCCAAATCACTGGTCCTGTCAAGGTTGACTACATACTAGTCCCAGATCAGCCCTCCACCTGGATTTTATAACCTAGCCTTGATTTGATCGTCTACAACTTACCTTATACACACCCACTCCATACAACCCTAACTGTGACCCACGAATACTGACTTCATTATTTGACCCTTACCCATGCAAAACCTCAAATCCTGACATTCACAATCTCAGTTAAACTTTGCCCTGTGACTGGAAAATCTCTAAAAGTGAATACTACTACTAATATCTTGATTAGCTGAGTAACTTTTTAAGACAGAGAGAAGTTCAGAGATGTCAAGAGACTTGTCCAAGATCACACATGGCAATGATGATAAAGATTTATAATAACAAATATAAGTTCCTCCTCTTTAGCCATGGTTTCGTTGAAGCCTCCTACCTCCTTCAAAGTCATTATCCTGGAAGACAGGTAGTTGGCCTCCTTAGTAAGACCACAGCCTTGCAAACTGGACCTTATAGAGAAGAAAATCCAAGGAGGTGTTGAGATTGAAGCTTGAGTCTGAAGGTTATCTGCTGGCAGAATCCCCTCATCCCTGAGGGAGGTCAGTCTTTTCCTAAGGTTTTCAATGTATTGGATATGGCCCACCAACATTATGCAGAGCAATCTGCTTTAGTGAAAGTCTAAATGTTAATCTTATCCAAAATGTACCTTCACAGCAATATCCAGGCATGTTTAGTCAACTATGTGAGTATTGTGGTCAAGCCAAATTAACACATAAAATTAACTATCACACTAGCTGAGGGTTTTATAGAAAGAAGACTAGGAGGAAAAAAGGAGAGGGGACAGGAAACATCCTATGAGAGGATTTGACCAAGGAAAGAAAAGCACTTCAGATAAATAGAAGAAACATTCAGAACAGAGGGGAGTTCTTGCTTCCACTCTCTGCTTGGAGAGCCACCAGGCAGAGCCACGTCACACGACACCATAGTAATATCAGGGCAGGCATCTCAAAATACACATGGCAGTGTAGTGTCTCTGAGGCCCAGAGAAGCTTAGAGGTTCCACCCTCTGGTTCTGGGTTTGGTTCCTGTGTGCTCTAGACAGCTGGGTGTTGGTTAGAAGGTCTATCACAGCAGGACCAAGGTCGTTCTGTAGAGAAGGCTACAGAAATAACAAACTATTTGGATTGAAGCTGAATGGATTCACTGCCAAGCCTCAGAAAGGCCTAGAGGAAGGGGGCCTGAATCAACCAGGGAGCACTCAGACTTTACCTCAGCAGAGAAAGAAAGAGAGAAACCCAGCCAACCTCAAGTTTCACCACTTGCAGACTTCAAATGCAAGTAACAGCAGGTCAGTCTGCAATTAGGTAGATCAAGGGTGCTAACACCAGCATCAAACTGGCTCCGGGGCCCCAATGCTTCCCTTCCACCGTGAAGGGGCGTAAACCACGCCCAGGCGCCATCTTGGAGAGGAGTCCAGAGATGGCTGGCAGAAAACCATTCCTTCGGAGATCGGATCTTTTTCTCCTGAAGAAAGAGACTGTTCCTAAAGAGTTTCTAAAGAGACTATTTAAACTATTGGCTGAAATGAAGTATAAATTACATAGAATTCAAAGTATACCTTTTATCTGTTAACTGGCATGAGGAACTAGTTTCTTTAGAGACAGCAATAGATTTCAGAATTGATGTGAGATTACATGTGTGGCCTTGTTATATTAGTAAGTGGTAAATCCAGGAGTGAAACCTAGCTCTTCGTTTCTTCAAATCAAACTTTCATGCTGACTCCCAGACAGTGTCAACAGGATTGACTGACATTCTCTATGATCCTCTGCCACCACTGGCCAACTCTTACCAGCCCTAATCTTGCCTTTTGACCACTACCTTCTAGCCTTTACCTACTCTGAGGTCAGTAGGTTAACTGAGGGAAGGACTTCTTCATGGTTCCTTGCACAACCCATGGCTATATTTTGATTACTTTTACTTTGAGAACTTTAAAAAATACAGAAAGGTATAAAGAATAACATCACAGATATGAACACTATCCAAAGCAAAATATACATGCTACAGTTTATCATATTGGTTTCTAGAATTTTTAAACACGAGCAAAACATTGCAGATGAAATTACTGTCCCCTTTGAGCATTAGCCTTAGGCCCATTTCCTGCCTACCTTTCCCAGAAGCCACCAGATTCATGAGTTTGATGTGGATTCTTCTAGTCCATTAAAAAAAAAAATACTTATATACATTGGGTTGTCTGGGTGGCTCAGTCAGTTGAGTGTCGACTCTTGATTTTGGCTCAGGTCATGATCTCACGGTTCATGGGTTTGAGCCCTGAGTTGGGCTCTTTGCTGACAGCATGAAACTTGCTTAGGATTTTCTCTCACCCCCTCTCTTTCTGCCCTTTCTCCACTGTCTCTCTCTGTCTCAAAATGATTTTTTAAAAAAATAACCTTATATACACACAATTGTACACATCTGTGGAAAATAAAGAACACTTGGTGTGTGGTTTTAAAGTCTAATCAAATGGCGTTGAACTGTACATATAATCTGATAACTGCATTTTCAGTCAATCTCAAGAGGCTACTTATGTGCTATATTTTACTTGCTTTCTTATTGATGGACATTTAATATTTTTCTACTTTTTAAATTGGTAGCCAAAGTTTCAGTGGGCATCTCTGTATATGTTTCCATGAACACTCATGTATGTCTCTTTAGGGCATCTTCTAGAAGGGGTGGTGCTGACTTTTTTATATGTGTGTGAGACAGTTATCATATTAGGGAATCAGTAACTTGTGCATGCGTCTGTCTTTCCACTGAGACGTTGAATCCTTGAGGTCAAGGGCTATGTTTTGTTCATCTCTCTATGCAAGCACCTAACACGCAATGTTGAGATAAACGATTAGCTGCACAAATTAAGGAAACACTTCCATCCCTCTTCCTGCTTTCCTAAAGGAGTTTCCCCCCTGCCCTAGCATGAGGGCAGTAAAAGGAACTCCCTGTCGCAACTTACAATGTGTGTTACTTGCACTGTCTCATTTGATTACCATAACTTTCTGAGAGGGGCCACTTTACCAGTGATAGCATGGAGGGTTAGAGAGGTGACTTCCTGCCAACACGCGACCATTAGGATTAACCGCGAGATTTGAACCAAGGTCTTTCCAAATCAGAGACTGTGGCCTCTCCAGTCTCTTCAGTTACCTCTCAAACAGTGCGATTGACTTGAAATGGAAACTGTCTCTCGTTTCCCTTCCTAAACATAACATCGGCCTTGAAGATTCTCTCCTTCTCAACAAAATCTTTTTTCCCGGAGAGTCGGGGGGAAATCACCTTCATTAATTATCCCACAGCTTTGAATAAGTAACCTCTATCTTTCTCTCTTGGGTCTGAGTCTACATCTTAGAATCCTAAAGCATTAGTAGTTGCTTTGGTGTCACTGAGGGAAACCCCATGGTTCTAGAGATGGGAAAGTGAGACCAAACACTGAGGAAATGTGCCCAAGGTGACACAGTGAATTAGAAGTCAAGCCAAGGTCAGTACTGGGTCTTCTGTGACTGGGTCTGGTGCCCTTTGATCTGGCATTTGGATTATCTGATGAGGCTGGCTCTTCTCCACTAGGGAGGAGAGCTGGGTGGTGTGTGGCTTTGCTGCCTCACTGGTTTCAAGGGCAGTGAGGTCCTTGGAATCAACATCAAGAATAGGTATCACAGAAACCAAGGAATGAGCAGTCAGTGAAGTTCAGCTTGGAAAATGGATGGAAGCTCCAAATGATGCTAAATCCACTGGACTGGGGTCCAAGAGAAAACCACCTTGACCTCAGAGGAACTGTATTAGCCGAGGTTGGCTAACAACTGTAACAAACAGCTTCAGGCAGCCCGTGGCAAAAATGCTATAAAAATATGTGACTTGCTCACATCACGGAACAGTGTTACTGGTAGATTTGCTCTCTGCTCTGTGGGGTGGTTCAGGGAATCAGGCTCCTTCCACCTTTGAACCCTCTCCTCTCTGACATACAGTCTGCAAAATCAGTGTCTGAGGTAAATAGGGAGCTGGTGGGAGGCAAGGCCACTCAAGGGTGGGGCTCAGGCATTCCTGGCTCCATGGTCAGTGGATGGTATTTCTGCCACACTGTTCTGCCTCTCAACATCTCTGATCCTGTTTGCTCCTCTCTGGAATGGGAGTCATATGGCCTTCTCTACTCATCCTCGGCATCGTGATTTCAAGGACTGGAATATGTTTTATAAATGGGAGTGTGGCCTGCAGATAGAAGCCTGGCTGTGGGTTCTTTTCTAAATGACAAAGCATCCTGCCCACCCCAATCTGGAGTCCTTTCCTTTCAGGCCTTGCAACTAGATGACATATCTGAGAAAAATTGTATGTGAATGGAGGGATAATTGCAACGTGACCTCACAGGACACAGTCACTGCCACTGTGAGTCTAAGGCCCAGGCAACATCTGTCCCTAGGCAATGCTGGTGAACCTGTGCCATGTGCAGGTTTTGACACTGAGCCTCAGCTTCTACCTCTTCCAGTTTCTCCTGCCTGCAGTCCTCAAGCTTACCTCTGCAAGGTCAGTTGTTGACCTTGAACCTGGACTGTAGCACTATAGGATCCAAGCAGCGTAGTTGGTTGGCCAGAGACTGCGATTTGAAATCCCAAGAGCTCTGGATTCAAGTCTTTGTTCAAGTGCATAGTGGACCCACTTTCCTCATCTATAAAATGGGGAGAATGACTTATATGGTTGTTTTAAGAACCAAATGAGCTCATTATGAAAACTGCTGAGCAGGCTGAAAATCGGCAGTGCTCAGGAAAGCTGTGGTTATTTTCATGCCAAATCCAATGTGCTAGAGATGAGTTCTGGGACCTGGCAGAAGGGTTGAGTCAGACCTTGACCTTGTGGCTTCTCTGGTGGCCCCATTTTGGTGAACGGCTTTTTTGCATCAGTGTCCCTGGCAATCCTAATTCTTTCCCTGAATCTTAGCCAGCTTAGCAGAGGCCCAGAAACTCCATCTAGCCCTGGTAAGGCCCAATCCCCAGCCATCACTGTCGTGCTCCCCACCCCCACCGAAGTCCCGCTGGCTGGGTTCCCAGGCTGGGCTCCATCATCTTAACTGCCCAGACAGTGGAGTCTGAAATCTAAAGCTTTTCCATGGTCTGTTCACTGTCTGGTTCATACTGACCTTACTGACTTGATCCTAGATAATGGGTCCTGATTCTCACTATAACTACAGCGAGCTTCTGCCTGTGCACAGGAGGCCTAAAGTAGAGCCTGAGGCAAGAGCCTGGGAGACGATTCCCAGAAGCAGGAGTAAGGGTGAGAGCAGGTTGAGACGGGGAGGAAGGGACAGCCCGCATGAACTTTGCTGCTCAGTTCCTGCAGCGGACAGCTGTGGCTCAGTCCCACTGGGGCCCTGTGAGAAGGCATGCCGAACGTGCCTCCTCCTGTGAAAGGAGAGGAACCGGGGAATTCATCCAGTGTTCCTATCCTTCATGGGCTGAGGGTCCCTCGGCATATCCCACCTCTTGTGTTAGATTAGAGTGGCTTCCCAGGCTCTGAGGAAAGAGAGTGGAGAGACTGAGAGGTGTGCTTGCAGAAGAACCTGCTACCTGCAGCTGCACTGACATCAGGGACCATGGAGCGCAAGGATCCGCTGGGGCCATCTTACTTAGCAAGCAGTTTCCCACTCTGGGCCTCTCTGCACTAGGGGTTGCCCTGAGCCACACTGAAGGTCTCGGTGCAGAAGGTAGCATCCTCTCTGAAGAAACCTACCTATGGTCAGCTCTCTGATGTTTTTCTTTCTATGAACAGCCTGTCCAGTGTAGCTGAAAGCCTACCAGGCAGTGCATGTGCTCTGGTGTTGGGGTCCATTCAAACAAGACACTACAGAAAGAGAGGGTCAGATGCCATTGCCAGTCCAGGCAACGGGCACCACTGAGTGCTACAGCTTAGGCTGGTGATCGGGTGTTGGGGTACAAGGTCAGAGTCAGACACGGCAAGCAGTTAGCAGACTGAAGCAGGCAGCAGGAAGCGGGAACTTGGGAGGAGGCCAGCAGGTCTGGTGTAATTTCTGCAATGTCGGGCTGGCAGGCGGCTCTCTTGGGAATGGACAAGTTTCACCTCCTGGTCCTGCTTTGCCATTTCTAGGGCACTTGTGTGTATGTGGGCTCCACTCCCTCCGCGTGGCCGCATGGATGATGTCATCAAACTTGGGAGGAGTGGTGACTTCCAGGTACACCCGACGAAGATGCATTTCAATCGGCTGTAGCTCTTTCCAAAACCCTGACGGCGAAGGGATTCTAGGACTTGGAAGGAGGTCCTTTTCGAGTTTTGGCCCCTGGGATTCTGGAGACTGAAATGAAGAACAGCAGGGTAGTCCCTTCTGCTGACCGTGGATTTCCAGGCCACAGGTGAGAGCAACCCCCTCCCTATCAGACCCAGCTCGGCAGGACCTGCTCAGCCGCACACAGTGAGTCATCCTACGGCCCTTGGTTTTCCTTCATCACATCCCCGTCTCAATTGTCTCCTACAGGAGAGGCATGAAGCCAGAAAGAGCTTGTGGAGTAACGTGCCTGCCTTGCGGGCAGAGAAAACATTAAGGTCTGTGCCCTTTTACCTTATGGGTCTTTTCTCCTTCCAACCCAGTGACAACCGTAAATAACCTCTTGACTTCATTGTTTATTATCATCAGCTTCTGCAGTTCATGAGAGTGGAAATTGAACGGTAAAAGGAACATGGAATTTCCTCCTTATCATGACAGTTGGTGCCTGTAGAGTGTGGGCTGGCTCCATTACCAGTGTTTCTAGTGTATTAATTCTACTCACAGCCATCTTTCTGGGTCCCAGATGACGAGGTTCTAAATTAAAGCGTTCCATTAGAATTCTAATTGGATTATATAAAGCACAATAGGGTGGTTTTGAAGTTCCCCAGCCTTCACGTACCTCAGTTTCCTCCTGTGTATAATGGGCACAATGATATCACTTACCTCACAGGTTATGCAGGAAGATTGCATGAGTTTCTGACCCAGGAGGTGCTTCCAACAGTGCCTGGCATGTAGCCAGTGCTATTGTAGGGGTGTGATGCTCTTATTGTTTCAGGAAAAGCACTCATTCAAAGATGGTGAAGCCGAGGGAGAGAAGTCAGGTATTGTTTCCAGACCAGGAAGGTCTAGATTGGGGATCTGGGTGCCATTTTATATCTTTGGTGTTCTTCTCGCTTACCTTATTTTCCAGAAAGATTTATGGATTAAGCGGGAAGCAAAAGCAGCCCGGCGGGATAAAAAAGAGAACAGAAACTGGTGGAAGAAACAAGAAGGAATAGATTTGCCACAGACCAGGGTCACGATGATCACAATAAGTGGGCAATGAGTTTGCCCTCGCTGTCTTTGAAGCTAAGGCAGTGAGAAGGCACGTTGGATGACCTATATTTAGCTTCCTGATCACGGCATCAAATACACATTCATTTGCAGAAATGAGTACTTGGGGGTAGGGGAGAGGAACTAGGCACAATAGGAATTTATTATGTGGGTCCTTTAAGGGTGTATGGCTTTGAGTACAGTTGCTAACGTCTGTATGTTCAACTTTACTAATAAAAAGCTTTTAAAGGCGTGAATCTTCTGTGAATCCTCCAGAAGTTCTGGAAACTTTGCCTTTAGGAGCTGAAATGTCTAAGAGAAAATTACAGCATAGATGAAAAACAAATACAAGTGTTAGCTGCCTCTCACAGCAGAGATCTACTTAAAGGTTGGATTTCCTTCTCGCCTTCTGCCCCCAATTCTTCCAGGAAGCAGCTTACCAGACCCAGTGCACATGACCTCACCTGTCTGTGCTTCCTCCTCAATTAACTGATGTCATTCATATTCCAAGTATTGATCAGCCAGGCAAATGTTTACTGATTATTTTCTGTGTGTGAAGGATGGTTCTAAGGAGTAGAAGGGGCATAATGTATCAAGAACCTACTATAAACAAGGCACTTTTTGGGACACTTTATACACATCACTGAATTTATTGAAATCCTACAAGGCAGTTACTAGTATTTCTGATTTATAGATGAAAACATTTAAAGCTCTGAGAAGTTCTGCAACCTAACCAAGGTCACATTGCTAGTTCTGTAGCAGAGCCAGAGCTGAGGCCGTCAATCGATCCATTGATTTATTCGCGGATTTAACATGGTGCAGACTTCCCCGGCAGGTGCTGCTGATACAGAGTCCGCTAGAGATGGTCCTCTCTCCGACTCATCCACTGTCTGGTCCTGCTTCCATGGTCTGGGGGGGGGGTCTCAAGCCTTAGCATTAAAAACATGTATTATAGGATGTGCACAGAGTTGTTTACATTCCACTTGAATGCTCTTGGCATTCAGATTAAGTGGGAAGAGAGGGTTAAGGGATGAGTGATACTGGAGGCTGAATGATAACATCGTAACCCTGTTCACACTCCAAGATCTCCTTTCTAGAGATTGCTTCTTTGGGCAAGCCTCCTGTAACTTCCCAAGTTAAGTTAGAAAGTGGAATTTGGGGGCGCCTGAGTGGCTTAGTCGGTTAAGCATCCGACTTTCGCTTGGGTCATGATCTCACGGTTCGTGGGTTCGAGCCCCACGTCGGGCTCTGTGCTGACAGCTCAGAGCCTGGAGCCTGTTTCAGAGTCTGTGTCTCCCTCTCTCTCTGACCCTCCCCTGCTCACGCTGTCTCTCTCTCTCCTAGAAATAAATTTAAAAAAAAAGAAAAAGAAAAAAAGAAAGTGGAATTTGGCCCTGAGAAATCTCTTGCCGAAAATATCCTGGTGGGGGGGGGGGGGCGGGCAGTGAAATTCTCTGGCTGTGGGTCATGGTTGGGGTTACAGGTTTCTTTTTTTGTAAGAAGTTTGTTTCCAAGAAACTCATTAAACCTAGAATTTTTAGAAGAGTTAAGGTTTTTCCAACCGGTGAGTGTGGCTCCTTCTGCTCTGCTCTGTCTAATCAGAGGAAGAGTTGACACTGTGTTTACCTCCTATCTCCCCAAGGGGCTGCCTTTTTCAATAACATCTGTGTTTCGTGGTGTCTTAACTCTGTCATGATGGCCTTTCCTTTTGCTGCATTTGAGACCCAGACTGGAGACTGGAGCAGAAGCACTGGAAAAGCTTATATGCGACAACTGACAGAGACGCAGGGGCAGAATAAGTCCATTTTAGGGCTGGAAAGGACTGCACAACACTACTTTATTTAGCATGTGCACCTTGAGACCTAGGATCTCTCCAGCACCAGGTGCTCAGTGCCTCTCTGACGGCCTGCTTGTTCCCTGGATGGTTTTGGTCGTAAGTTCTTTTCTTATTTGGGTACCGTTTCCCCATGTAGATTTCACCATGGGATCCCAGTTCTACCTTCTGTCACCGAATAGGGGAAGACTGCTTCTCTGGTCCGGGACAGGCCTGCAGAGATTCTGAGGCAGAGACTGTGTCCCTCCTCGTCACCCCGTCTTTCTTTCTTGAAGACATGGTGTCTTCAGGGTTCTTTTTGTTTTTGTTTTTTGTTTTTTTTACCATCTGTTTGTCTACGCAAGCACCATTCTAAGGATGACAAAGAGATTAATAAGACATCTATTAACTGAGTGCACCTCTCTCCCACACTGAGTCTGGTTGTGACCTCAGCGCCCTTTGTAACAACTTCTAGACTGTTACAGAAATTGATAGCTTGATAGAAGCTAGAAGATAGAAGGGAAGTCCTAACTGGGCAGCAACTGTGTTCCAGCACTCTGCTCTGTGGGTGTGGTGCTGGAGACCAGTGTGAACGCAGTGGAATAAGCCAGGCCCTCGTGCAGTTTATAGCCTGTCCTGGAGGGAGCCCCGTGCCCCGGACCGAACCTGTGCCCTGGAGCAAGACCCTTGTTGCACTCAGTTGAAGTTCTTTGCTGCCTTAGGACTGGCCTTCTGGGAAGAGACAGATGCTTTTCCAAGCTTAACTCTGATGCTCCCCTGAAGGGTCCCCAGGGAGAGGGTGATCCTAAGCCTCTGCTGAGCTGGGTCTCCTGTGTAGACCAAACCCCTTTCACACACCTGCGGCCTGCTCCACCCTCTCCGCTAACCACTCAGAAGCCCTTGATTGTCAGGAAATAGATATACTTCTTTTTGGAGAAATTCTTGAACCCACAACTAGGTGAATTGAGTTTATGATGCTTCTACCATACCTAGAAAATTATCTCTCTCTCTGTCTCTGTCTTTGTCTCTGCCTCTCTCTCTCTGTGTCTGTCTTTTTCTCTGTCTCTCCTTCTCTCTGCATCCCTGTCTCTGTCTCACTCTCTGTCTCTCTCCCTCCCTTTTCCTGTCTTTCTTTCTCTCCTTCTCACCTCATTAACTTTTAAAGTTAATATATGGAAATAAAAGACTCGAGGGGTCACCAGTTTTGCTCACTTCCCACTTCTCACGACCCCTGAGAAACGATGATTCTCAGCGTGGTGTGGTGTGGTGGCAGGGCCTCTGTCCAAAATTGGGGGGGTTCTCTCCGAGAGACCACATGTGTGGAAAGTCCCTGGACAAGTGACTTTGCCCCGACACACACCATGCTCTGTCTTTGAAAGGACCAATATTTATGGTGCTTTTCTCACTAAATGTCTGGCTGGATTTCTCCCTCCTTGCCTGTGAGACAATGTCAGCCCACAGCCCGTCCCTCCCAAGGAGCAGCTGCTGCCCGGGCTCCGTAGAGCCATTCCTCGGCTGTTTCTACAAACCGCACGATCAGGTTCTGACCTCTTGTGATGATGTGGAGGAGCAGGAAGTGGATGCATTCTGGTTGCACGAAGGCTTTGGGAAAAACACTTCTCTGAGTTTGCTTCTGCTTAACATGATGATCTGGGCACAGAAGTGACACTCACTTAGATAGAAAATAGATCTGGTCGCGTGTTCAGTTAACACGGGAGGACCGGGAGACGATAGAATGGGCTCTGTTCGAGGTGCTGGAGATGCGGCAGGGAGCAGATAAAGTCCCTGTTGTCACGGAGCTGCATTTCTCGAAAGCAGACACATAAGTAAGTAAAGCAGCGGCACATCAGGTGGAAACACATGCTACGGAGAGAAATAAAGACAAGCGCCCGGGCCGGGCAGGCTTGTGTGCAAGTGCACGGATTCGCACGTGCGGAGTGCATGTGCGTGTGTTGACCCGGGTCCTTGAGGGAAAGTCTCACTGAGGCGACGACTTGGGAGGTGGCCTGAAGGAGGTGAGAAAGCCAGCCGTGCATGTGCATGGGTGTGGTGCTGGGAACAGCATTCCCGGGAAAGGCTCAGAAGAGGGAGGCTGCTGGGTTTGAAGAACAGTGGAGAGGCCAGCGCGCCTACATCCCCATGAGACAGACATCGGGTTCAGAGAAGTATCAAGGGACTGATCACTCAGGGCTTGCAAAGCCGCGGTAACGTCTCAGGCTTTGCTGTAAGCCAGATGGCAAGCTTGGAGGGTTTGGGGCAGTGGAATGAGATGGCTTGAGTCGGCATTTTAAGAGGATCGCTCTACGCCTGTTTGCAGTATAGACTGATGCAAAGAGCCAAGCGCTGGGGACGCAGGGCCCTTGGCTGCGTTTGCAGGGGTGCCCACACTGCTCAGGGTAATCCAGAGGGCTCGCCAGCTGAGCCAGACTCCTGAGGAGCAGAGAGTATAAAACAATAGCAACGACAGCTCGTTCCGTTTCCAGAAGGGCCTCAGTGTGTGCTGGAAAGATAAGCCGTAGGGCAGGAGAAGGCACGTGGCTGAGGGGCCACGGACAAGCCACAGGAAGCAGCACTGGGCAGCAGAGGATGTGCGAGCTCACCCTTCACTAGCAACAATAATTAGCAGTGGAGGGCAGATTAGCGATGACACATCACTGCAATGGGGCCGTTCCACGTGCCCGAGAAGGGCAGCGGTCCTTACAGAGCCTGCGCCGGGACTGGACGCGTGGGCAGGAAGCCCTCCCTCCCCGACCCCCGGGGACATACCTCCCGCCCTGGTGTAAGTTTGCAAGAGGGCTTCGTTCGTTGACTTAAGGCTTGGGCAGCCGAGTGGGAAACCAGAACAGCAGAGGCAGCCTGCCCTGGTCCTACTGCCCCCTCGGCAGGGTTTGAGCCTACTATGGAGCAGGGGATTGCAGGGAAGGCGGAGAAGGAGTTTTCCTGGAGGTTTCTATGAGCCGGGGAGCCCAGGGGGCATCACTGCAGCCGTGTGAACACCTCTGGGAGGAGCGCCTCCTTTAGTGCCCTCAGAAAGCCGGGGGAGACTGCCATCTGCTGGCTGACTTGAGTATTGCATCCCGATGCTCAGCTCCGGATAACTAGCA
This sequence comes from Hyaena hyaena, assembly GCF_003009895.1. Classification (NCBI taxonomy): domain Eukaryota; kingdom Metazoa; phylum Chordata; class Mammalia; order Carnivora; family Hyaenidae; genus Hyaena; species Hyaena hyaena. The sequence continues at coordinate 8,704,126 of NW_024080638.1, forward strand.
ACTTCAGAGAGAGAAATGTGTGTTGGCATTTTCCCCAGGCCAGGTGCTGCCCATTTCTCTCTTTTAAATCATCACATTTTCTCAACAGGGTATTTATTCTTCATTCTAATTTTTAGGGACACTCAGAAAAATTAAGCGACTGGGCCAAGGTCATTCAGTTATTGGAAAACGGGATGCCAGCCCAGCTCTGACTGCAAAGATGATTACTTTAGAGAAGCTATGATCACGTTGGCTTTGTAAAGTGTAAAGTGTTATGAGGGAACTGGCTCACGCAGGTGTCCCTTGTGTAATGAATGGAAGAATGGGTAAAGGAATCTGTATGCCAATAGATGCTCCTCAAGGCCTAAGGGGTCAGAAGACCTAGGATTGAGTCCTGGCTCTGGAACTTCAAGGTCGAGAGAACCTTGGAGAAGTCATCTCATGGCTCTGAAACAGCTTCACCCACGGTTGCAAGCATTGGGCTAACACGGGAGCTGCTCACTTTGTGTGTGTGTTTCTTTCCATAATACATTGAAATCTATTTTCCAGTCTTGGCGAGATTGGAGTGATTTTCTTTCTTTTCTTTTCTTTTTTCAGAGGGGAAACTCTATTTTTATTTTTTTCTTAAATAGTTTATTGTCAAGTTGGTTTCCATATACAGTCAACCAGTGCTCATCCCAACAAAAGTGCCCTTCCCCATCCTCATCACCCACCTACCCCTCTCCCCCACCCCCATCAGCCCTCAGTTTGTTCTCAGCATTCAAGAGTCTCTCATGGTTTGCCTCCCTCCCTTTCCCCAACTATTTTTCCCCTTTTTCACCCCCATGGTCCTCCGTTAAGTTCCTCCTAATCCACCTATATATGCAAACACATGGTATCTGTCCTTTTCTGCCTGATACCTGCCTTTTGCTCAAGCATAACACCCTCAAGGTCCATCCATGTTGCTACACATGGCCAGATTTCATTCTTTCTCCTTGCCATGTAGTATTCCATCGTATAGATAAACCATCAACTGACGAATGGATCAAGAAGGTATGGTTTATCTATACAATGGAGTGATTTTCAAGAGGAGAGCCTTTTCCTGCTTCCTTTCTGAACTTTAAATTCATTTGCGTGGCTGGCCCTGGAGGGAGGAGGGTGAGGGAGTGAGCCCCCTGCTGGCCACTGGCTTAGCACACCCGCCCAAATCCTGGCAGGGGACACCTGTGAGTTCGCCCAACATCCTACTGAGGCCAGAGGCCAGAGCAAATGCCTTTTTAGTACGGGAGTGAGCCTTCTAAAGAAAGATACTGGTTTTGTCACTCCTGCCCTAAACACCATCAGCAACTCTCAGCTGCACTTACAGGACACAAAGCCCCCAGGGGCAAGGCCCTGCCATCACCTTCACCCTTTGCAATTCAGCCACAGACTCCCCTTGGGATCTATCCTTCCTCATTCTAACCACCGTAACCCCCAAGAAGCCTCCCTGTTCCCTTCTCCCCATGCCAACCAAAGTCCGAGGAGAGATGCCTAGTGCTCCGGGACCCTGCAGCCTTCCTGGTTCCTGAGGTTAATGGGGCCTTGACTCCAGCTCTGCACACCCTAAGAAGACAATGGAGTCGCATCTGGAAGAGACCTGCAGGAACTGAGAGCCCTTCAGAAACTGGGGTGTGGACGTGGAGCGGCTCTCTGGGCCCCCACATCCCTATGGGTTTTACCTTCTGAATGTCTCTCAGAATCATATGCTCCATCTCCACAACACCACACCTACCCAGACTCCATCACCTTTCACCTGCACCCCTGCAGCACCTTCCATCTCACACCTCCCAGCCCAGGTTGAAAGTGCAACAAAAAGATGGTTTAAAGAAAAGATATGATCATCATCTTTCCCTGCTTAAAATTCCTTAGCGACTTCCTATTGCACTTAGGAAAAAGCTGGACCAAAAGAACTTGAGGAACCAGATTCTTGCTGCTGCCCCTGGCTTTTTTTCTGCACAGCCTGACTGCCTCTAGGGGTACCCTCCCCTCCGCCTCCCCTGCCTTCTTCACTGGTTAACTCCTACCTGTCATTTAGGTGATGATTCAGATGCCCTTCCTCTGGAAAGCCTTCCTGGTCAGGTCTTCATAGACGTTCTCATAGTGTCTTGGATTTACTTCCAAAACATGCAAGTACAGATTCACTCAATTTGCAGTTATACACTTGTCTGATGTGGTGGCTGGTGCCAGTCTCCCCCCAGCACGGGCCCGTGCAGCCCCAGCTGCACAAGGGCCCATGGTTATTTTGGTCACTTAGTGCTGCGCACATGGGCCGTATTCAGTACTGACTTTTAAATGAAAAGGGAAGAGAGAAATCTTGGGAGAAGAGACCCAATCAGTGCAGCTCAAAAGGACCCCCCATCCTTGGAGTTGGCAAGGAATGGTGGGAAGAAGAAAGGCGTGGAAGGGCCAAGCTGAGAAAGGGAGAAGGTGGGATTGATTGTCCCAAAGGATGGCGATATGTGGACGAACACTGTGCTGGCATTGGGGAAGCCAGCCGCATGGGCTCTTTGATTGGCATTCCTTGCTCAAGATTAAAAGTCCCTCTGCAGATATCCAGAGGGCAAAGCTCACGTTACGTGTCCCAGCTCCCATGGGGAGGAGGAAAGAGTATTTTCCCCTATGGCTTCCATGGTGGGAGGTGTGAGTAGAAATAATGGTATAAGGCGAGCAGGCAGTTGTAACAGTGGTGCCCAGCATCTCGGAGTGTGGCCATGTCTGTCAGGGTCCTTGGGAGAGGCAGAAGTTGAGGGATTGTCTCCAAAGGTGTGAGCAGTGTGGAGGAGAGCCACTAGAGCTAACACAGTTCACAGGTCTAGAGCAGCTGAGGTACACAGACCATCCTGAGGTCCGAAGGGGCCTGTGGAGGGAGCAGTTACCCTAAACCTGGGGAGCTGAGTGGAGACGGCCAATGGACCAGCACTGTTGCTCTGTTAGAATGGAAACAGTTATCTGCCCTGTGATGCTATAGGGATGGGGCTGGAAAAGTAGTACCCTGACCCCCTAACTGCCCAGTCTCCTGCCTTCAGTGTCTCAGCACTTCCCGTTTTGATATCTTACCCAAAACCTGAGATATCATTAATGCGGGGTGGCTTTGAAGGCTACAAGCCGGGGAAAGGGAGGGGAGCAGATGGATGAAGGGTAAAGGGAAGGGCAGACTCCTTGGAAATTCATTCTCAGTGGGGAGCTTCATGGGAAGCAGAAGTGGACTTGGACTTTGAGGGTGGACTAGAATTCCAGGAGACCTTTTGAGATGGGAGAGGTTGCTTGAACAAAGCTAGAGTCAGTCACTGAAGGACATGTTTGAGGCATGGTGAGCTCATGCGTTGACCGGTATGTGGGCAGCTTGAAACTGACTATGCAGCATTCAGTATCTTGGCTCTGGCCCTTCTCCCTACCCACCCCCATATGGGGGTATCTGCCCCCCTTCCCAGGGCCGAGGTCAAGGACTCACATTTGATGGGGATTCTTCACCAACTGGCATCTGATTCTGGTGTGGTTTCTGGGAAGTACCTCACCAGCTTAGTTACATCTGCATTTGGGCGGGGGGTGGGGGGGCTAGGGCTGGGGCTCAGAGCCTCCCAAGGGAGCAGTGCACAGAGGGTTAAGCCTCCCACGTAAGGCTGGACTGTTGTAGGGAGCCCGTTTGTTGGGGTTTACATGGCAAGGCAAGCGTTGCTATGGCCGAATTGCAGGCAACGAGTCTTATGATCTGGAACCGCCAGTTGTGTATATAACATGACAGCATTTATTAAAGCAAGATAAACTCAGCGGCAAAGGGTCTGGCTGAGCCACAAATTCTTCTCATCCTCGCCTCTGAGCCATCACATTCCATTTGAATGAGGCCTATCAGCCCAAACGTTTTCATTAAATAAGTCCATTTGCTGAAAATCTCTGAGCGAATCATCTGGGAATTGCTCCCCACCCCCCAAGTCACCATGTTTTAAAAGACAACCGTGTAATGTGTGGGTCTGACTGGACAGTTGCCAAGTACAAACAGATCTGCTGTGCTGGGCAGTGAATTACCTCCACCCCTCAGTGCATTCAGGCCAGGGCTGGGGGCCATGGGGCTCTGAGTCAGGGAGAAGGGAATATTCCTAACAGACATTCTTTCTAGTTCTTTTTTTTTATTTTTAATTTTTTAACATTTATTTATTTTTGAGAGACTGAGAGACAGAGTGTGAGCGGGGAGGGGCAGAGAGAGAGGAGACACAGAATCTGAAGCAGGTTCCAGGCTCTGAGCTGTCAGCACAGAGCCCGACGTGGGGCTTGAACTCACGAACCGTGAGATTATGACCGGAGCTGAAGTCGGCTGCTTAACTGAGAGCCACCCAGGCGCCCAGTTTTCTTTCTAGTTCTAAGGCCTCAGGGTTGTAGGAAGGATCCACCTGAACTTTCCCACCCTCAATCATTCTGTAATGTGTGCCTATGGCACACATTTCCTGGGGGAGGGAGGGATTTCCTCAGCGAGTGAGGACAAGAACTTTGAGACCGGAGTTGAAATCCTAGTTCTCTGATTAAGTGGGTAGGTAGCCGCGGGCAAGTCGTTGAACTTCTGTGAACCCCCATCTGTCATATATAAAGTAATAGCAGTGACAGCTAACACTTAGTGGCACTTAATATACACCAGGCACCATGTCAGGGGCTTCTTCATCTGGATGATATCATTTATTTTTTTCGCAGAAATGCCATGAGGAAGTGTGAGCGTCCCTACTTTACTCACTAGGAAAGTGAGACACAAAGAGGCAAGGGAACGAGGGTATGGTGGAGCCAAGGTTTGAACGCAGGCTGTCTGTCTGCCTCTGGGCACTTTAATCCTTGCTAGATGACAGTTGTTACCTCATCTGTATCATGGAATTTTTAGGAGGTTACCTTAGAAGGTGGGTATAAAAACACCTCTGAAGCCACAAACCATTAGTCTTGAAAATGTTGGGCAAGAGGCTGAATCTTAAGTGGTAACCTTTTTTCCAACCTCGTTCAACTTTGTTCAAAACGGTGCTTTCCTCTCTCCCAGCCCATCCCCCACCACCCTTCCTTCTTCCTCTCTGACTTGACCACCATCCATCCTCACCTTTCCTCCCTCTGTTCAAATACGTTGGCTTTGGTGGAATTCAGACTCAACAACGAAGAGCAAAGCAACAGCCAAATTTAAAAGTACTTGTGCTTTTATTAAAAAAAAAAAAAAATACAATCAGGTACTGTCCAGATGTGTTTTGGAAAGGAAGATCTCTTTAAAAATTCTTAGTTTTCCTCATCATTATTATTATATTAATCATATTAATCATATCCTTAAAATCGAAACTGTATTGCTTTTCTGGTTTTTGCTGTATGAAATGTAAAAAAAAGGGGGGGACGGCCTCCAATGACACACACTGAATCGTTGCGGACAGAAATAACGATAATTATACAGCTTTGTGTAAAATACAGCTGGTTCTAACACGGACTACCACTGTACAGCCTACCCCTCGCCCATTCCCAGAGCCACCCAAGAGAAGGACAACCATTGTGATGCTGTCACTGGAAGATTTTTTTTTTTTTTCTGATTCAAACAACAAAACAGAAACCTGTGGAGATCGTTGTCTTTGGTGCGAAGGAAATACTCGCAGAGTAGGTGAGGCGGGTGCTTCCGCCATTGGCCTCAGTGATCCACGGTCAACTGTAACTCCTGCCAAATACCTGGGCGTGGTTTGATGGTTGGACTGATTGTGTTGATACTTTGGTAAAGTTTGCTTCTTTCTCTGGGCCCTACTCCTCTCTCACCCAGTTGTCCCTGGAACTTACGCCCGTTTGCGCCTGCCTTCGAGGTTTCGGAAGTTGCTGGGTCTCAACTTCATCTCAGCAAACTGGATTGAATATTCGTGGCCCTTCCAGTGGAACCAGTTAACACCCTGTAAAAAAGAGGAGATCTCCAGGTGGGTTTCCAACAGGCAAGGTGGTCACTGATCGTTGCTGCTTAGTTGTCGGAATAAAAGGAGGTCTGTTTCAACCTGACCATTTGGTAGTTCACAGCTGTCTCTTGTCTATCTGTCTGTTGGTCTGTGTGGTGAAAACTTTCAAAGGAGCTGGCTGAATCTGACTCAATTTTTAAAATTTTAGTCAGGAGTCACCTGCATTTGCATTGAGCTTTGAACTGCCATTGTGAAACAAAATGGTGGCTGATGAGACTTGCCATGGGTAGGAACAGGTGCTGAAGGAATTCAGGTCATGGCTGGAGGTTACAGAATTGAGTAGCTATATGCAGGGGGGTCTCTAATTCACGGGAGTCTCGTGGAGTGTTTTAATGAGGGTTTGTACAACCTGACATGCAGAGTTCAATCTTAATGTTCTTACTTGAGGCATAAATGGCCGTACACAGTCGTCAAAAATTTCTGGACCTCAGTTTCACTATCTTTCTCCCCCACCCCCGCCCTTAGGGTCTGGTAGTGCCAACCTTGAAAAGGTGCCATGAAAATTAAATGAATTTGTAAAGGAACAATTGGAGTACCAGGCGCATTGCAGGTGCGAAGTAAATATTACCTCCTTGATCTCAGATAGGGAGAAATATCCTTGGAAAATTGGCCAAAGATTTATTTTTCTCAAGAAAAGATTATATTTGTGCCTGGGCCTCCTAATGCCATGCTTGGCTCTTCCACACAGTCCGCACATGGTAGAGATTGCCCTTGCCCCACTGGGGGAGGGGTGTCCGCTCTCAGGCGTGCTGCTGTGAGGCCACCAACACATTCTCTGACCCCTCTTCTCTCTCTCTTTTTTTTTTTTTAACAATTTTTTAAGTTTAAGTTTATTTTTATTTTATTCTCAAGTTAGTTAACATACAGTGTAGTCTTGGCTTCAGGAGTAAAACCCAGTGATTCATCTCTGATGTGTGGGACACCCAGTGCTCATCCCGAGAGTGCCCTCCTTAATGCCCATCCCTCATTTAAGACCACCCCCCATCTACCCTCAGGCTTGTTCTCTGTATTTTAAGAGTCTCTTACGGTTTGCCTCCCTCTCTGTTTTTATCTTATTTTTCTTCCCTTAAGTCAGTCAGAGGAAGACAGATATCATATGATTTCACTCATATGTGGAATTTGAGAAACGTAACAGATGACCCCTCTTCTCTTTGAGCTGTGAGGGGCTGTGAGGGGACATGGAGAAGTGCATGGCTGGTATGATGAACTAAAAAAAAAAAAAAAGAGACACTATTTGATTCTAAGTTTTTGGCATTCACTGACATCAGGCAGTGTCTGAATCTGACAGGGAGGTGGGATTTGAGAAAGCCTGGCTCTCCTCTTGGGCAAACGCGGCTGTGACTCCTCGGTGCCTGTAAAGTACTGCCACCCGATGGCTTGGGCTTTGCACTGCCCTTCCTCTGCCCTCCTGCTTCCCTCAGACGGAGGCCAGAAGCAAGCCTTCCACGTTCTATGTGGGAGACAGAGGCCAGAGAGGGAGACTGATGTCCCAGAGTCCACGCAGCGGCCAGAGCACAGCCGTAGCTGGGGTGGGACTCACCTAACGCCTTGTGGCCCTTTTCCATCAGCTCGTTCTTCTTCCAACATTGGGTGGGAGGGAGGTGGAAAGAAAAGTTTCCTTTTGGGCAGGCAGCTTTTGGTTGGTGCCCCCCACCCCCAGAAGGATTCTGTATTGCCCAGGTGGTCAGAGACAAGGAAATAAAGGTGGTGGAAGAAAGCTACCGTGGAGTATCCTTGAGGCAACATAAGAAGGAGGAAAGAACACCCCACTTTCACCCCTGCTTCACCTAGACAGCCTCCATTTTATCTGTGTTCCTTCCAGGCTGCAGACCAGGGCTCTGTCTGAGGAGACCTTTCTGTGTTTGGAATCCACGTGACTGGTGATCCTCCCCAGGCTCTTCACGGGTTAACGTGGGCCGCGTCTAGGATTTCACCTGACCTGCAGTGTCCCTGAGGTTTCTCCTTGCTGGGGACAGAGGTGCCACCATCTCCTGGAGGTTGCTGTCCCCCAGCCCTCCAGTCTCAGCCAGAACCGAGGGGCAGGAGTGCCTGCCGATCACCCCCAACTGGCTTCCCAAGCCCTGCCCCAGACCCTCGCGGTTTGCTCACCTGACTGTGGTTGTTGTCCCCATATCTTCCCATCAGGTTGACACGGTGACAGTTCTTATACCAGAAAGCCCCCTTGTAGGACAGGGCACAGTTGGTGATGGCTGAGTCCGTGTCCTTGTCGTAGGTGGAGAAGGACCTGCCGTTGTGGTAAGCCATGGAGTCACCTGCAGAGAGAAATCAGTGGATCTGAGGAATCCCGGCTGGAGTGTCCTTGTGGGCTCCGAAGGGCAGAGCCAGGGTGGCCACTCAAAGGGACTGGGGTGGGCTGGCCTTAAACACTGAACCCAGAATTAGGGTCAAACACGGGGCTGGAGGGGACCTGAGAGTTACCCTGGGGGCTCACTTCTAGAAGCAGCATAAGGTGGTAGAAAGAAGGTTGTGGGTGGCTTTGGAGGGTCCAGCTTCAAGTCCTGTCCCTTTCATTCCCTAATGTGACTGTGCACACGTCAAGCGTCTTGCTGAGCCCCAGTGTTTTCTTCTATAAAATGGAGCCAGAACACCGATTCTATTCACCTCTGGGTGCTGTTTGGACAATGGATTTGAAGGTATATGCTGAATGGGTAGGATAATATGTACAATAGTTGTGACTGTTGTGACTTTTATCATTTTTTCACATTCCTTTACATAACGGAGCTCAGAGAGGAAGATGAAAAACCTGTATTTAATAATGGTGAGCTTTCCCCAGCAAATACAAGTATTTAGTGCCACACTAGTAATCAAACCCTTTAGATATCAGATGCCACCAAATAGCATGTGCATCATACAGTTATTTTTCACTGTTTATGGGGCCAGTGATCTCTGATCCTTAGACAAGATGCCCATCTGTATGTAGCACTATCTAGGGATCCAGTTTGACATTTAATGTATTGCATTTTAGGGACATTTAAGTGCCATTTCTTTCTGTGTCCCCACACTCCCAGCTCTGGCCGATGTAGCGTGCAAACATTTTAAGACACTGAAACATTTTGCCCTGACATCTTGAATCAAAGTCCAAAGGATCTCGGAGGCCTTTTTAACAAGGAAGCTACCACGAGCGGGTGGGTATGGATGACACAAGATGCCCTCCTGGGGAGGGCCGGCTGCCACCAGATGCAGCGTTACCAGGGTCACCTTAGTGAAGGGGCTCTGGAAATGCAGAGAAAGACGGGTGGAGGCCACATCCTGCTGCCCCGTGGCTTGGCTTTGTCCAGTGATGATATCCTTCTTGCCTGAAGCCACTTCACTCAAAGAGGTATTTATTGCCAGGTAATAAAAGGCCAGGATTCTTCAAGCGATTCAGAAAATAACTGTGGCCCTTGTTGCCCCATAAGCCTCTCCCTCTTGACTGTCACCAGACTGATTTCAAAAGAGCTCGGTCTCTCCTTAGATCCTGCCTGGCTCTTAGCAAATCTTAACCTGGAGACTCTTTGCATTATGGATGTTTCCCTGTGGGGCTCGGGGAGGTTGGAAATGTACCCTAGCTTCTGTCTTTTCTGTTTTCATGGACATAACTGGACGCCATCCCAAAGCAGGTAAGAGTGCTACTGGGTGGTCCTGCTGTCAGACCCGATCCACACTTGTCCACAGCCAGGCCTGCCCCCTGGTCCACCTTCTGCAAGCTGCTTCACCCCGGGGCAAATCACCCACCTTTTCTGGGCCTCAGTTTCCTCATCTGTATAACAGCAACATCTTCCTGGAAGAGTTTCTGTGAGAAATGATGCAGGCCGAATATCTGCAGAAGATGCTACCTAGTAGGCCTGAATGCATGTTGCTTCTTTATTTTAATTTCTCCTCTACTGTTGAGCCAGAAAAACCACACCAGGGCCATTTCAAGTCGATGAAATCTTCAAAATCTGAGCTAGGTTATGTACCAGATAGGGAATGAAAGGGCTGCTTGAAAGGCAGTGAGCTGGGGCACCTGGGTAGCTCAGTTGGTTAGGCGACTGACTCTTGATTTCGGCTCAGGTCATGATCTCACAGTTCGTGAGTTCAAGCTTCACACTGGGCTCCGTGCTGACAGCGCAGAGCCTGCTTGGCATTCTCTCTCCCTCTCTCTTTGCCCCTCCCCTGCTTGTGTTCTCTGTCTCTCTTAAAATGAATAAATAAACATTAGAAACAGACAAGCCATGAGCTTCTGGTCATGTGTGGGCTGAGGTCACGTGTGGGCTGAGGCTGGATGACACATGGCAGGGTTGTCTTAGAAAAGATTCAAGCAATTGGTGCCGGAGTGGAGTGTTGGCTACTCAAAGTGTGGTCCACAGACCAGCGGGATCCCCAGGGAACCTGTAAGACATGCAGAATCTTGGGGTGTCAGCTCCGGGTCCCCGGGGGTCATATGTGCACTGGATTAGATGACCATTAAAGCCCCCAAGAGACTGTTTTTCAATCCATCTAAAACTGATATCTAAAAATGGGTAAGAAAAAGACATATTTTTTTGATTCCCAACCTACTCTGTGTTCTGCTGACCAAACTATCTAGCCTGCTCTGTTCAGCTGCAGCTCTGGATTAGCACCTAATAAGGATTCAGGTACTTTGTGGATCTGAGAAGTGGATGCATTAATGAAGGAAGGAGTGATGAGGGAATGCACTAAAAACACTAGGAAGGCATTCTGCGGGGCCGGAAGCCGGAAGTGTGGACCCCGGCGCCTACCTGCGGTCCCGCTGTACCCCTCCACCTTCAGCTTGTAGCGGGTCTTGGAATCTCCCACGCTGAACCTGTCGTAAACGGCGTAGGCGGTCTTCCCGTGGTCGCGCAGGTCCACCCGGAGCTCATACTGCCCTTGGGCTGTGATTTTGTGTAGATTGTCCAGCCCTGTGGACGACAGGCAAGGGTTACAGAGGCAGCACGAGTGAGCGAGGCCATTGTTTCTACTCCATCCCCCCTGCAAGAGCAGCGGTTAGGCTCTCGAAAGAGACTGGGGTCACATCGATCTGGGCTTGTGGTTTGGTCCACTCCTCACGGGAGCAACACCAGGCAAAATACTGGATGATTCTGAGCCTCCGGTAGAATTGGGTTGACATCTTTGCCCTGCCAACTTCCTAGGGCACTGTGAAGATCACAGTGGGGGCGCCTGGGTGGCTCAGTGGTTAAGTGTGGGACTCTTGATTTGGCTCATGGCTTGTGAGATTGAGTCCTGCGGCCGGCTCTGGGCTGACAGCATGATGTCTGCTTGGGATTCTATCTCTCCCTCTCTTTCTGCCCCTCGTCCCCCTCTTTCTCCCTCCTTCCCTCTCTCTAAATAAATAAATAAATAAATACATATTTTAAAAAAGGATCAGGAGGTACGGTAGAGAAAGCACCTTTTCAACTCTCAAACTTCTTGCATGAGAAGGCAAGCTGTGTGCATGGATGGATGGATGGATGGGTGATGGCATTGTTGTGTTGGTTTGGGGGAATTTCAAGTGGCAGCTCAACTGCTTATTGGCTAGATTCTGTGGGCATGCAGCTTCGTCTCCTTGGCCCATGTGCAAGGTGGGGGTTTTGAACCTTGCACAAGTGCCATGAGACTCAAGGTTAGACCCAAGTTTTATTTAATTTTAATTTATTTTATTTTATTTTTTATTTTTTTAAAAATGTTTTTAAAAATTTATTTCTGACACAGAGAGAGACAGCATGAGCAGAGGAGAGTCAGAGAGAGAGGGAGATACAGAATCTGAAGCAGGCTCCAGGCTCTGAGCTAGCTGTCAGCACAGACTCCGATGCGGGGCTCGAACCCACGAACTGTGAGATCATGACCTGAGCCGAAGTTGGATGCTCAACCGACTGAGCCACCCAAGCGCCCCTATTTTATTTTTTTTTAAGTTTATTTATTTATTTTGAAAGAGAGAGAGAGAGAGCATGAGAGAGCATGAGTAGGGGAGGGGCAGAGAGAGAGGGAGAGACAGAAAATCCCACGCAGGCTCCACACTCTGCCTTGAGTCTGATGAAGAGCTTGATCTCCCCACCGACTGTGAGATCATGACCTGAGCCGAAACCAAGAGTCAGACGCTTACCTGACTGATCCACCCAGGTGCCCCGACCAGAGTTTTATTTTTAATAACCTAGAGAACTGAACGTCTTTTCCACTGAAGATTTGCTATTCTGTATCCACTCTCACAGACATTGTTCCCGCCTAGTTTCTTCTCACCCATGGATTGCTGTGAGTTAGGACAAATGAGGAGAGCAGAAGTGGGTAGCTGGGCTGCAAACATGCAGAGCTGCATTACCAAGCCAGAATTCTTCTCTGCGGTCCCCAAACCCAGCGGCATAGGCCTTCCAGTTGCGATAGAAATCCTCACGTCCATTCTTGCGTCTCAGGAACACCTATGACATAAGCAAGGAGTCAGGTGCGCTTTAGCTATTGAAAGAAAGGGAAGGCATCTTTCTGAGAGGAAGAACACTAGACTGTGGGAAAAACACCTGTCCCCAGCTCTGTCTGAAGCTAATTTGCTGGGTAACTCTGGGCAGGCCACCTCCACCTGAAATGCAAGGATTAAAAATACCACCCAGCTTTGGGCGATTACGAGGTGTCAAGGCAGAGGTTCTAAATGCCCCTTCTGGGGGAGGGTGTTGCTGGGGGGGGGGCAGGAAGGGAGGCCATGCATGTGAGGACGGGGGTATATGGGCACTCTCTTCACTTTCTGCTTACTTTGGCTGTGATCCTAAAGCTGATCTGAAAAATTAAGTTTATTAATTGAAAAAAAAAATACTACCCAGCTCGAACAGTAATGGGGTTGCAAATAATTCATGTGAAACTCTTAGCACAGTGCCTGATAGTTAGCAAATGATAATTAATCCACAGGATAGGCTCCGTGACCACCGTCATTTTAATGGATCACAGAGCTGCTTGAGGATCAGATGAGATAAATTACAAGAAAATTATTTTTTCCTGCTTTTTTTTTATCCCCAGTTTCTTTCTTTAAGAGGTAATTCCTGAGTGTCCCTGCGTGACAGGCACTGTGTTGCAAAACCTCATGCATGCTGGTGTCTGAGTGCACGGGGAGGACCTCCCCCGCCCCCCTCCATACCCCTGCTGCGTCCTCTGCACCCATGCTCCCTGCCCAAGAGCTCTGGAGCCTGTCTCGGAGGTACTCACAATCCATCCACCCCCATCAGAGGTCATGTCACAGAAGACTTCCAGAGCCTGCGCCTTATCGCCATTCAGATAAATGGTGTAGAGGCCAGAGGTCGTGTCTCCATTCAGCATTGCTTGGGAGCAGTCCTTGGGGAATGGGTACAGGAGTCCAACTGTGGGATAAGACGGCAGCATGACCCTCTTAGAGAAAGGGGGTTGGGTGAGGGCTTTCAAATGGCAGCTCTACTGTGCGTTGGCTAGATGTCTATGAGCAGGCACTTAACTTCTCGGTGGTTCTGCTCTCTTATGTGCAAGATGAGCATAAAACCCATTTTGTGGGGGTTACAATGAGGCTTTGGAGGTTATGGACATAAGGGACCTAACTCAGTCTCTTATATTCTTGGAAACCACCACTGACATCAGTGGGAGGAGAGCTGAGCCCCTGTGAGGGGCATGATTCAAGCTGACCTTGATCTACCTTGAGCAGCCAGCCAGCACCTGATGAAGACCCAGGTCCCGGCCAGATGGCTGGGTCTTCAGCACCAACAGGCGACTCGCTGTGGGTCAGGACACTCTGCTGGCCATCTAATAATGATGCATCTCAATCTTTTCAGAGGGTTTGGAAGCCAGAGACAAGGATTCTAGTCCTACACTTATACTTCCTTGCCTTGAGACACTGGAGAAGTCACTTGACTGCTCTGAGCCTGGGAGTCTTAGAGGGAATTCCTAGGGAATTTCCAAATGCAACAGTGTGATGCAAAAAGTATAGAACTTGAGAGACATAGACGATCTTGGGACTATGCTAAGCAGGTAGGACAGAGACCTGATGGTCACAGCAGTTCTTTTTTCTGATCTGACCTACCTGTACTGCACCTTCACTGGAGGTTGTATCCTTAGCTGTTTCCTTGTTTCTTTTCTGACTCTGGTCTGGGAGCACCTTTAAAGCACATTCAAATTTCTGTGCTCCCAGCACCCGGCATGAGATCTGGCAAAGTGATAACTTTTGATTTTTCACCTCCCTCAGCAGGTGTGTGCAGAGTTACTTGAGGGGAGTGTGAGGGGCGGGAGGCAGCACAGGAATGCACTCTGTGTACCCCACACTCAGGCCTTTCCAAAGGCTGATTTCCCCCTCCCTCAGGAAGGCATGCTTCCTCTTAATTCACCAGTGAAATGCCTTGCACATTCTCCATCTGCCAAAGACAGCCAGTGTCCAGGGTGCAGGGGTGGTTCCCTGGGCCTGGAACATCTGAGCCCAGATCAGACTCTAACTCATGCTATGTAGCCTTCAGCAGGTCACTTTCATGTCTGGGAGCCTCTGCCACCCCGACAGAAAACTGGGCATGATAATCCCACCAGCTTAGTGGGAGCACTGCTTTTGATTTTGAATTGGACAGGCTTTGCAAATGCTGACATGATGAAAGAGAAAAGAAGGGACATAGCTTATGATGAGCCCTGACCATGAACCATACCCTGGGCTAGGAGTTCAAGGTCCTTGTGAGGAAGGGATGCTTACTGATCCCATTGTACAGATAAAGAAACTGAGGCTTGTAGAATGACAGCAACTTTCCTAAATCACACAAGAGCAAGTGGTGGAGCTAGGGATTGAATCCAGATGTCTCACTACTGACCCTCTTTCCCTTTCATCATGAGGTCCTTAACCTCCTGTACCCACATTCATCAGGCTTTCAGGTAGTAGCAAGACATTGATCCGTTTAAGAAGGTTGATGGAAAAATGTAGCCAGAGTCAGAGAAGTGGAGGGTTGGTCTAGTCTCACAAAGTTTGATCTCAGAGCGCAGCTATACCCTGAGGCCCTTACTTGTGGTAAAGATGGTCTGGACCAGCTTGCTCCTCAGGGGCCCATTCAATGCCTGGATCTTGGCTGTGTAGTGGGTAGATGGGCTCAGTTCCGCCAGGCTATAGGAGGTGGTTTCTGGGCCCACAATGACTTCCTAAGGGCAGAAGAAAGAATATAATAGCTTTTGACCACATAAATCATCAGGGTACAGATGATACACTCATTCATTCATCCATCCATTCATTTCTTCATTCAGAAGACTCCACTGAGTCTCACTCTGTGTCAGGCTCCATGCTTACTCCTGGGACATCAGAGGTGGGGAAAGTGTAGCATAAGCAAAGGTCCTAAGGCCAGAGGGGGTAAGCAAATTAAAATAATATGAGGAGGTACTGATTGATCTCAACCACACTTGGTTTTAGGTGATAGAGTGGTAGAAGAAGTGGGAAAAGACCAAATGACAAAGAGACTTAAATGCCAAGCTATGAAAATTGAATTTTATCATGATAAGGAATGCATATTCCCAACAGGGTTTTTGAACAAGTGAATGATGTGAACCCAGCTTAACTTGGTGGCAAGATGAATCACGCAAAGGGCAAAAGGTTTAGACTTTGACCAGTTATACTAGAGGTCCCTAATATGGCTCTTTTTCATAGTCCTCTGGGAAACTATAAAATAATATAACATCTGGGCCCCACTGCAGACTGACTGCATCTTAAGAGCCCGAAGTGGAGCTCTGCCAGGTGCATATTTAGGAAGCTTGTCAGATGATTCTGATACAGTTAGCCCGGGGATGTCCTGAGCCAGGGGACAATTGCAGTACCTCAGCAGGTAGGGCATAGTGGAAGTCTGAGCTGAGCCCGCATGTCTCTTTTCTAGAACAGAACTGTCCAGGAGAGGTGTATGTTTGCCTCTACTCCCAGACCTCTCCTACCTACACCTGTAGTTTGTGACTTTGCTCACTGGGCTGCTGTCCACAGGACACTGGTTTCAGCTTTCAGGAGATCTTCTTCCTTTTCAAATGCTCTTTCGAGCTTCCAGTGCCTGAGAATTCACCTTTTAGCAGATGACCTTGGTGTCTGGAATTGAAATTTAACCTATGCTTCTAGCAAACCAAACTCAGCAGTGCTGCCTACAGCCTGCAAACACAGCCAACAAGGTGTAGGACATAATGAGTCAGTGTGGAGGTGCCTGGAAGGTTCTCACACATTGTCACACTGGGCAGGTGAGGTTACCCCGATTCTTCCAAATGGAGGGTGGGGGCTGAATTTCAGAGTTGCTGAGAGACTTGTTGGTGGCAGAAGATGCATCCTGTCTCCTAACACCCTGCCCAGGACTGTTTCCTCCTTCACCAGGTTGATTTTCTTGGGTGAAACATAGAAAGTTAGGGATTGGACATGCAGGAAAGTCAGTAAGCTGACACTAGTGACCCAGTGACCTGTGTGTGGTCCCCAGGTCTGGTCTCTAGGGAAGGGTCAAGTATGAAGCTGGGTTCATTGAATTACTTGGGGGATTCAGTTACCTCACAGCTCTCTTGGCTGCTGTGCAAAGTTGCTTTCTATGCAATCAGGGTAGACCAAAATGAGGTTCAGGACTTCAGGCAAACAAAGTCCTAGAATGCCTGGCTGGGAAGGGACATTCAAGATTGGTGAATCCAATGCATTCGTTTTACATATGTGAACACTGACAAAAGGGACTTGTGTAAAGGACTTGCCTTCACGCACACAGGAAGTTAGTTATTATTATTTCAACTCAAAGAAGGGCCATGGCAGTGACTGGAAATGTGTGTCCCCTGCTAGTTAAACATGGCAGAGCCAGTTTAGCTCTATCTTCTTCTGAAACCCACTACAGTGAGGGTAAAGGGATATAAAGTATAAGCCCACGAGGAGGAGGTGGAGAACAGAGGAGACAGACAGGCACACAATGTCAACAGGGTCTTGACAGTTGGGAAGGGGTGCCGTGGAGTGACAGGTGAGGGGGCAGAGTCGAGAGAGCTGAGGCATAACCGGCTAAGGGGGTGGGGCCAGTCAGAAGCGGGTTGACGAACACCACAGAGCCCAGCAAGTTCAGGAATGGAATGTGTACAAAAGCAAAGGCGCCTTTGAAGGCTAGTGTGGGGGCATGGCTTAACAAAAGTGTGTTTAAAAGCTTAAATAAGGAACAGATTCCAAGTTTTCCCCATCCTCCAACAATCTAGAGGATTGCCCTTCCCAGTCCGGATGAAAGGCTGAGGTTTACTTTCTGGAGAGACTGAGCCAGAGAGAAGACTCTGGATTGAAATCCACCAGGCTCAGTGGTGCTATAGTGGAAACAGAAATGAAGGTTTGTTCACATAGGAGCCCAGGCTCTTCCTCCAGCTATGCTCCTGGCAGTTTGGTTTGAAGGGGCTGGAGGATCTTCTAGGGAGATAGATTAGCTCAAGAGAAAAGGCTTATGGTACCCCTATTTGTGAGCCCCCCAACAAAATGACTGGATACTTGCTTACCCACTCTACCCATAGTTGACCAGACCTATGCATGCATGTGGAGCTCCCAATAAACTGTTTCACTCTTGGCTCAAGCACAAAAAGGACCATCAGGAATTGGGTGGGAGTCTCAAACATGAAAGAAGACCCAAACAAAACAAGCAAGCAAGGAAGGAAAAAAACCTTGGAAGAGACACTATTCAGGTTGTAGAATAATATACCAGTAACATATATTCTTAGAGATATAGAGAAGATTATACACGGAATATAAACAATACGCTAGAAAATGGTAAATGAACAGGGAATAAGTAAAAGATCTTGGAAACGTAAAGTATGATGACCAAAATTAAAAATTCAGTAACAAGTTTAGAAAATAAAGTTTAGAGATAAAGCTCACTTGTGTGAAAGGAACGGCTAAAGTTACTTCAACTTGGAAAGTTAAAGAATAGAGAATATAAATAACAATTGCTATAAATAGTATTAATGTTGATGGCATAAGAACATGATGATGTATGCTCAATATCTAATGGAATGATGCTGTCTGTGACATTGTAAATATGGCAAATGCGCCAAAGAAGTCCTTGGCTTTGGCTTAAAAAACATTAAAGGACCATGAATCCAGCTCCAAAAATGTCCTCAAGTCTTGTGAGCAGTGGTTTTTGATCTTGGCGGGCTATCAAAACTGAAGTCTGGTTAAAATGAGACAGGGAGGCTGGAGCATATGATTCAGAAGGTCTGGCATGACATTTAGTCTCTATTAATTTGTTTTTTTTTCTCAGCTCCCTAGCTGCGCGGGGGAGAAATAGCCCCAGGGTAATTCTTTTCTCTTCTGAGGATCATGTACATGTTTCAAACAGCAGTGAGGAGTTTATATACTTTAAGTACCTTGACTGTACCATCCACGGATTCATACACCAATAGGTAACCGGTGACAGATGCTCTGGGGGGCCTCCAGGTGAGGAGAGCAGTTTCCGACTGAACGTCAGTAGCAGTCAAGTCTCTTGGAGAATCAAGGTCTGTGGAAGATAAGTCATTTATTATCAAATACATCAGCAACTATAGGACAAAAATCCCTGGCTGGGTTATCAGGAAGCCTGTGTTCAAGTCCTTTCCCTGACACTGACCTGTATGACCTTGGGCAGAACCTTCCCCATCAGTAGATGAGGTGGTTGAGTCATGTGATCTCTAAACATAATTCTCTGTGGTTCATTTCATCCTAAGGGCCAGATTTTCCTGAGCCCGACGTTCTCTTGATTGGCCTTGGGTGGATTTAGGGAGAAAGACACAGCTGTGAACATAATTACCAACCTCTCTTGCTCTTCAGTAACAGGACAGATGAATGCTGATATTGGCATTCACCTCTACTGAGAGGATGCTTCTTCTATTTCCCTGCTTGTCATAGTTTGTAAGAAGATCTCAATGTATAAAAACCCAATGGGCATCTAGGAAAACATGCCTGAAAAATCTTTCTCTTAAAAATACTTCCCTGCCTAGAACATGGATCATTAAATACTGGGTTTGGGGCCAGTGGGGACTGGCTTTCCACTTAAAAAGCCCTCATTTTAAAACTATTTCCTAGTCCATGGGGAGAACAAGGTCATTTCAGTTCAAAAGTGAATGGTGTTTCTTAAGGTCCTGATTGAGTGGGCACTGGTGAGTTTAGCTGATGCTGACGTCATCACATTGCAAAGATCGGACTTCAGAAAGAAGGTTGGAGAGCATGACCACTGAAGATGGAGGCTGTGGGTGGGTGGATGTCTTCCTGCTCCCGGAGTCTTGGTACCTGTTGTGAACCTGGTTGTGATGACTGAGCTCTTCTGAGGCCCTTTCTCTGCAAAGATCCTCAGCACGTATTCTGTGGCAGGCTCGAGGTCAGTCAGACCATACTCCACTGTGTTCCCGGACACCGTGCGTGTAATTTCTGGCACTAAATATAAAACACACACACCGAGGTGGTTACCTCTCCCCGTGTGAGCCATCAGTATACCTGGCACATGGCACACACAGCTACTTCTAGCAAAAATTTTCCACGACCCTGCAGAAAGGCAGGTTTGCTTTCTGAAATGACACACCCTTTTCTCTCTCTTGAGCACTCACCTCATATACAAAGGATTTATCACACAGAGACTGGATTTTTCTGGGCACCAAATCCGGAAGGAAGGGGGGCAGGGAAGCAAGTTTTTCCACGTGGTGCTGGCTGGGGCAGCTTTGCAGCTGAGGTGTGGGAACTGGCTAGAAGAGAGCTGTAGCTAACATCCTCGAGCCTCAGCTGCCCCGATTTAATGTGTCCCATTGCTTGCTCTCACCTCCTTTTCATTTACTGTCATGTTCTTTTATAATTTGACAGATGTCAAATCACGAGGCTGGGGCAGCCCCAAAATTGGGCAGCTGCAGACACTCCAGAGCCTGGTTATTGCCTCCCAGACCCCTTCGGGTCAAGGCCAGGGTTGGATACTGAACCGTGATGCCAGGTGTTTGTGTTTATTTTCAAATCATAGGTGGCTGACCATCCTGGCTTGCCAGGGACTGAGAGGTTTCTCAGGGTGTGGGGCTGTTAGTGCTGAAAACTAGGAAAGTCCTGGGTAAACTGGGATGAATTGGTCATCCTGTCTGTCATCCATGAAACCCCCTTTTCCAGGCCTTCCTCTACTAGTTCCATAATGGCTGTGAATCTACTCTGATCTACTGAAGGCACAATAACAGCAGCTTCCCTGACTCGGAGGGGTTTGCTCTTAGGGGATATTTAAGAACTGAAGAGATAAATGAATTAATGAATTCATCTAATGAATAGAAGAGTAAAAAGAATAAGCCCCAGAATCTCTCTTCCCTTACCCCCCAACTTGCTTTATGCTTATAAAGAACTCTCTTAGGTAATGGCCAAGGGTGAATTAAGATTTTCAGAGGCCCCAGGCACAGTTAAGACGCTTCTCATATTGTCACTGCAAGTAAAACAATACTGAGCCATAAAATATGAAACTTCCATATGCTTGGGGATTAAGATGGGAAAGCGTTTTTCTAGGGAAGCTCATTACAAAAGCACGAATTCATTCACTGAAAATAAATCTCTTTCTCCTCTCTCTTATTTGCATTTGATCTTACATTTCAGTGGCCATGGTGTGCTGGTGCCCCAAACAAGTGTTTAGTCTTACAACTGAGTAAATGAATTAGCACATATGTCTGCAACGACAAGGAGAAATCATTTCTGATTTCTTAGTCACACCTGTTATAACTGGCCCCCTCTGTGGCCTCTAAGAATCCCAGGCTCCCAACACCTCATGAAATGGCCTGTTTATTTTATTTTTTATAATAATCTAACCATTAAAACTTTTTTAATGTTTATTTATTTTTAAGAAAGAGACAGAGGGGCGCCTGGGTATCTTAGTTGGTTAAGCATCCGACTTCGGCTCAGGTCATGATCACACGGTTTATGGGTTCAAGCCCCATGTTGGGCTCTGTGCTGACTGCCAGCTTGGAGCCTGGAGCTTGTTTCGGAGTCTATGACTCCCTCTCTCTCTGACCCTCCCCTGCTCACGCTGTCTCTCTCTCTCTCTCTCTCCTAGAAATAAATAAAACATTAAAAAGAGAGAGAGAGAGACAGAGCATGAGCAGGGGCAGGGCACACACAGAGAGAGACACACAGAATCTGAAGCAGGCTCCAGGCTCTGAGCTGTAAGCACAGAGGATGACATGGGGCTCGAACTCATGAGCTGTGAGATCATGACCTGAGCTGAAGTTGGATGTGCCCCTGGAATGGCCTGTTTAAGACTCAAGATTTTGAACTTATTCTTTGTAAGAAATGAGAGCTGCTGCCTAGAGAGGGAGTCTCACGGTGACAGCCTAGACTAACAGAGGAGGAGGGACAGGCTGGGGAAACACATGCAGCCTGGAGATGTGCTCTTTCTTTGTTTTCCTTGAAATGACCTCCCAGCTTTCCTTGGTGTAGCCACAACACTGATGCTCTTTACTCGTCAACAAGCAGAGGAGGATGGGCAAGGCCTCCCTTGCCGTCAGCCTGGCCGGGCCCTCCACACCCACCCATCCAGCCCCAGCCATCAGCCCATGAGTCTATTCTGATGTCGACAGCCACAAAGACGTCACTGGCCTTCCAACCTACCCATGTATTTTTGCCATCCAAGCCCAAACATGGCAGGGAGGAGGGAGAACAGGAGGACAGACACTCCTCCTGGTGGGGAGGGTCTTAGACACGACCTTACCTCTCTCCCCTGTGTAGGAGATGACGTAACTGTCCACCGGGGCAATGGCTGGCTGCCACATGGCCAAGGCTTCCGAGTCAGTGATGTTGGCTGTCACCAGGCCAGATGGGCCATCCAGGGCTGCAAAGAAAGGTGAAGATGTGTTAGAGAGACAGGTAGTTAAGGGTGTAGGACATCAGACACAGCTGCTCTGCGATCTCCCTGCTCCTGGACTCCTGGTGTTGGGGTTGGGACATAGTGCTCATTGTGTGAACAGTTCCAAGTTGAGTCTGGAGTCAGGACCACCTTGGTTGGAGTCATGATTCCTTCCCTTGCTGGTTAGGTTATCTTGGATCTCTACTCCCCTACTTGTAACATGGGGATATTGATTCTTTCTGGCTTTATCCTCAGTGCTGTTTTGATGCTCACATGCTATTAGAGGTGGAAAGGAGCTATATAAACTGTAAAGGGCTGGGCACACGATGAGGGTTACTGTTATAGTTCATATCACTTGTTACAAAAATAGGGGGCATAGGCTACCAGAGGCTCTTCTGGGCTTTGAATGATAGCACCAGTAGGTGGCTTGTAGGCAACACAGAGCCGGGCCCCACGCTGCGATCCCGGGTTCTGCCACAGCTTCCCTGCCTAGTATCTGTGTGCCCTTCTCCAACCTCACTTTCTTTAGGTGTCAGAGGGCAGCTGCTATAAGGATGGACTAGACGATGTGTGTGAAATGTGCTGGGGTAGCACTAGCTCACTGAAGCTGCTATTATTACTTTTTTACTTTTGAGGGAGGAGAAGGGGCAGAGGGAGAAAGAGAGAGAACTCCAAGCAGGCTCCACACCCAGTGCAGAGCCTGATGTGGGATTTAATCTCATGACCCATGAGATCATGACCTGAACCGAAATCAAGAGTTGGATGCTTAACCAACTGAACCACCCAGGTGTCCCTACAGCTTCTTTTATTAACATGACTATTAAAGTTATTGGATATGATTCTTAGACATAATCATATCTTAGATATAATTCCCAAATAACCTGTACTGATGAAGGATGCATATTCTGAGGGCCTTGGCCTGTTTAACTGACCACTACTACTACCCAACATCCCTTTCTCAGAAACTAACCTAAATATGACTGTTGCCCCATTGCATTTCCATTTATTACTCAGTTATTCCAGGACAATGGCCCTGGAAGGGTGGAGGGCAGTGATCATTAGTTTATTTCAAAGACGAGACTCCTGAATTCTGAGGGATGTGATGACTGGCCTGAGAAGCAAGAGGAGGCAGAGTAATTTTGGAAGCCTGCACGGTCTGCTCCAAGTTCCTTCCTGTTTCAGCCTGCCTGTACAGAATTTCCTTTAAATGCCAAGGACAATGGGCCTCAGGAGGAAGTGCATCCAGCTTTTGCAATCTGTTGCCGCGGAGATTCCATGAATGAAAGATTTCTATGGGGGAAATAGGGCCTGTGTGGCAGGGCAGACAGGACTCTGGGTTCAGACGGGATGTTTTAATTGCATATTATCAACTTTTTTAGACTAAGGATATTTTTAAAATTTCCTATGAGGCCCATTCTTTGGATCCCTTAATGGATTACTCTGGATAATTGCTTGTCTATCAAAGGATAAATTGTTCAGAGACATGGCTCCCTGAAAAGAAATTTTCCACTTCACTCTCCTTCAGTGCAATTCATTATTCCCCCCCTCCTTACAGCATGCTGCACAAATCAGGTTATAATAGAACAATAATCATCTATTTTAGAAGAACACAGGGCTTGGAGTGAGGCTGACCCAAGTTCAAGTTTGCTTCAGCCATCACTAGTTCTGTGGCCTTGGCCAAGGTATTTAATTTCCCTGATCTTAGTTGTGTCCTCTGCAAAATGGGAATGATAACAGCCATTTTAATGCTTTAACTGCAAAGGGTTTAGTAACAGTGCCTGGAATACAGTAACTGCTCAACCAAGAGTTGTTACTTCATGGCTGTCCCCATTACACATCAGTGTGAAGCACCTGCTTGGAAGGACCCTCTCAATAGGCAGGGGGGGAAGGAGGAGGATTAATGTGCACAGTCATTTACATTTTACGAATGCCTTACAGGTATCATTTCATGTGATCCTTACAGCACCCTGCAAAGGAAGCAGCACTGTACCCATTTTACAGTGAAGGAAACTAGATCCTAGAAAAATTAACCGACAGTTCATGTATCTAGAAGTGGTAGACTTGGGATTTCAATCCAGGTCAGTATGACCCCAAACTTGTGCTCTTTCTCCCACACTAACCCAAGAAATGGAGGCCCCGGGAGGGTAAGAATGACGTCAAGTTTACCCTGCCCATAAAAGGCTGGGGATGGGCCAGAAATGAGGTCTCCTGAGCTCCAAATTCAGTCCATTTTCCACCAGGATGTCCCAAGTAAAAGAAAAGTTTCCAGCTGCTGAGTCATGAGCAATAATACGGAAGATGGGAAAAACACCTGTGGTGAAGGATCCTGAGATCGGTTCGCTTTCCTCGAAGCCCTTCATGGCGATGACGCTGACGAGGTACTCCGCTCCGGGCAAGAGCTTCATCAGCCTGGTCTGAGTCTTGGTTCCGTCCACAGTTACCACTGAGGGTGTCCCTGGAACATGGCAAAAGCAGGATCAGGAAGGGTGAACTGCACTGAGATACACCATTGCCCCAAGAATGGTGTGTCCAATTTGGAAATGAAACTGCCTTTATCCAGTACCACTTTCTTGATTTCCTCTCATTTGCTCCTACCCTCTGGCATAGGAAAAGAGGTCTTACTTTTTGTATAATGCTTTTTTGCCATCAGTGCAGATGCCAAAAACCAAGCCAGGAGAGGAAAAAAACATGAAATCAGAATGTGCTAAAAATGGCAAGTTTCCGTTCAGTAGAGAGTTGGCATGCTGTGCACATTTTATTTATTTATTTTTCCCACAAAGAATATGAAAAGCTCACTCTGTAATGTATATCTGGTATATTTAACTCATTGTCTTAGCTTTGGAATACATAGACTCCCTTACTAGCAGAGATCCTACTCTTTAAGAAAAGAAGATGGTCATAGTCAAGTTCATACTCTTATATTTATTGAAAAGGCCAAAATGTATACTTCTTAGACTTTCAGGGCTGGTGAGGATCTTGTATACTGGCTGGCCAAACTTCCATTGGGCTGCTACATCATTCTTTTGAAGAAGTATCAACCATCCTTTAAGTATACACTTTCACTTGCCAGAATATCTTTAAGCAGATTTGACTGTGCATCCCCTTCTGCCCCCCCGCCAAGCATGGTCTTTGGTGTGGCTCCTGTGTGCTGGACTAAAACTCTCAGCTCTACTAAGTCACAACTCCCCATCTCTACTAAGACAGGAAGATTTGGAAATCAAAGGGTAAAACCTCACATGTATCCAGGTCAAGATTAACTTTTCAGATAAGTGTGCTCAAAGAGAAAAAGGCCAGTGTATTTAGTCTCTACCATTGTGAGAAAACAACATTGGAGTCCATTTCTTTTTAAATTTTTTTTAAATGTTTGTTTTTGAGATACACACACACAGAGAGAGAGAGAGAGAGAAAGAGAGAGAGAGAGACAGAGCACAAGCAGAGGAGGGGTAGAGGGCGGAGGGGAGACACAGAATCTGAAGCAGACTCCAGGCTCCAAGCTGTCAGCACTGAGCCCAATGCAGGGCTTGAACTCACAAACTATGAGATTATGACCTGAACAGAAGTCGGATGCTTAACCGACTGAGTTATCCAGGTGCCCAGGGTCCATTTCTTACAGAAGTTCAGAATTTCAAGGCTGGATAGGGTCTTCATAAAATGACACTTCATAAGGTAATTCTTGTAAGGATCTTAGAGCACTTCACAAATCAAATCTACAGAGGTGGTCTCAAATAGAAGGAAATAATTTTCTTTGGTCATATTTGGGGAAGATGGGAATTATCAGGGTCTCTTCACTATCCCACTCAAACTCTCCAGGCTGCTCCTCCCATCTCCTTTTCTCCTTCTCCTTACCTCCTCCAACAGGGACATAGGTGATCCGGAAGCTCTCCACCTGGGCAGAGGGTGCCATCCAGCTGACAGTGGCTGAGTTTTCAGTGATGTCTGAGAAACTGATTTCCTTCGGAGAGCCCATGGCTGTCAAGGAAAAAGCACAGGAGAAACCCAGAAACAGTCAACCATCTTGCTCATCAGTGAGTCTTCCTGGATTCCTTATCCAGGAAAACACAGCCCCTAGAGTTTGTGGCTGAGCCAAGCCTTTAGGATGGAGAATGTGATGGTCTGGGGTCAAGTGGTGACTTGATAGAAACAACATGGGCCCAGGGCTGTAAAGCAGCCATTAGGTTTCACTTCAGTAGATTGTTAACACCACAGCTGACATCTAAAGAAGTGAGGGTGGCTGGTTTTGCAGCTTGGAATATGCCATCCTATTATTTATTCAGTTTTAGCATTTTTTTCCCAAATCTTTGCTTTGTAGCTCCTTTTATTAAACGATCCTAAGCCTTGACAGTGGTATGGTTCTTTGCAACTGATTGGAATTAACCCTCATTTAAAAACCCCTGAGAAGGTGTGGTTGTAGCCATTTTACAGAGGAGTAAATTGAGGCGTGGTTCTCTAATGCACATTGTTGTGGTGTGACCTTTATGGGTCTCAGGACTGGGCAGCAGAGCGGGCTGGAATCCTGGAAATAATGTTAACATGGAAACTGACCTTGACAAGCCCATTCGCAGAACTGGATGGAGGTCCAGAACCAGGAGAGTAGACAAAGCAAACACCTCCGGCACACTGGGTCTACCTTGGGGGAAAGCTGTGCCCAGGGGACAGTTTCTGCTACATAAGTACCTCCTCCCCAAACCCAGTTTCCGTTGGCTTTGCTTTGTGTATTTCTTGGCTTGGCTCTGTGCCTCTTTAGCTGACCATGTTTAACCAGAGAGTTCAGGGAACAATTTTCAGGCCCCCAGGGAGCTTGTTTTTCATCTCTCCCCTCTCCAACCCACGTTGATCATTAAGTTTTAAAACCCACAGCCCACTGTGGGGAAATGTTTTTCTTCCCTCTCCATTACTTTTTCTCTCCTCTTTTGACTTTCTCCTGTGACCTGGTAGCACCTCCACACTCTGGAGGGGTTGACTGGGGTTTTGCCCTCTCCTTGGAAAGCTTTGGAAACCACAAGGGCTCTGTCTGGAACCCAGAAGATCTTGATTGTCCAAATACCACAGAGGGCCTGGGCAACCTGGAGGCAAGTCCCTTCACTTCTGTGAGCCCCAGCTGCTCCATCTTTCCAGTGGGAAAAATGATGCCCACCTATAAGAATATTTTTAGGATTAGCAGAGCTAAAAGACATAAAACCCCTAACAGAATCTGGCATGAAGTAAGAATTCGGTAAACGTGATTGTTCTCTCTTTCTTTCCCATGTAACTCTTTTTTTACCATGGGCTACCCTGGACTTTGAAGTAACTTCCAAGAAAGATCTAGATGAGGTTGGCTGAAGACAAACCGACAAACCCCAGTGAGGTGTGTAGACGCAGGCACTGTGGCTCTCCAGCAGCTCGCCTCGGTCCACACTGCCTTTCATTCTGACTGCAGACCTCACTGGTGCAAGACCTAGCACATTTTAGATGTATCTTTGTGGCCATGGCTTTTGTTTCTACAGATCCTAGGTTTTCTCAGCTACAAAACACAATATTATCTGCCATGTCTTAGAAACCATAAGAATTAGCAGCCTCCTACAATGTGCCCATCTGAGGGATGTGCCTGATTAGAGTGGCAGGAAAACAGCCATGTATTATAACCTGAAGGAATGACATGGTAGTGATGGAATTCCAGCGGGGTGATAGTTTGGGACAATAGGCCTTTCTAGGTGTGGAGGACTATTTGTCATTTTAGCATATCTCCTTCTGCTGTAAATAGTGCCCAGAAGTGTCCAGGACAACAGCAAAGGAGATGGTCAATGGGAAGCTGAAGACAGAGCCTCACACAGCAACTAAATCATACTATTGAAAAGTTGCGAAGACCCAAGCAAGGCAATGCCTCTGTCTCTCTTCCCAAGTGGATGCTTGCTTTTCAATAAAAATGCCATTACAGAAACATCTGGAATTGTTAAAAACTGACAAGGAGGTTGAAGAGGGCTTTTATCTTCAATTTGCATAAAAAGTTGTCTCCTCAAATCGGGAGCAATTGTCCATTGCTTTAATTGCATGGCCCTTGATAATCAGCTTCGAAAATGTATTCTCCCTTCAACATACTTTTTTTTTGAACACTTCATATGTCCGAAGTCCTATATTAAGCTAAGGGGACAGCTACTGTAGCCAGTATGGTTTAAGAGCAAGGATTTTTAAGTTAGACTATCCTGGGTTTGAAATCCCTTCTGGCCTTACCTGCTAAAAACACCTTACCCCCTGAGATCTCAGTTTCCCTTCTGTGAAGTGGAACTGACTATGGCCCTCCCGGTCTGGCTGGACCATGGTGATTCAGTGTGTCCATTGCCAGGCTGCATGTGGCATGGAGAGCATGCTCTATAATGGGTGGTCACTATCTTTATGCTTCATGGGAGTCAGAACCAGAGGCATCAAGTGTAAAGAGCCTGGTTCGTATAGAAGGAAAGATTGCTAAGCAAGGGTATCTGCAGACCTGCTGAGTCAGGACCCCAGGCACAAGGCCGTTGCAACTCTGGTGTGTGGTTTCCAGTGCCTCTGAGCCAGAGGTGAGCGGAGGATTTGCAGGCTGCCTGGCAGGGAAAGGGATGTTAGGGAGGAATGGGGGGCACATTCTGGGAGTTGGGAGAAGGGACACTGACTCTCCCTCAATGGCCTCCAGGGAGGAAGGGAGTACTGGGGGTGTGTGTGTGTGTCTGGATGCAGTGATGGGGACAGGCTAAGGAAGCATTTCAGGCTCCTCACTGAGCACTAGAAACTCCAGAGGAGAAGGATAAAGCCATCATGCTCTGTTGTTGGATTTTTAACTATTTTCTATTTATTCTGGGGACCCTCTATTTGGGCACAGTGGTGTTTAACTCCCCAGTGGCAAGGATGCTTCTGGTAACTGGGCTTTCCAAAGAGAGCCATGGCTGCAGTGAAGATGTGGCTCAAACCACAGAGGGGAAGAGGAGCCATTGCAAATGCACGGATGACCAGACTCAACAAAAACTTATGACCTAAGTCTCCACCAGTAGGGGAATAGTTAAGTAAATAAGGCTCATGGGATTGTCTCTCAGAGCTAATAAGCCAGAAACACACATACTCCAGTGTGCACAAGAGTGTTTCCCCAACAAAATTTAAAAAGGAGAGCTTAGATTTATGTCAATTTTGTTTATTTGTGCAGACAAGAAAGTGGCAATATTGGCTGCCTCCATATAGAGCAACTGGGTAGTAGGGACATAGCTGAATAGAGACTTTGCTAGGTATCTTTTTTTAATTTTTGAATTTTGAGCCAAGTGGCCCATTAAAAAATAACACTTACGTGAAATCATCCAGACATAAGAATAGCTAATATTTCTACAATGGGCAAGGCAACGGAATACTCAACATTCATGGTCTTATTTAAACCTCATGGCTGAATTCTAAGTTCAATTCTACTTGCCAGATGAGGGGACTGACACTCAGAGAAGAAAGGACTTGCCTGAGATCACATGGCTGGTAGAGCAAGGATTAGACTCCAGGGAATCTGCCCAGAGGCTCCAGGCCACACCAGTCAGCACGCTGCCCCTGACAGCCCTCCCTGCTGCTGGGCACTTGGTGCTGTAGCAGCTTGTGCGCAGGGAGCCAGAGGGGACCCTGAAGCAGCGTTTATGAGGATAAAGAGGAACAGAACATCTCAGAGAAGGGTTTATTACTGTGCAGGGAAGGAAAGAGGAGGAAGGATAGAAAAACAGAAGGGAAACTTTCTAAAGCTGATGAGGTGATTGTGGAATCAGACGTGTGCTTTCTAATGGGGTCACCTCTCCTGTCTTCTCTAAGTACAGAGGCAGGGGATTCAGGCACACATGTGCACACGCATACGCATGCACACATGCACACATGCACACACACACGTTGGCTATGAAATACAAAGCCCAAAGAAAGAACTTTCCAAAGCACAGGGTCTGCTTTTTTTTTCTTTTGTTCTTAAAAAAAAAAAAAAAAAGCTCTTGCTTATTCATTTTCTCTCTCTCTCTCTCTCTTTTTTTTTTTTTTTTGTTTTAGCACTGTAAGGCCTCTAGAGAAAAAGATCAGCAAAACAAAATCAGTGATCAGAAGTAAACTTTGAAAGGCAATGTTTATAAACCAAGGTCAAAATCAGGCCCCGTCTCTGATCTCAAGCTGTTTTATGGGCAGCCACAGCAAGGGAGGAGACAAAGACCCGCATCCCAGGAGTCGAGTGTCCAAGTTAATAAGAAACAGGAGTTTTCCTCTGACTGAACTGCTGTCTGCATTTCAGCATTTCCTCCACGCCTACAAATACTGATTATGGTTTCTGTAGGTTGTGTCTCCTAGCTCACTAGGTCCTGAAACTTGACATAATAAAATACCCACCTCTGGACAAAGAGAGGGTTTGGCTAGTGTGCTCAATGCCTGTCGAAGAGGGCAAGTATGTACATTCGTTGGTTAGCTGTCATCCAGCCTGCTTATATTTATTTAGTAGTAATGAAAATAAGTTGGCATTTGGGTTCTACCCCAAACCTGGCCATGTGACATTAGGCAAATCACATCAGCTTTCTGGGCCACAGATTTTTCATGCACAAACAGAAGAGGGTGGGCTATACCCATCCTCTGGTCCCTTTTAGCCATCCTTGTGTTTTTGCGATTCTTTCTTCTGATCCCTCTTTGAAGCATCCTGTCTCTAGGGAGTGCTATGTCTCTCCTTCTCCCTCAATTTCAGAAAGGAATTCACCCTACCTGTTATAGGTCTTTCCCTCTAAACAGTCCATTATCAATTGACTTCCTTTTTTTCTCCTTGAAACAAATCACATGGAAAAGGGTTTGCATTTCCCCCTCTAGTGCCTTTTAGAGTTGTTATGAGTATCACATCAAATCAGTGAGCTTCATGAAGAGCAGCCTGTTGACCTTGCCAGCTCCCTCCTTTGATCCTTCCTGATCACGGTACTGATTATTCACACAGAGCATCTGCTAAATATTCATTTTTATAGGTGGAGGTACCACTTTTCCATTATGCCCTGCATGCTCTAAGGTCAAACATTTGACCAAAGAACAAGGAATTATACCTCTGCATAAAAAAAAGATGGGGTAATAGCCTTAAAGAAGGGTCTTTGGAATTGAAAAAAATGCAATCATTATGATGATGATGTATTAATGAAAACAATGAAAATCCAAATAGCTTTAATTTACTGAGCTCTTGCTATGCACCAGATCCTCCACTATGGGCTTTCTGTGAATTACTTCATTCAATCCTCAAAACCCCATTCAATAAATGGCATCACACTCTTCTTGAATTAAGGCTTAGCCAAATTGTCCATAGTCACACTGTCTATAATTGAAAGAGCTTGGCTGTATTCAAAGATCTTGTAATTTCCCAGCCCTGTGAAAGAAGATCCCCAAGTCATGACTCTTCTCATTAACTCCTGTTTATGTACAGTACCTGTTGTTGCCATAGCACTGACTGGTTGGGACCGCCTTCCACTGCTTATTCCATAGAGTTCAATTTCGTACTCAGTGGCCTCTTTGAGGCCAGTTATGTCCCTGGTTCGTTCGGGGGCAAGTAGGGTTATTTCCATTGGCTCAGACTGCTTTTTGGTATCTCTGATTTTGAGAACAAAACTGTCGAAGACCCCTTCATCAGCTGTCCAGGACAGACGGAAACCGTCTGGGGTGGCATCTGAAACCAGAAGGTTGTCAACTTCTGGCTCGGCTTCTAGACAGGAGAAAATGGTGGGAGGAGGAGAGAGAACATCATTTACCAGCCCATGCAATCTTCTTTTCCAGTGGGGGTGTCAGTATTCAGTGGCCCTGGCTCTCAGAGATAGAAGTGTCCTGAGATATCGAAAATAAAATTATTCAACACAAGCAAAGTAGATCTAGGAGAAGGGAAAGATGGAGTTCACACATTCAATACAGGCCAAGTGGATGCTTGCATATGTGAGTTTTGTCTAAAAGCAATTCTATAAATCCACATCTGGACTCTGCTTTGGCCCCTCCCATGTGTTATTAAACAAGTTCAAAGCCAATAACTTGTTTACATTTGCTCTGTCTTCCAATGGCTGAGTGCCCATCCTCTGTGAGACCTTTTTCTTTTCTTTGAAAAGACAAATAAACCAGTATTAACGATCTGTAGAGTTGCCCATGATGATACTGCTGATTATATTTCCCTTGATCCTGAGCAAAATGTCTTTTAAAATGTTATAAATGTTATGGTCTTTTTACTTTTTTCTCAGAACCGTGGTACTAAAGAATGCTCCCACTCTTGAATTTTTTGCGTGCTTTTTTAACCATTAGATAAATGTTCAGAGGGTAGAATTGAGGCTTGAAACCTCTTGTGCCCCATACTTTGGACTCAAGGTATTGTCTCTGATGGCCTTAACCAGACAAAACTCAATGTCAAGGTAAAGTTAGAGCTGAGTTTCCCAAAGTGTACTCAGAGCAAACTATTCTCGTTTGTTCTTCTTCCTTAAAAGGCACCCAGTGTCAAATACTGCCTGGGTAAGTCCCTCTTGGAGAAACACATGCACATTGAGATATTCTGTAAAGCCTTGTTGTCAAGGATCCTATTAAACTATATTTAACTCAGTGGTTCCAAACTTATTTCAACATGGAACTTCTTCGCCAAGTAGGAGCTTTGAATATTCTATGGAACTAGTAAAATGGAGAAAGACTTTGGGAAACACAGATTTTTGACTGTTAATGTTGTTAATGCTATATGTCTCTAGGAATTATTATTCATCTTGAGAAAATTATGGATTTAGTCTGTGTTGAAAAATATCTATGACATTAGGGTTTACCAGTATAATAGGTCTGCAGTTGGGTTTTCAATAACTAGCCCACCTGGTAAGTTTATCAAATCACAGTTGACATTTTTGAGATGGCAAATGCTGTTAGTAAGTCTTCGAAATATACTCATCAGTATATTTCTTTTGAGAAGGCTGAAGCATAAGTGAGGACCAGTCAGGATGTACACAAAAGAGGGTGATGTGGAATAAGCACACAAGAACTATGGACAAGACATGGTCTAAATAAGGACTTGAGATGCCAAGTGGAAAACATTTTGACCTTCTCATTTCTGGAGAGGGAGATGAGGAATGTTTGGTAGAGACATCAGACAAGGGAGAGTGTGGTGGGGGAAACACAAAAGAACAGGCCACATCTATGGATTCAGCAGAGAAACATGGACAAGGATGTTAAAACCATGGTGATGTGGTAGATGGATTACATGGAAGGGAACCAAGGAGAGGAGAAAATGGCTCACTTGAATCCAAATACCTGTAACAATCTCAGCCCTCAAGGGCTTGGTTTGGTGCCCTTGTGTGAAGCCAGAGACCATAACCTCATAACCAATTCCAGTTATGAGGCCTCTAAGCTCCAACTTCCTCTGGGTTCCTGAAAGTGTGAATTCCTGGGGGTCCAGCAGCTTCCCAGAATCCACCACCGTTACTAGGAAGCTGTCAAAGGCATTCTCCGATGCCATCCAGGAAATTGTGAACCCGTAGGGATTAATGTCGGAAATTGTTAGGTTTTCCAGAAGGGGCAGGGCCTCTGAAAGAAGGGAGGAGTGAAAATAACTCAGGTTAGCAGCACTGACCCTGCAGGGATAGCACAAGTATCCACGGATACTGAGAGATACCCAAGCAAACACTGTGTTAAATTCTGAGAAAACGAATATTTAGTAAGAGCTTACTGGATGCCAGATAATGTTATCTTGTATAAATCTCTCAACAGGCCTATGAGATAGATATTATTCCCATTATACAGGCAAAAAAGCTCGAGTTTCAAAGAGGTTGATTGGCTTGGCCAAAGTCAGAGAGCTAATATGTGATAGATCAAGGTTTTTAGCTGGTTCTCACTCCAAAGGCCATACATTTTCCCCTATATAACTGGATATCTTGTGTTGGGTTTGGACCTCTTTCTCTATTTCCCACTGTCTTCTGGTCTTGAAGGAAATCAGCTCCCCCACCCCCACAAATTGATATATTTCCTTTTAGGTATACTTCATATGTTTCCATTTCACTTCTAGTTCACATTTTGAATAAAGTTAATGAAGCCCATGAGTGACATACTTCTTCTATGCTGAAATAGGAGGAGGGGGTAAGAATTTTTTCATGTGGCAGAATTTAAAAATTAGGGTAACAGTCCAGTAAGGAATACTAGGATTCACTAATTCTTTTGCAGTTTGTTTTCCTGGATAAAGTAGGAGATAAGGACATGTCTAGATCTTTAATAAGTTCTGTTGTCATCTGTTCATTCATTCACCAAACATCCGTGTCCCAGGCACCCTTATTTCTTAGGCACCAAGGGGCCTTTTTACACACAGGGATTTCCGAAGAGAGTGAGGTTATATCAGCCAAGTTTCTAAGTGCTAAGTTCTAAGTCCCAATTGACAAGGCTTCATGTCTATTCTCCCATTTAATCTTCACAATGACACTGTGAAATAGCTACTGCTACCTACCCCTTTTCCCCCATGACGTCTAAGGAAACAGAGGTCAATGACTTATATGCAGGATTCCAAATCTACTGGGTGGCTATGCTGGGTTCCCACCCAGGCCATCTGATTTCAAGTTCAATGCTCTTTCCACACCCTAAGCCAATGTCTGATTAGTCAACCCCTTCAGGGCTGGAAAGTCCAGAGGCATAAATAGGATTGGTAGAGAAGGTCCAGGGCTTCCCTCTTTAGCAAAACAAAACACAGTAATAGCGAATGTATTTTTTATCGGAGGGGGCATGGGGCTGGGAACTCCATGACCAAGCTGCTTTAGCTACACCTAGTTTACAGTCTTCTTTTCCATTGCTTCTAAATGGAAACTTTCAAAGAGATAACTGACCTTACACTAATGCCCAGAGTCTAATCCACAGGATGCAAAGAAAAATATTTTACAAAGAAATCGTTGGTGACTGAATGAACAAGTGAATGAATATCCTCATCCCCAAAGCAGAGATTTAAATTTTGTTTATGCTTGGACTTCCTGTATTGATTTAACACACTTGGTGTTTGTTTTGAGACTTTTTTTTCCAGGTAAGGATCTCCCAAAAATCATAACTCTATTGAAGGCAAAGATGAAAACACTTATACTGCGCAAACAGACTTCTTTGTCTGCAGGACAATGGCTCAAGTTCTGTTGCTGAGTTTATTTAGGTAAGTGGCGCCTCTTTGGATAGCTAGGCTCTGTGCACCTCCACACCATCAAAGCAGTGAATTCCTGTGAAAAGTGGGGCATTCAGGCTAATTAGTCAATCAAAGGCTTGTTATTTATAGTCATTCATGTTCAGCTTTTTTTTCTTTTTTAAAATATGCTTCTTTTAAACTCAGGGTCTTTTCACTTCAAGGATTAGCTGAGACAATGCTGTAACCAGATCTAGGATTCCCAAGACCAGCCCTCCCAGACTGCCTTTCTTCTCCCCATTCTGCGGGAGGTCCTGTGGGAGGCTACAAGTGATGACCTGATAGGGTGTGTGGCTGGCCATTCCTCCCCTCCTGTGCATCAGAAGACAAGAGAATGGGAGCCCCCTTGACTCCCTCTCATGCCTCACTAAGAAATGACCATGTTTTGCATTTGAAGACTTGTCTGAATGTCTGAATTCACAGTAGGCAACAGGACAGAAAATATAACCACGTTTTGATCTCACATTAAAACATGTCCAGTGTTTTCCTGAAAATAATAAGTCATGATTTCATAACAATAGCTGCTAAGTTTATATCTATACTTGTTTACTTTTAAGAATGCTACTTCCCTCCTACTGCTAGGAAACAGCAGAAAGAATCCAGCATCTGTAAGATGCCTACTGGATGCCAGGCTGTTAAACTTTATCATATCCATTTAATTCCTGAGACAAGGCTGACAGAAATGGCCCTTCTTCAAATGTAAGGGGCCCTTCTTCAAATATAAGGCAATTGGAATTCAGAGCAGGTTATGCAGCTAAGAAGATGTGGGGGAAGTTCAGAAACACTCAGGCCTGATATCAAAACCCTCATACTTCTAGATCATCATGGCTGCTTCCAATTAAATATTTAATTGAACTTATTAACATATTTTATTGGTGGCAATTTCAATGCTGGGAGAGGTCCTGGTTTAATGTGAGAATCAGCAGGCAAAGTCAGTCTCCTGAAAATTATCACTAGTGGAAGGCAAGAAACTTCTAAATATTTTCTGAGGTCTGTCACGCTACAGATTTGGTAAACTGATGCCATATGCAGCCTTTACCATTGATTTGGATAATCTCAGGAAAGAAAATGGAAAGCCATGTCTTTTTTATGTAATTCTTCAATAATTCAAAGAGAGGTTGGAGGTCAAGTTCAAAAAATGGGTAAGCTTCAATTAAGTTTGGATTTATCTGCTACCCTAGGTCAAACCTCCAGTAATTTCTTGTGGATACTGACTTAAGACAAAGTGGTTTTTTTTTAAAGAAAAAGATAAATTATTATATTTCTGGGGCAAGTGGTTTATAAACTGCCTTACCTAGTATGATTTATGGCCAAAATTCCTGCTCTAGGCTGTTGGTAACAGCACTCACTCTTCAGCCAGAATTGCTAAAATATGGATCACCCTATAAAGCTGATCCAAGACAGGGAAATCCTTGGTAGCTTTATGCAACTGTTGAGGACATGGTCTCCATGTCCCATGAAGAGCTGAAAAATATCCCTCTTTGCAATAGGATCTGTTCTCTCCTCACTTATACATTTACATCTGGAATGAAGACTCTCCTGGGGTTGACCTTCCCTTTAGAATGCCTATCACCTTTCCTCTCCGCTGTTTTCCATCTCAAAATCCTAAATGGACAAGTGAGAACCTTTGAATGAGTACCTGTCACGAAAGCAGTGAGGGGTCTGGTGGGGTTCCCAGCCCAGGTGGTCCCTGCCACACTAATGTCATAGTCAGTGTTCTCCACCAAGCCCGTGATGTGAGCATGCTGTGTGTCTCCTGAGACCGTGAATTGCTGGGGATTATACAGCGACTCAGAATCGCTAACATTGACAACAATCTTTGCAAAAGGCCCGGCTCGAGTGGTCCAGGACACGTTGAAGCTGTCAGGAGTAACATTGCTAAGGATTAGCATGCCCAACTGTGGCTCTGGCTCTGAAGGGAGAGGAACATGGGCAAAAGAGAAAGGAGAGACATTATTAGCAGAAGCAGTTGATTTTTCCAAAATATAGACATAGGACATAAAAGTGCCAATCCCTCCAAATATTTGCAGAAAGGTAGTATATTAGGTTGTGGCTACACTTGCATTGACTGATGCTAGAGAATATACTTTCTCTGCAGGTATGGATGTGCATTCTTTAGAAGTATAGACACAACCACTTGCTGGCCTTATGAAGACAAGTGAACAAGGCATTAGAATGGTAGACGGGAGCAACAGAGAATATTTAGGATGCATTTCTAAGGTTTGCAGTGGGGCACTAGCTCTGTAATATGTTCTAAGAAAAGTAGCTTTATAGTAAAGTACGTATGGGTATTCTAGCTCACCCTAGAGATTCACAAAGCATGAGAGCGTTTTATAGCCTCTGAAATGCTGGTTCTGTGAAAAAAAAAAACTACTTAATTTTGTGCAGCCCAGAATTTCATGAACTTATTGATCAATGGATACCCTTTCAAGGGATATTCTTTGAACCTCTCAAGGAGCACAAGCTTCTTGAGCACCTCTTAGGAAATGCTACTTTGAAGTTTCCTTATTTAGTTTTCTTTTGATCTAGTTGGATTGTACAAATTAAAGGCTAATGTCCATACAAGAGAAATTCTCCATAGTATTTAGAAATCCAAAGGTTTTCTATATACCATAATAAAATCTGCATCTTATCCTAAATAGTGTAAAGGTAGAAATGGCTTTCATTAAAAATTTTTTGGTGTATGCAAAAGTTAAAAGAAACTTTAAAGTTAGATATTACTAGAAAATTCACTTACTGGATAATTTGGAAAGATAAGTTGTTCCCCTGGAGGTTAATATTCTCTTGTCCCTTAAGGACTAAGATATCAGTGATCAAGGCAACTCATTTTGTAATGTAGGGGGGCCTGTACTGCTGGTGTCCACTGAGATGTATATAATTTGGCCTCCTCAATGCACATTTATCAAGTAGTACTAACTTTAAAGTAAGTTCAACTCAAACTTTATTTTATAAAGAGGCAACAGTCCTGCAGGGGTGAGGTACCAGGGTCAGCATCAAAGGTTGGGAAGAAGCAGACTATTTCTTCCAAGGACTTGGTAGTGGTTTTGCTGTAGCTCCAGTATTAGGAGGAAAGAAGGGGCTCATCTGGATAAACTTTAACTGGACAGTTGCACAGTATAATTTGATGCCATAAAGTCTCTAAGGGCAAAAAGAATCTGGTCCCAAAGCAAAAGATAGCTGTAAGTAATGGCACAGGATTTCCAACTTAGCAATTAGTTTGAGAAGATAATGATGCTACAATTTTTAGCCATTGGCATAAATTACTTCAACCTACACTAAAGGTGGAACCTCCAAATGGGCCTCTGTTTGCTCTTTCCCTGTGTTTTGCTGCGACAGCAATCTCTCAGATTAAGGATGCGTGTCAGGATCCTTCTCATGCCACCAGACAGAGACTGGCAGTGTGAACACATTCACCATGCAGAGTAAGACCTAGCTTCTCACGGCCAGCTTGAATGCCAGCTGCCTCCCAAAGGGTGCAACCAAGCTCAGGAGTGAGGTGCAAGGAAAACCTTGAAGAGAGAGTGAGAGATAAGGTAATGACCAGTGTTCCATGCAAGCTGGGATTTCTTCCTCTCACCACTTACAACGCTTTGAAAAAATTCTCGGACATGCCACCTGCTTTCAAGAAACACAGATATTTTCAAAAATGTAATGTTCTGAATGTTCACCACATGCACCAAGATTTGGACAAGATGACAGATGAAAGAAGACTGACATTCTGTGACAGGTGTCAGTAGATGACAAAACATGCTTGGTGGGGTAAATGTCAAAAGAAAACAGACCGTTTGTAGGGAATGCAAGCAAATAAATGTGTCAAGAACAAGAAGCGACCACTGGGTCCTCTGGCTTTGCAAGTGTGTGTTAGGGTCTTTGCATGCTACTGGGACCATGTTTTAGAGTCTTGGGGGAG
This sequence comes from Hyaena hyaena, assembly GCF_003009895.1. Lineage (NCBI taxonomy): Eukaryota > Metazoa > Chordata > Mammalia > Carnivora > Hyaenidae > Hyaena > Hyaena hyaena. The sequence continues at coordinate 8,742,859 of NW_024080638.1, forward strand.
AGAAAGAGTATGTAGATCATTCTGACCAGGGAACCCAAACTGGCATGCATACACCTCTTTGAAGATGTCATAGGCAAACTCTGATTAGACCACAGGCAGATGGATAATGGGTGGAACTGGAAATGATTATTCAAGATCAGATGAGAAGGATGATGTAGAAATTCAACCAAAGCAAGTCAGGTTAAGTCTATACAAACAAAAAGAGTACCTCCCGATGTGAGTGCACATTTAGGAGAAAGAGGTTGGCTTTGGGATGATTTTTTTTTTTTAAGTTTTAAAGCTCTGACTTGGGTGGCCCTGTCAAATTTGAGAAAGATCTGGAGGAACCAGGAGGATGAAAAATGGGTAGCAAGTGATTTTTGGGGGCAATGCTCCCCAGACGAAGTTCAATGGAGAGTGAAGAAGCCATGATGGGAAATACCTGTGGTTGCCTGGACCATCAGAGACCGAGCACAGTGCCCGCCAATCAGCCCATGAAGGTGGGCAGTGTAATTAGAAGACGCTTTGAGGTTGGTGATGATAGAGCTGCGAGATGCTGCAGGTGTAGAAAGCACCTCCGTCTCCTGGCTGTGGTCAGAATTCCTAACTTCGATAAGAAAGCTATCAAAGGCAGCCTCTTGGGCTTTCCATGAGAGGGCCACACTGGCCCAGGTCACATTTGAGACCGTGAGGTGGCTCAGGAGAGGTTCGGCCACTAAAGCAAGCAGACAAAAATATGAAAGTGTGTCAATTTCGGGGAGCCTGGGTGGCTCAGTCGGTTAAGCTTCCGACTTCAGCTCAGGTCATGATCTCACAGTTCATGGGTTCGAGCCCCACGTAGGGCTCTGTGCTGACAGCCAGCTCAGAGCCTGGAGCCTGTTGTGGATTCTGTGTCTCCTTCTCTCTCTGACCCTCCCCTGCTCACACTGTCTCTCTCTCTCAGAAATAAAGCATTAAGAAAAATTAAAAAAAAGAAAAAAGAAAGTGTGTCAATTTAAAACACTGTTACAATAGAGTAAAAAACCAAAACATGTAAGACTAAATCCATAAAGTTTTAGACTTCACCCTTTGGTAAAGGAACTTGCCTTTGCTGAAGCCCGGTTTGAGCCATGAGAAACAAACATACAGAGCTGAATAATTTTCTCCATTAGGTTTTTGTGTACTTGAATATGGCGAAGACGACAGCTAGACCACCCTGCTGACAAGCTGTAGTCTCACGTAGAATGAGGACAGAGCCTCCCTCAGCCATGGGTGACTTAAGTGTTAGATGATTTTGATGCTACAATGTCAGCCTTTTTCTTGGATTCATTGTCCAAAATGTGCTAAGAATGCTAAGAAGGCTAGGCTTTTCCTTTCAAGTTCAAATAGAGAATTCTCTTTTGCGGCATGCCAGAGAGGGCTTCACATAGGATGTATACAACAGATGCTACATTTAAGTGAGAGGGGCTTACACTCCGATGGACCGAGTCCTTGTATAAACATGACTACTTCTATTTTTGCCATCAACCACTCACTCTTCTGGTGGCAAGACAGCCTGTTCAGGTCTTTTCTCCTACAGGCTGCATTGGTCTTGGGATGGTCTGGATGGCACCATCTCCTTGTGCACCCATCTGGTTAGTAATCTCCTTTTTTTTTCAAATCACTTTCCAAGTTGAAAAAAAAAATAACAGCACCAACGCAATTTCATTAAATCATTGGAACATTTGGGTATTTGGAGGCCAAAGATATTAGGATAATACAAAATATAATTTTAGGCTTTTTTGAGGCAGACATCTTTCCAAATCAAGGACAACTCTTGCATTTTAGGTATGGAAGGGCAGAATTCTTTTCTCCAGATTCCATATGGCCATCTGGACCAAACTACATTTTATGCTGCAAACATCCTGGTCAGTAATAGATCAGGCAAAGGGCTTAATGGAAATCCACCATTTGGGCTGCTGTTGGAAGAGAGTTACGTTAAGTATTGCTCCAGCCTAGCACTGTGGAACAGTTAATGCACTGTGGCTTCACCCTGCAAAGAAGGAGTGAAGGAGCAGCTTCACCCTGCAAAGAAGACTCTGGAGAGAGGGTGTCAGACATGGGAGAAAGCAGATGTACCTGTGGTGGCTGTGGCACTGATGGTTTTGGTCCAGAGGCTGGGAGCGAGTCCCGAGAGGTAGACAATAAAATGATTATTAGGGTGTAGCCCTGAGATGTGGGCAGTTCGTTCAGCACCAGAGATATTATATTCCATAGTCTCAAAAAACCTATTGGAATCAACAATTTCAATGGTAAAGGTCTCGAAGGCCCCATCGGTGGCTGTCCAGGAGAGATTGAAGCTCTCAGCAGTTATGTCAGAAACAGTTAGGTTTCCAATTTCAGGTTCTGTGGCTGAAAAAGGAGGGGTAGGAGAGAGGAAAAACATAAATGAATTTGGGTTGATTATTTGGCTTGCGTTTTAAGATTGAGGCTGTTAAGAGAACCGTGGCTGGGTAGAAAGACCTGCTAGTTCAGGGTTAAGGGGAAATGAAGCAGTGTTACCAGGCAGTGCCAGCGGGAGAGAAAATGGGGATTTGTTAAGAGAAGAAAAGAGGAAGGTCTGGCCAGTGGGATTTCCCTGCTCTGGAGCAGCCATATATGATCAGGCTGGCTAAGATCCCACGTGTGAGAAGACATCTGAATGATGTCAGCAACAACCTCAGTACCTAAGCTCAGATGCTCCCGGGAGACCCACCGCAGGGACGTTGGCCATCGGTCAAGAGATATGAGTGCTGGCAGACTCGGCTCCCTCCTGCAGGCGTCCTTTGCTTTGAGGGAGCTCCCATCTCTTTAAATAAAGGCTAAATAATTCTGATGCCATCACCTCCCCAAGGTGGTACCCTGAGGCTTCTGATTTTGTGACTTAAAGGGAACTGGCAATGTGTCAGTGTGATTCTTGGTATTTTCATCATACTTCTGACAAGGGCCAGCTGCTTTCATATTTTGTTAGAATAGCTCGTCCTCTCTTAACTGCCTCTACGTGGGCCAAGAAAGCTACTACTCATATTGCCAACCAAGAGAGCTGAGCTGAGGCAAGGCAGTCAGGCAACCCGTTTGGCCAAGAAATAACATTTTGTCTTGGAGATGGTCCTACCAGTGCTTTTCTGTGCAACTGGACTAAAATATGCAGAAAGAGGAAGCAAGATGTGAGAAGCAAGCAGTTCCTCTCTAGTAGGGAAGGGGAAGGCCTTCCCATCCCATCAGATTTGGTGAGACACAGATCGGATGGGATCACAGCCCTTCCTCCCCTCAAACCATTTCATCAGAAACAGGAATGTTGCTATCATTAAAAAGAAAAAAAAAAAAACACAAAAAAATATGAAGGGCACCCAACCACAAGGTCTGTGGGAAAGATCAGAAGTGGCAAGTGATTGCTCTTGCCTTCTGGGAAGGGATGATCTATGGAAGTCTGATAACATTGCCAGTTGCAATTTCTAGGCCTTTCAAGGTCACCGCTCATACAGTGGCTGTCTGTATTCTGTTGATTTCAGCAAGGGTTATTGAAACGATGGAGGCTAAAATGCATATCTATGCTTTGGCTGGAATCAATGAGGTCATTTAGGCACGAAGGTTTGGTTGCAATAATTATCTAAAAATGGGGCAGCGTTTGCAAAACCAAGCAAGACAGCCTCTACTGCGCTTCAAACCAATGGAGGCATACAGGAAGATATGCCGTGGAGAACAGTGCTGGGGGAGGCTGCTCACTGAGGCAGGCCCCTGGGGAAACACTGACTGCCTCCTCACCGGAGTGGAAGGTGAGTAAGGTGCAGCACACAGTCCTGGCTCAGTGCTGGGAGTGAGTCATATGCAAAAGCCAGCACTCCAGGGAGCAGCTCTTGATTAAAAGAGCAAAAAAGGCATTGGATCTTTGACATTCATTGCCTGGGACATTCCTTGCTTCAAATGCTGCTGTGTGTACTTCTCTGAATGAATGGCTTTTTCTTTGGTACTGTCTCCAGTCATAATTGTGTGATTTTTTTTTTTTTTTTGGTCTAGCTATTTGCTAATTTGGTGTTCTAACAATGACTCAGTATCTGAGAGAATTGCTTGGAGGAGGGTAATTCAGTTCTCTTATTATACTGTGTGCATTTTAAAGAAACACTTAAATTAAAACATTTCTTTTAAATGCAAGAACCGCAGTACCCATACCCTTGAGGGATTTGGGATACTAAAGCGCCTTTTCCAACTAGCAAAAAGGCTTTGTAAAGTAAATAATCTGTGCTCTACCAGAACTCACACATGGCAAGGGACGGCTTTTAGTTATAGCTCAGCACTGGAAAAGAGAATTAAAACCATCAGGCTATCTCCTGAAATGGAAGGTCATCATTCAAAAGAGAGGTAGTGGTAGGAAGTCTGGGGGAGGCTAGAGGCTGGAGGTCAGAAAAGGCAACCTCTTTATCATTCATCTTCTAGATGGCAGAGGCATCTAGACCAAGGCACAGCTTACAGGCAGGTCTCTGGGCATGCATGGCCAGCCACCAAGGAGCAGAAGGGAAGGACTTGGACATGGAGAGAAGCTGAGTATCTATAAAGTTTCTTGCAGAGAAAGCAGGGTGGCTTGGGGAGGGACATCAACAGTGGGGAGGAAGGTACCTGTGGAGGCCTCAGCAGAGAGCACTGGTGTTCTATAGCCCCCAATCACCCCATAGATGGTGACTCTATAAGGGGTGGCAGCCTTGAGGCCTGGGACGTCCACAGCCCGCAGGCTGCCCGGCACGGTGAGGTTCTGAGCTGTCTCCACCCAGTTCGCCTCCTGCACCTGAATGACAAAGTGCTCATAGGCCTGGTCAGTTGTGGTCCAGTTGAGTCTGAGGCCATTCCAGCCAACCTCGGTCACAGCTATGTCCCCCACCTGGGGGAGCTCCTCTGAAGAAGGACAGAGACGTTATTTGTCAGTTCTGCAAACCAAAAAAAGGAGGAAACCCAACATCCCACAGCCCAGCTCTAGGGAAGAGAGAAAGAGGCAAGAGAATTTTTGCATGCCAGCATGGTCATTCTTGGTCTCTGGGCATTTATTTCCAACTTGAACTGTGGCATTCCGGCCACAGCCCTTTGTCAGTAGTTGAAAATGGTCAGAAAAGGGAAGATCTACGTTGTTCATCCTTAAGATGACAATGCTGTCCAGGTCACTGCCCATCCCACCAGGGAGTCTGCATATGCATGGCCAGAAACGAAAGGACAGTTGGAAAAGAAGGACTGTGGGTCACGGTAAGGGAGGTAAGGGATGTTAAAAGCGAGGGCTTTGGAGGCATCTGGGTCTAGGTTGGAATTCCAACAATGATCTTTATTAGCCAGGTCATCTTGGGCCTACCACCCAGCTCATCTCTGAGTCTCACTCTCCTCACCATAGCGGGAGCTGACAGTACAATATCATTGGACGGTGTGATGGTTAGATACCATTTATAAACCCCTGAGTATCATACCTGACCCGTCATGAGTGCGTAGTAAGTGGCTGTCCAAGAAATACATCATTGTTTAGATGTTTCCCCTTGGAACTTCTCAGCCATACTAGAGAGAATTATCTGCCTCATTTCAAGACTTCAAGTTGGAAGGGCGCCTGGGTGGCTTAGTCGGTTAAGCGTCTGACTTTTGCTTAGGTCATGATCTCGTGGTTCATGGGTTCAAGCCCCATGTCGGGCTCTGTGCTGACTTCTAGCTCAGAGCCTGGAGCCTATTTCAGAGTCTGTGTCTCCCTCTCTCTCTGACTCTCCCCTGCTCATGCTCTCTCTCTCTCTCTCTCTCTCTCTCCCCCCTAGAAATAAATAAAAACATTAAAAAAAAAAAAGACTTCACGTTGGAGACACTGTCTTTCTTATTGCCAGGCCACCTGCTATCAGACAGGCTTTATAAAGAGTATGTTGTCGCAGACTGACGTGTCTGATGTTTTGTCTCTGGACTCTACTTGGCTTTTAGGGATCTGCGTTGATTCTTGGCTTGGTTCTTGGCTTGGTTCTTTTCCTCCCACCTTCTGCTAGTACTTTGTGCCTGAACAAAGAATTGCTGCATCATGAAGCAAAGCCATTTATGCAAAATGAGTGCCCGCTTTTAATTAAAAGTGCTTATGTTTTGCTCAGTCAATGGTGCAGAGCAGGGCCCACTACTGATCTTTCTACCATGTAGCAAGGAGATTCAATGTTTTTCTTATTGCTGATTTTAGAAAGTCTCGATTCTGAATACGGGAAAACCCACTGCTTAGTGGAACATCTCTCAGGCTTAAATGCAACCTGTCAGACTCTTTGTAAAGGCTGACATGGCCATGGATTTGAAGTTAGAAAAAGAAAATATCTGTAAGGATTCCAGCCAAAAAAGATGCACCTGAGACACTTGTTCTCGGTGCTCGTGAGTTTCAGCAAACTCAGCTTTTTTTTTTCTTTTTTAATGTTTTCTTTCTTTCTAGGAGAGAGAGAGAGAGACAGCATGAGCAGGGGAGGGGAACTCAGCTTTTTAGAGGGGCTGTATTCAAATGACCATGTAGCCTCGGTGCTCCCTGTGGGGGTACTGGCAAAGGCAGTCCTCTCTGCCCTCTTAGCTCGCCAAGAAGAGCTGTTCATTTATCTGTCACATAGTGGGGCTTCTGGTAATGTTTCATGTGCAGAAGGAATTATGTTGTTACAGATAGAGACCGTTAGCATCTATAATTAGATCACAGGTGCCTCACAAGCCCCATTGGCTCACTGGGTCTGAAGACATTCCAGGCAGCACCAGACAACACTAACCCGGCCAGGAGAGCTGGATTGCAACATTGCCCTTCTCATTTTTGGAATTGTGTATAGTTTCTCACAAGGACCAACTTTACTTGGTATATGTGAGCAAGGAGAAAAATTTATTTGAACTAGGTTATTTGGGTGGTAGTGTCAAAACACAGGATAGATAGAGAAGGGCATGGACTGAGGGCCCAGCATAAGAACCCAATTACCAAAAATTTGGCCCATTTGCCCCCTTTATAAAGCAGTGTCTAAAAATTCATGAACAGCAGAGTTTCCAATAACAGATGGAGGAGCATATTTCCAGGGGACAAATTGAGATAAATTGTTTTTCCTCCTTAAACTGAATGAAAAACATTGAAGTCAAATGTGGATGTTCTTTCTTGGAAATATGCCTGCCCTGAGTGTCTGTTAAGGAGAGAGAAAGAGAGACTGGAACAGTTTCGGCAGAAGATCATTTCAAAGGTTATTCCATAGAGATGTTGACTACAAGCTGGACAACGTTAGGGCCTCTGAGGCCTCTAATGATAAGATTTCTCTGGAAAGTTCTGACCTTATTCTTGTGCCACCATGGTCCTACTGTTTAGGCTATATTTATTAGATATAAGGCTATCTGAAATATTTAGCTATTTGCTGTTCAATATTTACTACAGGGTGAGAGCTTTGCTAAGCATTTTTAGTCATTATTTCCTCTACTGCTCAGGACAATGTTCTGAGGTAGGCTATTATCTGCTTTGAAGGTGAGAAAAGAAGGCTCAGAAATGTAAAATGCTAGACCCAAGAGCATCTAGCAAGGTGGAATTCCAACCCAGCCCTTCCTGAGTTAGAGCCTCCCTTTACGCTGCCTGTCGGAACAAAGACCACACTCCGACACGTGGGGGAATGTTCTCTCTCTTCCAAAGAAAGGTGGGCTCAATCATGTCCCTGGTATGGGGGGCGGGTCCTATACCTGTGATGGCCTCCACAACAATGGGTCGAGTGCTGCGGCCCCTGACCTTGCCACGCAGGGTGACCGTGTAAGGGGTACTGGCCCGGAGGCCTGGGACCTCCACGGAGCGCAGGCTGCCAGGAACCGTGAGACTGTGAGCTTCCTCAGCCTGGCCAGCCTCCCGGACGGCAACGACAAACTGCTCATAGGTCCCCTCGGGGGCCGTCCAGTCCAGGCTGAGGCCATCCCAGCGAACCTCGGTCACTGTGAGGTTTCCCAGATCTGGAACCTCCTCTGCATAAGGACACAGAGTTGCACAGTTACTAAAAAAGGTAATTAATTGCATGCTGGGATTCAGGTGAGATGACATTTTGGCTGAGGCTGGGATGGGTCATCTGTTTAGTGTTGATTACAGATGCACGATTTACAGCAGGTGTTGAGCACACTCTGTTGGCATTAAAGCCAGGGGTTTTCTGTTCAGCCTCCGGGAATGAAAGATAGTTCTAAGAATTGTTCATAACTTCCATTCTTAACATATAAATGGGGCTTTGGGGGAATCTTTTAGTGCGTTCTTAAAATGAGCTCAGACGAATATTTTCTTTCCACTTGCAAACTGCTTTCCAACTTCTTAGCTATTATGACTGAAAACTTGCTTTGAAAGAAAAGTCACCTCTCACTTTTGTAAGGGAAGAGGAGGTGGAATTTTCCATGGAATTGGCTAATATGTTAGACTAGGACTTGGCCAAATAAGGGATATGACATTCAGGTGGGAGCAGGGATTATTCGCCGGTGTTCCCCAGTGTGGCAGGAGCTGAGCCCAGCTTACGGCAGGAAGAGCTTTGATCCCTCCTGGGCAGAGAAAGAGGAGGAAGCAAATTAATGAACCAGTCTTGAATACCTGTCAAGACTTCAACAGAGAGAGGAGTCGTGCTGAAGTCCTGCGTGACCCCACGGATGGTGATGCTGTAATGAGTGGTTGCTTTGAGCCCGGGCAGGTCCACGGACCTCAGTCCTCCTGGGACTGTGAAGTTCTGGGCTGCCTCTACTGTGTCCGTCTCCTGCACCTGAACGAAAAACTGTTCATAGGCTCCTTCTGGAGCAGTCCAGCTGAGTTTGAGGGCGTCCCAGCCCACCTCGGACACCATGATCTCTCCCAAATGGGGAGTTTCCCCTGGAGAAGGACAAAGAACTAGTTTAATGATCAAATCACACAGCAAGATCCAGGGAATCTTGAACACAAGAACAGGATTTATATTACTTAAAAATAGATGATTGTCTTTAATAAACATGCATCATGCAGCTCCCTAAATTTGAAGACTAGAACAAAGAGCATGAAGTATAGAAAAATATCTGTCATCTTATTTTACTGAAGAACTGCCCCAATCTTCAGTGGACAAGGAGATTAATTTTGTGATTTTTCTTTCCTTTTAAATATAATGCCTTAACATCCCTTACCAGGAGGGAGCCTGTTTGTGAAAATAAAGATCTTCACCTTTGGGGCTGTGTCTATGGTTCCTGGGCAGGGCTGTGTACAGCTCCAAAGGGTGTTGTTCACATGGGGTGTGGTAGACACCATAGCACCATAGCTTGGGGCAGAACAAGTCCATTCAAAAGCAAGTTGTGTCTGGGGCGCCTGGGTGGTTCAGTCAGTTAAGTGTCCAACTCTTGATTTCAGCTCAGGTCATCTGCACTGACACTGCAGAGCCTGCTTGGGATTTTCCCTCTCCCTCTCTCTCTCTCTCTCTCTCTTTCTCTGCCCCTCCCCCACTCACACTCTCTTTCAAAATAAATAAACTTAACTTTTTTTAAGCAAGTTGTGTCTGATTATCCATTATGTCTGATTACCTATGGGTAGTTTCCTGTTAGGAAAAACAGAAGCTAGAGACAGAAGGATAAGAGGTACCTGTGGAGGCCTCAGCAGAGAGCACTGGTGTTCTATAGCCCCCGATCACCCCGTAGATGGTGACTTTATAAGGGGTGGCAGCCTTGAGGCCCGGGACATCCACAGCCCGCAGGCTGCCGGGCACGGTGAGGTTCTGAGCTGCCTCCATGTTGCTGGCCTCCTGCACCTGAATGACAAAGTGCTCATAGGCCTGGTCAGCTGCGGTCCAGTTGAGTCTGAGGCCATTCCAGCCAACCTCGGTCACGGTAAGGTTTTCCAGTTCAGGGGCATGGTCTGAATAATGACAGAGATGGGTCAGTTACACCATTCCTCAAAACCCTTTCCTTCTGGGAACCCAGAAATGGCAAAGCCATTGCCAATGCTGAAAGTCCTATGGTGGGGGCCAGGGCAGGGCCGAGTGCTGCGTTTCTGCATCCCTGAGTGGTGCTGTTACCATCAATACATCAACAGAAAAATCAGTGTAATACTTATTTTGCCTTGTAGCATACTTGGGTGTGTCTTGTAGAAATGGCATTTTCCTACTGACCAGTGTCCTGTGAATATAGAAAGCTCTACACATCCACGTTAGTAGTGCTCTAGGCTTCGGTTTCCATTTTGGAAAGTGTCTCTCATCCTAAGGATGAGATCATAAGGAACAGCCCTCTGCTATTCTCAGGATTCTTGGTCTGGGCTGCTCAGCCTTCTGTAGTTTGAGAAAATTGGCTCCTCTTAGATTCCCTTCCTTTTCATGCTTCCTCCATCTCCTCTGGAAGGTCTGTTTTACAGTCTCTACATTGGAATTTTTGTCTGTTTCTGCAGCTCAAATCAGTTTACATAATTTACTTCAGAAAGATCAGAGATAAATTAAGCACAGTACAAGTAAAGCCATCCTAAGGAAGGCAAGTAGACTTTGCAAAACCGTCCCTTACTAGATAGAAAGACTGAGGCCAGGGAGGAACAGAGCTTATTAAACTCAATTAAAATCAAAGGTGCCGTCTTCATTCATCCCTGGAACACAAAAAGTATGGTAACAATGCACCTGTCTGAGTATGCCCTCAAGGTGATAATCTGCCCAGGGCTGAGCTTAAATGGTCTTTGCATGACCTAGGAAGAAAGGGTTTTCTCTGGAAATGGATCTTGTAAACAACAGAGCAAGGACTGCCTTGAACTCATTTAAAAGAACAAATTGTTTCTGTATGTATGCCTCACATTGGCTGCGAGTTTCAGATGAGCTCTATATGTCCGTTAAAGCACACTTCTAACCTAAAAATCCTAGCTTGAAATTGAATTGAAGCTATCCTTTCTGAGGGAAAAATGTTTCTTTTCAAGAATCTATTTAATTCAGACTTTTCCAAGTTCTGGGGAAAGTTCTTCCTAAGTTTCATATTGACAAAGCTTATCCTCCTTCGAATCTTGTTTGATCTAGAACAGGGGTCTGCAAACCATGATCTGAGGGTCAAATCTTGCCTGCTACCTATTTTGGTAACAAGCTGCTAACAATAGTTTTTATATTTTTTAATGGTTGGGGGAAAAATCCAAAAAGAATATTTCGTGACATATGGAAATACAAATGAAATTCAAATTTTGGTGTCATAAAGTTTTATTGGAACACAGCCATGCTTGTTCATTCACATATTGTTGATGGCTGCTTTTGTGCTACAAAGGCCCTCTTGAATAGCTGTGACAGAAACCTTATGGCCTGAAAAGTCTAAAATATTTACTATCTGGTCCTTACAGAAAATGTTCGCCATACCTGATATTGAACTACATTCTCTGGGCTCCTCATTTAACCCAAATTCATGCCCTGAAGCTCACCCAGAGCCCCGTAGCAGTCCTTAACCAAAGATCAAAATGTGATCTTGATGAGACTGAGAGGACCTAAAACTCAAAGTGATATATCTAGTTTTGGGGAAAGAAAGGGAGAGTCGCCCATCCTTAAACCCACTGGCCCTTGGGAGGCCAGGAGCAGTGCTCCACAGATAAAACACTTGTCTCCTTGGCCTTGGGATTGAAGCACAACTAAAATCAGAAGTGTGTGTGCTTTTCAAATATTCCAGCAGTCCTCATGCATAAAAAAAAACAATCTAAGCAACACTTTAAGGTTAAGGAAATTAATCCTAGAGCCCATAAATGCCCCCTCTTATCTTACTTCCCTCTTTTTTCTCCTCCTTCTGTCAAAACTGCTTGTCAGAAACTTAGCTGACATTGACAATTTCCCCTTTATGTGAACTAAATCACTCTCTTTCCTTTTCCGGTAACTGCTTTTTAAATGGTCTCTCTAATCCTGACATAAAACTTTTTTTTTTTCCATGAAGACAATGTTAGGAACCAGGTTGCAGGAGAGGTGAGGAGAGTTCCCTAACTGAGGCAGGCAGGAGGCGAGTATGGTTTGTCTGTGAGAGCTCTTGCAGTCAAGAGGGATGGAGAGAGCACAGGAGGGGATCCACAGTGGGGAACGTCTCTTCCTGAGGAAACCATCTCTTCCCTTTGGATTGGCTTTTTATATGCTACTGATACTATTCTACAACGCCCCTCGCATCCTGCTTTATCTTTTCATACAGTTGACAGTAATTTTCACATAATGTCATGTTGCTCAGTAAATAGTAATAATCACACAGATAATACTTCCACAAAAATGTTTGGCTGTTCTTCCACTTTTTTTTTTTTTCGTTTTTGCTAAGCAAATCACGAAAGAGTATCAGTTTATTTTTAGGCAGCAGTGTTGTGGCTGCTTCTGTAATGGGTGCTATCCGTGTGCCCCCATCCTCTCATTACATCAATGTCAGTAAGATAAGTAAAAGCTGTAGCTTTCACTGAATGAACTTGATAGAGAAATTAAAGGGAGAGAGATAACAATTATGAAATTGGAGGAAGAGATATGAATAAAAATATAGCAAACAACAGTTGAGATGGGGGCCAAGAGGCTTCACATAAATGCAAACCCGACATTTCAGTAGCCAACAACACACTGGTGGGCTGACTGCCCCAGAAGCCGGCTGTTTCCGTTGTGGAGTTGCACGCTGGATTTCTTGGCATTTCTTTATGAAAAGGCTGTTGTCTTCTTCTTACAGCTGTGCACTGGCATCTACCCTCTGAACAATGTCAGTGGGCCTGGGAAATCAGAATTTCGAAATACCATTTCTACGCTCATGGTGGGTTGACCAGCTGGCCTGGAGGAATTTCTGGCTGTGCCAACTTTAAACCTTTAGATGTGCCAACTCTAAATCTTCCACCATCTTGAAGACAGTAATTATCAAGTGCTAGCTGATCAGGAATCCACTTTTGGTGTTCACTAATGGGAGACAGTGATTTTCCCACAGCGGGGGCAAATCAAATTCAAGCCTGAGGACCCCAAACGGTAGATGTAATTGCTTTGATCTCATCTTGAAAAGACAAGATAATTACAGTCAAAAGCCTTGACTGCCTTCAAACTTTTCTGTGACTCTTTATCACTGTCAAGAATGAAGCCCGAGCCCCTCAGCACGATATTCACTGCCCTTTGCAGACAGTCTCTGGTGGTGTCTCCAACGCCATACCTTGCAGGTCTCCCCCCATCACAGAGCAGGACTGGACAGCTTGTGGTTCACTAAGGTGAAGTTGCTCATGCCTTTGAGCTTCTCACGTGCTGGTCCTCCTGCTGGAAATGTCATTAGCCCCTTCTGCACTTCCTTCTCCTTTTCCTTTTTGAGGACTTGGCCAAGTATCACATCTTCCAAAGAGCCTTCTCTGATACCCTTCCTCCTTTTTTCTCGCATCTGGAATGGGTAGTTGTTTCTGCTCCCATGGCTTCCCACACTTCCCTCTCAAGCAGACCAGCTATATTCTTATAATTTGGGTTTGGGTTCTCTTTCATTGCAACGTGCATCATTTCTTGAGCAGAGGGGTTGTGTCTTCTTGTTCTTTATACCAGCACTGCCTGTCCCATAGCCGTCAGGTAATAAATATTTGTTGGATGGTTAAATATTTGAATAAACTTGGTTTGCTCCATGAAAAAATAAAAATAGCATCACAGCAGAATATGCTCTGTTACTTGTAGCTGTGACTATAAGCAAATTCCACCTTTCTGCTTCCCAAACCCTTGAGAATTACTGCAGTATCATTGTTGAGTCTTATGCTGGTATGGAAAGATGCTTTACTAACCTTGTGTTTTACATATTCTGTCTGCTTTATGTCTTTTACTGCTTACAGCAAATTCACAGCCTCCAGTTGAAGCAGGATTCTTGTTCTGAGATTAATCAGATTATACTCTGAGTTTATAAGAATATAAATGTGGGGTGGGGCAGGGAGGAGAGGCCTTGAACACACTAATTTCCTTCAACCCTAACAGGGATAGTAGCTTTCTCTTCCTCTCTCTTCCTTCCTACATCCCTCTCTCCCTCTCCCTCATTCTCTCCCTCTCTCTCTGTCTTCCTTCCTTCTTCCCTCCCTCTCTTCTGTTCTTCCTTCCTTCTTTCCTTCCAACCTTCTTTCCTTCCTCCCTCTCTCTCTTTTTATCCTTTCTCTTTCTCTCTCTCCCCCTCCCTCCTTTCCTTTATCATCCCTTCCCTTTCTCTCTCTTTTTCTTTCTTTCCTTTTCTATCCAGAGTAACCTTAATTGAAGACAACAGAATAGCTTCCTTTCCCTTAATCCTAAAGAGATGGCTTTTGGGCTGTTAATGCAGAGATGGAAGGAAAAGACCAAGAGGTTCAATGGAAACACTACCCCTTTGGAGTAGCTGGGGTCCCTAAATGCTCATGAAGTGAATGCCATGTGCTTGGCTGTGTCTAAGGCACTGAGGACGTAGCACCGGATAAAAGGAAACAGAGTCTTTACATTCTGGTAGGTAGTAGGAGGCAGGTCATAGGCAAATAAATGAACTAGTGAATAATATCAGGCCAGGCAAGTGCCATGAGGAATCCTGGGCAGCATGAAGGGGCAAATCAGGATGTGAACATGATTTCAGAGAAGTCTACTGAGATGACACTTGGGCTGAATAAAATGAGGGAGATGCCCATGAATAACAGGGAGAGGAATGGCATTCAGGCAACAGAAATAGCCTGTGCAAATGCCCTAAGGTAGGAGCAGACTTGGGATACTCAAAGAACAGAGGGAAGGCCAGGGTGACCATGGTGAAATAAATAAGGGAGAAATGGTGGGAATGAGGTTGGAGAGACTGGAAGGGCCAGATTCTGTAGGGCCCTGTGGGCTGTGGTTGGGTCCTTGGACCGGCCGCGAGCTTTTGCACACTTTTAATTTGGTGCTGCATCAATTCCATGACTAGAGCTCCGGAATTCCCTGGGAGAAAGTGCTTTAGGGGCAGCCAATTCCATGTCCCCGTAAAATGCACAGGTAATGAATGGCACTTCAGACTTCCACTCTTCAGAAGTCTATGATGCAGAACTGGGAGTTCCTTTCTTCTGAGATTTGAGCCTGAAGCCCTTTTGACATTTTGAGACTCACAGCCACATGGAACACTTGCCCAAATGCACCCGCTTTATCTGTTTCTTTTTTCTTTCCATATATATTTTCTTCCCATATGGACAAGGCCAAGGGCCTATACTCGGACTTACACGTACTCCACAGCCCAGTCCTGTTGGCCTTTATGGGTCTGTGCAAAAGCTTCTCCCCATGTTAAGCCTTTCCTGATGCCCAGGAGTCACTGTGTGCTTCTGCTACAACCTCCTTACCCCCAACACTAGCAAGTGGGGTGTCGTGTCGTTGTCTATCAATCTGTTTATCAGCAAGTTCCTTGGAAGCACACATATATCCTAACTGATCCAGTGACCACAGAACATAACTCATGGAGCTCAGTGGCAGTACCTTATTGATTGAGTAAATGTAGGAGACTTGAAAGATAGACTTCAAGAGATGGAAAGAAAGACCCACCTCACTTTTAACAAAATAAAACTGTTCTTTAGAGAAAGCTATAGGGAACAATATTCTGGAGATTGTGGAGGAAGAGCCAATAAAAGGAACTTTGCCCACTTTTCCTAAAATGAAGGACGTCTTTAAATAGACAACATGATTTTTTGGAAACTCTGTTAAGGATGCATGGCTGGGGAAATGAAACCAATGGGCCTTTGGAATGCCAAAACTGGGCTCTTAGTCAGAGACAAAGTAATTCCAGCCTGTGGTTCACGTAAAAGCTTTCATCTTCCTGAGCTGCTGAGGCCTGGGGCTTCCCCACTGGAGACAGGAGATAACCTAGCCCCAGCCAGGGGGTAATAATTGAGTGGAGATGGGAAGCTTTTTGATACAGCATTTGTCAAACCAAGGAAAGGCAAAAAGTGAGGGGAAGGAGAGAGAGAAGAAGAAGAAGAAGAAGAAGAAGAAGAAGAAGAAGAAGAAGAAGAAGAAGAAGAAGAAGAGAAGAGGAGAAAGAGAGGAAGAAGAAAAAAGGAGAGAAAGAAATGCCTTCTCTCCTGTTTTTCTGATTCACTTGCTGTCTCTTGGCACCTCATGACAAGTTCATGTCTATAAATCTGAAACATTCAAATCTCTACCATAGAATTATTTCTTTTGGATTCTATTTTGCCCTTCCCTTCTCTAGGATTAAACTGTCTCCCCAAGGCATCCTTAATGATCATCACAAACCTGGGTGGGAAGTAGTACATGCACAGAGTCAACAGTATTGACCACCTGAGCTCACTTTAGACTCTATGAGGAGGCTGATCTTTGTCTACCAAATATCCTTTCTCTCTCCCACAGTTTTATGTGGGCCACAACATGCTGAGACAAAAGACTAGCTCTTCTAGACTTGCTTATACCTAGGAGTGGCCCATGAAATAAGAGAAGTCAACAGTAAGGTTTCCAGAAAGCTTCATCTAGGAGGCACTCCCTTTTGGTTTTCGTTCTTCCTCCTTCATACTGTCCAGAACACAGATGTGAAGGCTGTACTGCAGCAGCCATAATGTGGCATGAAAGTGACTCTAGTAATGGAGCCAAGTACTAAGAAGGGTGGAACAAAAATGGAGAAGAAACCCAAGTCCCTGATAACTTAGACCTGCTATGCCATACCTGAACCACCTAGCCTCAGATTTATCTTGTAAGAGAAGAAATCAATTTCTGTTTCACTTAAGGGACTGCTGTTTGAGTTCTCTGTTTACGCAGGTAAAGCTATTCATTCATAAATGACAAAGACTCTTCAAGGCATTTCCAAGTTTGCCCATCATTACAATCCCTTTTCTGCTTTTCGAGATTGAGTTGGAGTAATATTTCTGCCCTAAAACTTTCTCTGAATACCCCTGGTTCTCCCATCCATCCCATTTCCTTGACTGCGTTCCATCTAACATTCTACCTAGTCTTCCCCACAGACAGTGAGCAGGAGCCCATAAGTGAAAATAACAATGGTAAGTACGTGACCCATTTGTCCCTCAATATCAGCACAATACTGAGTATTCAGTGGGTTCTAGATAAATACTATTTAAATCAAGACTAACAAATATTACTTTCAAGCCCTGTAGAATTAACATTTCCGCCTATTCCTCTTGAAACGTTTGAGGCCAAAATTACAGGCACATATTTTTCAAATAGGAAGAATGGTTTTTTTTTTTTCTCTGATTGGTTTTTCAACTTGGCCCCTGAGGAAATGTGGCAGCAGGTAGAAAGAAAAGCACAACTGGGCTAGAAGGGACACTGGAGGTCAGGATTTAGCAAACCAAGTTCGCCTCTTAAAGACTAGGAGAAAAGAGAAAACGGGAAGGGCGCTGTGAAAGGCGGCTCACAGGACCACACACAAATTTCCAGGTAACCTTAGAGGAAAGCAAAAAACCTGGAATGAAAACATTTAGTGGGAGGGGCGGCTGGCTGGCTCAGTCAGTGGAGCGTGGGACTATCGACTTCATGAGTTCGAGCCCCACGTTGGGTGTAGAGATTACTAAAAACAATAATGATAAATAAGTTTAAAAAATTTAGTGAGAAATAACTAAAGAATTATTACCAGCATCAGGACCATCTTGAAAAAAAAAATAAAGTGCAAAGTAAGTTATCATTAGGCTAAAGAGGAGGGAGACAAAAAGACCAGAAACAATTTAAAGAGTCTGTAAAACGCACCAAATTAATTAGGAAAAAAAAAAAAAAGAACTAAGACAAACACAAACCCTGAGGCTTTAAGTTCTCCCGGGAAGAACTATTTAACAAGCACTAGTGATTTCCCAGCAGGAAGACTTTGCTGAATCAGCTGACAGAGAAAAGAAAGGAGGAAGGAGCTCCTTGCTCCTTCACAGGGTCACATCGAGGATGCACAAGTAGAGAAAGTTGTGTGTTTTCTCACTTGGCTTCCCTTACCCAGACAGCCCGACTTGCGGGTCTGCAAACCTCAGGATCACCAGAGGCTCTGGAAGGAGCTCAGAGGCTGACCTCACCTGTGGACGCCTTCACCCGCGCGGGCTTGCTCTTGTGCCTGCCCTTCTCCGCCGTGAGGAGGATGGTGTACTCCTGCCCCGGTACCAGGCCTCTCAGGACGTGGGATGTGGTGTCTCTCGGAAGCTGTACCTGCACAGGCTGCCCCGAGGGAAGGCTGTAGTTGAGGCGGTAGTGGTCAAACTTGGCCGAAGGCTTCCTCCAGAGCAGGGTCAGGTTGGTCTCCGTGGTTTCAGAGACCCGGAGGTCCTTGGGTGCATCCATGTCTGCGAGGAAAGCACAGAGAGATGAACATGCCTCAGGCTGGGAGGCTGGGCTGCTTATGGGGCTGGAAGGCAGCTCTGGGCTCCAATCCCAGCTCTGCACACAGGGCTGGCTGGCTGCAGGCGACTTTCCCATCTGAGCCTGGGTTTTCACCTCTAAACTGCCATGGAGTGTTGCCTCGTTGGAGTTTTAGAAGATTAAAAAGAATATAGTGGTATATCCATACCCTGAAGTACTACTCAATTAAAAGCATCTAAAAAGAACTGACTTTTAAATAACCGGAATAACTTTTAAATAACAGTCTCAGTAGGCTGCCTACTGGGCGATATGTAGCATTCTTAAAAAACACTACAGAGATGAAGGAAAGAATAGGGGTGCCTGTGGCTATAAAAGAGGGGACAGAAGCGATCCTAGTGATGGAACTATTTTGTGTCTTAAAAGACAGCAGATTAAAAAAGCTGCTGATAAAATTACGTAGAACTAACTACACACACATACAAAAGTGAGTGCATGTAAAACTGATGAAATGCGCCGTTGATAAAGTTGATAGCTTGTATCAATGTCAGTTTCCTGGTTGTGATACTGTTCTAGGATGTCCCAGCTGTTAACCACTGGGGATCATGAATTGACAATTACCTCGAAATAAAACAGATAAAAAAGAGCATGTGTGCAAGTGCTTAGCACTGGGTCCTGCATAAGGAGGAAGCTCCTTGAGGCACCATCTATGTTCTCTATGTGCACCAGACCCTTTTTCTTCACGGCGCCTGGGGGAAGGAAGGAGGAGGCTGGTGGAGAAGTAGAGGGAAGAGTTTTCTTTTTTCTTTCTTTTTCTTTCTTTCTTTCTTTCTTTCTTTCTTTCTTTCTTTCTTTCTTTCTTTCTTTCTTTCTCNCTCTCTCTCTCTCTCTCTCCCTCCCTCCCTCCCTTTCTCTCTCTCTCTCTCTCTCTCTCTCTCTTTCTTTCTCTCTTACTCTCTCTCTCTTTCTTTCTTAGACAAATTTTCCAGGGTCGGGAGAAACTTGGGACAGGAACCAATGGGTTCATATCATACCGCTCCTCACCACCCTCGTCCAGAGGCTGGAGCTTCAGGACGGAATGGATAAGAGCAAATTCTGTCTGAAACCATGTTCCTGCCACTTATCATCTGTCAGACGAGGGTATATAATAAAACTCAGGTGTCTCCTAAGAGAAAACCCCCCAGATGTGTTTGGATTCGTCCATGGTTTACCAAAAAAGAAAAAAAAAAAAAAAAAAGGAACTGATTACCAACTTAAAAAAGTTTGCAGGCTTCTTATAAAATCTGGTTCCAATTTCTCCTAAAAATTTCTTGTTTCCCCTCAGTATCATTTAGATGTGGTGCCCTTATGTTACTTTGGAATTACACATCTGGGCTAGATGATCCTAGGGGCCTCTTTCTCCTCTGCACGTCTACTGTTTTTTTCAAAGTAGGTTTTCTGTCTCCTGGGCCCCAGCGTGTCTGTCTGCACCAGCCCAGCGGTGGTGGGGATCTAGGGGCATCTCACCTGTGGCCACATTGATGGTGGCCGGGTCGCTCTCCTTGTCGCCCTTCACAGCAGACACTCCAATCCCATATTCAGTTCCCGGCCTCAGACCTAAGAGAGAACGTGCAGGTCGATACTTAGCCCCAAACTGGAAAGAATTTCAGAGGATCGTAAAAATGACTCCGAGCTGCCTGTTGCTGGAGGCTGTGATTTCTCATTGTCTGGCAGTGTCTGGTATGTTCTACAGACTTCCTCACTGAATTCTGAGTGAGAGGGGTAGCTGGGAACCACACTGTTTTCTCCACGAGGAGGGAAGGCTGCAAACTGGGGACATGTGCCCCGTGGGCCTGCTGGGTCTGGGATGCGCGGCTCACCCGTGAGCGTGGTTTTGGTTGTGGTTTGCGGGCTCCTTGGCACTTCGACCTCGGCATGGTCACCTCCAGAGATGGGTGCATACTTAATTCTGTAACTGTCAACAGCTGCCTTGCCGTTCCTCCATTCCAGGGTGATGCTGTTGTCCGTCTGGGAGACGCGACGGAGATTCCTGGGAGCATCCAGGCCTGTTTGGAGGAGGAAGGGACATTTATGTTGCAAACACCAGGCACCAGGAGAGTGGGTGTCTGATGATTCAGGCTGAGACTTGAAAGGCACCTGTCCTTGGAGAAAAAAACAACAATATCTGCCCCACACCCACCTCTATTGCTGATGCACAGGTCTAAACAAATACTGCATATTGGGCACCTTTCCCCTTTATTGATGCATGTGAGACTCTAGTCAGGCATGTGTTCCTCAGATTTTGTGCTTTGAAAAACAAAACAAAATGGAAACTTACAAATAAGATCTGTGAGTGTAAGAACTGGTGTGTTGTGCCCATCTCTGTATTTCTAGTAACTCATACAGAGCTTACTGTGGTCCGAAAACAGTATTTATTGAATCAATGATCGATTGACACCTTGGGGCTTTTAAAAGACTGCCATAGGCTAAGAGGTTACAGGCCTCTTTGTTTTTCATGCTTTCCATAAACTGTACTTTATTATGAAAATGTTTACTTGAATTTTATTTGAACCACACCTTCTTTTTCTGAGATTGTCAGACAAGCAGCATCTTCTACGTATGCTTTCTTTCTTTCTTTTTATTTTTTGGGTGGAGGGAGGTTATTTAGGTAGTTTTTTTCTTTAAAAAAATTACTCTCTATAATATTTTAGAATAAACACTTAAAGGAATCAAATTTCCCTTTCCATTGTCCTACTGTAAAAGGAGCCTGGAAGCCACCCTAGCATGGAGTCACAATCCCTTCCTGGTTGTTCACAGGTGAGGGCCCGTTACCTGTTGTGAAGGTCTCTTTGGCAGGGTTGCTGGACATGTCACCCCTGCGGGAGATGAGGGACACCTCATACTCCGTGTCTGGTTTCAGATTCCCGATGGAATATTGGTTCTCATCGTGTGTGAGGTCAATGGTGGTGCGGTCGCCCGGCACATCTTTGATTCCATAGGAGAGCTCGATGCCGTCAATCTCGGCCAGGGGCTTGAACCAAGTGATCAGAGCAGTGGTGTCTGTGACATCTTTCACCTCGATCTGGCTGGGGGCATCCAAACCTGTGACAGCAGATGATGGAGCAGTTTCAGAGACTAGGGCCAGGGCTAGGGGCTGAGCAGAGAGGGGCTTGGAGGCATCCAGATCCATTCCTGAACGGTTAGGTGTATACTGACCATCTGACCTTTTTTGTGTTTCTGAGTCTTGATTTCCTATTTGACAAGCCATAAATAGGGATGATGCTAGCTACCTTGAAGCGTTTATTGGGTCCCCCCACCCCCCACATTAAAGGAGATAATGCTTGCAAAGCATCTAGCATAGAGCCTGGAACATGGCAGTTATGTGATAAATGGTCGTTGCCCTGTTATTATCATCATACGGTTCTCATAAGTTGAAGAAAGATGCTTGGGGCCTATTTCATTAGAAAAAAAAAAAAAAAAGACATTGATTTAGTTTCTCTGGCTTTTTAATTAGGCAAAACTGCCTGGTTGGTTGATAGCTTCTCCATTAGAGTTATGGAGCCGAAAAGTGAGGCCACTCCTAGATTGGCCAGGTATGGAGTGTCACTTGTGATGAAAAACTTCAGGCAGAAAGTCACAGCCATCCCAAGCCTTGCCATCTTTGTGCCTCTGTCCCAGCCCTCCTCCCACCCCACCCACTCTGTGCCGTGCTGTGCTGTGTGTGTTGTGTTGTTCTGTGGCAGCAGCAGGCATGACATCGCCTCCTGGCCTCTGCATTTGCTGTTACTTTCTATCTTTTCCTGACATTGCCCTTCTCTTCTAAAAAATCTCCTATCAGCCTTCAAAACCTCACTTATATGTCCCTTCCCAACGAGAGCCCTCTTTGACCCTGCTGTAATCAAGTAAGCACATATACCCTTCCCAACGAGTATAAAGTTTGAGTAATACAAGATGAGTAAGTCCAAGAGATGTGCTGGACAACACAGTGCCTCTAGGTGACAATACTGTATTGTACACTTGACTTACAAAGTACATGAAGTACATATACTTATGAAGTACAACTCATGAAGAGGGTAGACCTCATTCTAAGCACTCTTACTGCAATTAAAAATTGGAGTCTCCTAATGCACTTTTTTCATTGTTCTGTAACACATTTCTCTACAGTTTATTCAAACTGTGTTATTCAATTTAGATAGGATCTAAATTCATTCATTTAGAGAGTGAGACTTTGAACCCTTTTAATCCCCAGCATAGCGGCAGGCTTTGTCATTTATGTCTTCATTCTTTTCTTTTTCTCATTATGTAAACCATTTTAATGCAAACAGTAAGACAGACTGGGCCTTCGGTAAATGCCTAAAATTAAGATATTGGGGCATTTAGTTAGTGTTTATTTCTTCAATTTAAAAACAGCTAAGTTTGTGTTTTCAGCATTGGTTGAGGAAACAGTACTGAATGAAAGGAACATTAGTTTTATATAGGAATGAGAAGGAGGAGTAAGTCATAGCTGATTGTGAGAAAACTGCAGAGTCCATTACTTGAATTTGAAGTATTGGTCTATCAGTCTCAGTTTCTGGGTGATGAACCCATAGAACGTACCATAATGAAGCTACAATTGAACCCTGAAGCTACCTGTCCTGTGTTGCTACAGGTGGCAGCAATCACCCACACCACAACTGCTACCGTCCGTAGCAGCCCTTTCATAAAGGTGGGATTGAGTCAAGCTCACTGATCGACCCCCAGATCTGGGTCCTGTGAACAGAAGACACTAGCACTTAAACACGGCAAGGAGAGTGCTTTATCATGTACATCTTCACTTTCGTGACAATGCTGTAAGGACACTGGGAACCCATTTTCCCAATGGTAGGGTCATTAAAGAAGCAGATTTGCACAAGGTGAAGGTGAGCTGTGAAGCTGGAATTCACACTTGGGTGTGTGTGGGTCCAAAGCCCGTGCTCTTTCTCCTTTAAATGCGAACGCCTCTCAAAAGCATCCAGATGCCAGAAATGGTTGTCATACAGCCTTATACAGATATCAGAGGGAAGGAGCCAAAAATGTTTTGTCACCCAAACTTTAATGTCCTTTAAGCCTGGATAAAGTTTGGGTATTAGCAAAATGAACACATAAACGTTGGCCTCTCAATGTTGATATTTATGTGATTAAGGAACTTCAGGCATTGGGATGTTTGCCCTGCTTAGAAGAATAAAGAAGCCAATCTGCAGAATTAAATTAAAAAGAAAGGGGCAGATAAAAGAAATTTTTCTTTTCTGTAGTTTCTGTGTGCCTTCTCTATAGCAAGTGAGCATTTGTTTGATCTCTTCTATGCCTTTGTGGTGATCTAATGATTTTTTCCTGTTGATACCTGCTTTCTACCTACCACAGAGGGATGGTGTCAGAATGATGGAAAACACTTGCTTACAGAGGAGACAATCTAGGAGTTGGCTCGGAGCTAGGCAGAATGTGCAAATATTTAAATGCAAGATGTTTTTTCTTGTCATTAGTCAACAGATTTAACTTTTCCAACAATCTCCTGCCAAAAAGAATCAATTCCTGAAACAGTTGGCACATATGCTATCTTGAAGAAGATCAAGAGGTTTTCTCAAATGGCAAAGCAAAATAATTTTATTTGTTTATTTATTGATGTTTAAAAAATTTGCTCCTCGGTAGAACAACTCCAGATTCAGATTTATTTCCTGCTCACCAGAGGATCTACCAGTGCCAAATTCTATTCAATCCCCAAGAAGCTCTGACATGTTTATTACTGAGTGACATTTAATTTCTATTCCTGTTGGAGATATGGGATCAGCATTCTATATTAACCAGAGCCTAGTCCATGCTAGTGGTAAGGGGACTAAGATTACAAAACTGGACCTTCCTTAGGGTTGTGACGCTGATATTGTTCACCATGTGGAGTTTGTCAAATTGATTTAGATTCACTAAGCCTCAGTTTCTACTAGTCACAATAATATTTGACCCACATCTCTTACAAGACTGGTATACAGATGAGATGACATGGTAGATCATCTGCAATGGTCTTGTCTATCTTGGACCTGTGCCCCCTTTGAAATGTCACTTTGAGCCTCATCTCATCAAGAGATAGATTTGTTTCCCCACTCTTTAAATCTGGACTGGCCTCGAGATTTGCTTGGGCAGAGTGATATAGAGCCACTCTTGAGCCAGCCCGGCTGCCAGGGGAGCAGGCCCAGGTTAGCAGACTGAGGCTAGAGACCAAGTGAAGCAGAAAGGCATCACCCTGGCTAAGACCAACATAGGCCAACCAGCCCCCAGCCCGCACAGATGCGTAACTGTGCCCACTCAAGAACAGAATTGCTCACCTGAGCCCAACCCCAAATCACCCAGAATCACTGGTGAATGATTGGTGCAGAATCATTGTTCCACAACACCAAGTTTGGGGTCTGTTCTTTATGTAGCAAAATCTAGTTAATGCAGATGCTGTGTAAGGGGAAATGTTATCAGCCAGAGGCGCTACAGGGTACAGTCAGCCTTGCCAAGGTGTCAGTGCTATAAAGGTGATACTCACGGGTAGTGGTTACCCTCTTCAGGCCTGGGCCCCGGGTATTGTTTTTCACGATGTGCAGAGAGATCTCATACTCTTGCCCAGGAGCAAGGCCAGTTTGCTGGTATGTGGTCTCTGGTCTCCTCAGGCTTTTGGTGATCTCTCCCTCATCTTCTTTATTCTGAAAGAAAGGAGCACCTTGGTAAGAACTAAAGGAGGGGGGTGCCTGGGTGGCTCAGTGGGTTAAAGTGTCTGACTTTGGCTCAGGTCACGATCTCACTGTTCCTGTGTTTGAAACCCGTGTTGGGCTCTGGGCTGACAGCTCAGCTCAGAGCCTGGAGCCTGCTTTGGATTCTGTGACTCCCTCTATCTCTTGCCCCTCCCTTGCTTGCACTCTGTTTCTCTAAAAAATAAATAAACATTAAAAAAAAAAAAAAGAACTAAAAGAAGCACCAGCCTCTTCTTTTTTGTGATCTGCTCCTCTGCATCCGTTCCCTCACTAAGCACTCACTATGCATTAGACCAGCTTGGCGGGTGCTGAGGACACAGAAGTGATGAGGACATTCCTTAAGTTTGCTTCTCCCTCTTGTAAACCAATCTGCTCACTCCACTGACACCAAAGTCGAGTGATAAAATGTGAGAGCCAGGGCAGTTCTAGAGCCACAAACTCAATCCTTCCTTTGATAGATCAAGAAACCAGCGTCACAGAAGTTGGATGGCTATCCCATAGTCATGTGGTTAGTTAGTGGCAGAGCCTGGGCTTGGACTCAGGAACTCACTTCCCTGCCTCGTACGTGCTTTTAGGCCCAGAGAGAAGGGATACTCAACCTCAGATATGCCTGAGGGCATTTGGAGACAGCCATTTCTTCTCTTCTTTGCCTCTGAGATTTTCCAGACCATGAGGAGCAAAGGGAACCTAAAGATGGCTTAGCACCTCTCCGAGCTCACAGCCCTATTTTAATAAGTCAGCTTACTGACTTGTTAAAATAACTTAAAATATACATACAAACATGCAGGGGCTAAGCACAGCCTTGCCCCTCACCAGCAGCTAAGAGAATAAAGTTGATATAAAAGTCTGTAGAGCCCTCAGACCATCTTTCAGATCCCTGAGGTCAAATATGCCCACTGCTCTGGGTGCCTTACCATATTCCGGAAGATGATCTCCCATGTCTCAAAAGCAATGTCCAGAGGATCCCACTCCACCTCCACAGATGTCTCCTTGATGGACTTGAACTTTAGGCCTTCAGGTGCAGGCAAGTCTGTCAGGAAGAGCAGAAGAAGGAGGGCTGCATGTGTGTGTATGTGTGGAGTGATGCTGCATGATTCCCCTGCACCCCGCTGGCCGATGTCCCACCCCTTTAGGGCTGGAGTCTACCTCTAACTGCTTCAGGGATGCTGTCTACTGAGGAGGTGGCATGAAAATTAACGTTGGGACCCACCGTATGATTAAACCTTGGCAATTTCATATGGGTAAAGCTCTTTTGTACCAGGGTTTAGAATCAGACAAACAAGGGCTCAAACCCAAGCCTCACTATTACAAGTTTTGTGTGTGTGAGCAAGTTGCATGATGAGCCTCATGCCCCAGCTTCTCTACTCAAAAGGGGAGGTAAGTAGGCCTGTTCCTTTCGGAGAACTAAGTGAGGACTGAGTGATATACTGCATCACGTGGACTGCTGGGCATGGCTCCTGGCACAGGGCACATGTTTAATATGTGGCAGCCAATGTTATTATTACTGAGTGAAGAAAAGGACCAATTTCTAGCCACAACTTGCTTTTAAGGTATGAAGGTAATTATACTGATATTGGATTATTAAAAAAATAACCTGAACTGTAAAGTTTCCACTTTTTAAAAACATATAAGGAGAGGGGCACCTGGGTGGCTCAGTCGGTTGGGCGTCCAACTTTGGCTTAGGTCAGATCTCATGGTTTGTGGGTTCCAGCTCCGCATCGGGCTCTGTGCTGACAACTCAGAGCCTGGAGCCTGTTTAGGATTCTGTGTCTCCCTCTCTCTCTCTGCCCCTCCCCCACTCATGCTCTGTCTCTCTCTGTCTCAAAAATAAACTACAAAAATTAAAAAAAAAAAAAAACACATAAGAAGAGTGAGCTCCATAGAAGGGTTGTAGTAGAATAGAATGGTTAAGAGTATTAACCTCCAACCAGACCTCAGGGTTTAAATCCCTACCACTGAGGAACTGTCTGATTTGGGATGAGACGCTTAGCCATTCAGTCTCAGTTTCCTCATCTGTAAAATGGATTAATAGTTGCCCCCATCTTATAGAATTATTGTGAGTGAAGTGATTTAGTATATGAAGGGTTTCTTTAAAAAATATTCAGTGGGCCTAACTGGATCCCAGGGTCTTAACTGGTGTAACTCTGACAGGCCAGCTCTACAGCTATGAGCACAAAGGCAGAGCCGGAACTCATGGGTGTGGTGCTTAGGCGCTGGGCGAGCAGACAGTAGCAGAGGCTGTCGCAGGTGGGGTGGGCTCTGCTCACTCACAAGTGGCCACCCTGGCGCTGACGGGAATGCTCTTCTTGTTTTCCAGGATGGCGAACACACGGATAAAGTACTCCACGCCAGGCTCCAACTCCCGAATGGTGGTGGACGTCTGGTCCCCGGGCACTCGGAACTGCATTTCCAGGCCATCCTCGTGGGTGGGTGTGTACACGACGAGGTACTCGGTGACCCGCATCTCATTGTCCCAAGCCAGGTTCACGGTCTCCTCTGTCACTTCTGTCACAACCAGGTCTTTGGGAGGGGGCACTGGCAGGAATAAGAAAAGACAGCTTGGTGGGGTTTTGTCAGTGAGGTGCTCTGTAAATTCTCTCTAGGTTTGTTTCCCTGGAATCCCACGGCCAATCACAGAGGCCTGAAATCCAGCTTCTGCTTTCTAAACAGAAAAAGATCCTCTAGGACTCCCTGCTGTGAACCAACTTTAAAACCTTTGTAGGCCTTCAGGCTAAAATTCTGGGCCTGCAACGTGGCCTTCTGGTTTCTCTGTGACCTGGCCCCTCTGAATTCTCTGTTCTCTGGATGTTAGTTCAGATTCAGGCCAGCTGCATGGAGACGTGCAGCCTGAGCTTGGCTCCCTGCTCTGAACTTGAGGTCATATGCTGTTAGCGCTGGAAGGGGATCTGGGGCTCATTTGGTCCAATTCTTTCATTTTCTAGATGTGAGTGAGGCAGAGGGACTTGCCCAAATTTGCTTATCTCACCAGACTTGAGACTAACACCTCGTCTTTGCCAGCCTGCTGTACTTTTCAACCAGGGTTCCCTGCCTTGGGCACATTAAACATATTTATTTATTAATATCAACAATACCTTTAATCAGAGCAGAAAATTTCTATTATGACAGGTACAGAATGGGTGCAGGAGAGGGGTACAAAGAGCCCCCTCATTGAATATGAGCATTATCATTCTTTGTCGTATTTTCACTCATAGTTTCTTGAGCACTTACTGTATACTTTGCCTTGTGCTGTCAGGACAGTGTTCCTTTAAGGAGCTCATAATCCTTAGGATCAAAGATTGTTATGGAATAATGATTTAAGAGATGGGTCTGCCTCAAAAGTGATTAGCACTTACTCTCTAGCTGAGGGTGCATTTAAAACAGTTTTATGTAATCTCACTGTCCATTCAATTGAGCTGAATTTTTGCTTCCAAACAAATAGAGGGATTTAGTTTATTTCTGGTTAGGCGTCAGTGGGGCAGTAGGAGAGAAGGCTCATATTTAGCAAAAGGGCTGTTAAAATCATTTTGTCTATCTCACCATGGGCACTGGGTGTTAAACTTGGGGTAGATGAGTTAGGTAAACCCAACACCTCTACCGTGTATGAAGAAGGTGTCCTTAGGACAATTCTACGACCTCCCTGAGCCTCTGAGCCTTCAAATAGGTAGCCCCGTGACAGATGAATCATCAGAGCCTCTGCAAAGCTGTGTGTGCGCGTGCGCATGCGTGTGCCTGTGCGCATGCATGTGCCTGTGCGCAAGCGTGTGGCTGTGCGCATGCGTGTGGCTGTGCACGCGCGCATGCGTAATACAACAGGTAGCTCTCCAACGCGCTGCAGCCGCACCCTCGACGCCACGCCGGTTCAGACCCGGACTCACCCTCGGAGCAGTCCTCCCCGGCATGGCCGTCGCTGCAGATGCAGCGGCCCTCCACGCACTGCCCCCAGCCGCTGCAGTCGTTGGGGCAGGAGCGCTGCCCGCAGTCCGGGCCCTCGAAGCCCTCCTGGCACACGCACTGCCCGTCCTCGCAGCGGCCCCGGCCATGACAGTCTTCGGGACACCTCCGCTCCTTGCAGGCCGTGCCCATGAAGCCTTCGTGGCACACGCACTGCCCGTTGACGCAGCGGCCTTGGCCGTGGCAGTTGCCCGGGCACGCGAGCTCCGCGCAGTCGGGGCCCGTGAAGCCGTGCTCGCACTCGCACCGTCCGTCCACGCAGCGGCCCCGGTGGCTGCAGTCCCTGGGGCAGCGCAGGTCGCGGCAGTCTTCGCCCGTGTAGCCGTCGTCACAGACGCACATGCCGTTCACGCAGCGGCCGTGCCGGTGGCAGTCGTTGGGACAGCTCATCTCACTGCAGTCGGAGCCCTGGAAGCCGTGCTCACACACACACTCGCCCTGCACGCAGCGGCCCCGGCTGTGACAGTCGTTGGGGCACCGCCGCTGGCCGCAGTCCTCCCCCGTGTGGCCCTCGTCGCACACGCACTGCCCGTTGACGCAGCGGCCGTGGCCGCTGCAGCCGTTGGGACACCTGAGCTCGCCGCAGTCGGCGCCCGTGTAGCCGTCATCACACTCACACCGCCCGTCGACGCAGCGGCCGCGGTGGTGACAGTCGGCGGGACACCTCTTCTCGCTGCAGTCGGCCCCGGCGAAGCCCGGCTCGCACACGCACTGGCCCTGCTCGCAGCGGCCCCGGCCGGTGCAGGCGTTGGGGCAGCTGAGCTGGCCGCAGTCCTCGCCCGAGAAGCCCTGCTCACAGTAGCAGGTGCCGTTGACACAGCGGCCCCTGTCGAAGCAGTCGTTGGGGCAGATGAGCTCGCCGCAGTCCTCGCCCGTGAAGCCCTCGTCGCAGACGCACTCGTTCTCCACGCACCGGCCGCGGTTGTAGCAGTTGTTGAGGCACAGCGGCTCGTTGCAGTCGTCGCCCGCAAAGCCGTCGTGGCACACGCACCGGCCGTCCACGCACCGGCCGTGCTCCTCGCTGCACGGCACCGGGCACACCTCCTGGCTGCAGTCGGCCCCCGTGTAGCCTTCGAAGCACACACACACGCCGCTGACGCACTTCCCCTGGTCGTTGCAGTCACTGGGACAGGCCAGCTGGCTGCAGTCCTCTCCCGTGAAGCCCTCCTCGCAGACGCACTGCCCGTCAAGGCACTGGCCCCGCAGGTGACAGTTGCCTGGACATTCAGGCTCAGAGCAGTTGGGGCCTTTCCAGCCGGGCTCGCAAACACAGCCGCATCCTTCGGTGCTGAAGTTCCCGTGGCCACTGCAGAAGGGCCTGGTGTCCAGGCGGCCTACAGCAAAAGAGAAGAGGCAGGCCGCTGAGCGTAACGGGCTGGTGTCCCGGGCGCCACCTGCCCAAACCCAGCCTCAAATTCAGCCAGAAGAGGGTTGGCACTCTCAGCTCCATCTGGCTTGAAATCTAGTTGCTTAGTGTGTGAAATCGGAGGGGACTGACATCCAGTTAGAGTAGGTACAAATTCTTAACCTGTACTCCCTGAAATTGTAGACTCATATGCAAGATTGTGTTACTGTGTGTAGCTGTGTGTATGTGTGTATGTGTGTGTTTGTGTTTCCGCCCTCCCAGGGAGAGGGTCTATAGTTTGTATCGAATTTTTAAGTATTCCCATCATCCCAGTGAGTACAAACCAGTGCCTTGTGGAATGAGTTATGCTGGGCTATGGTATTTTCCCGCACCTAGCCAAGGTCAGGCACATAAGGGAATAATTGTTTCACACAAGAAATATTTGTTGAACTGAACTCAATTCTGCTTCTGGCTCAATTGCTGTGCCGCATTTGGAAGGAGAGTCAGATGATCTGAAGATTACTTTCTTCATTGGTCAAGCGGGATAATAACCCACTTCCCTGGGGTTTACCGGCATTAAGGGAGGCCATTACAAACCTACTGTTGTTCTCGTGATTTTGTATGTGGGTTTACGTTCTAATTTTGCATAACTGAAATGAGGTGGCTCAGGAGTGGCTTTTTAATTCTGTCAATAGAATGGACAGACTCTGCCCCCAGAACATTCTTGTGCCTCTGTCTTTTGCCCTCTCCATCCTAAAGCCTGCAGTGGTGAGTGGATCTCAGGAATACACGGTCAGGGCTGACATGACTCCAGCTCTTTGAAGTCTACATAATGTCCTGGCTCAGCTGGTAGGAGTGGCTGGTGAGGTCTCCATGGAGCCAAAGAGAAGAAACAAACTCACTCCCCTTTCTCTGCACCCAAATACAGTTTATTGCTACGTTGTATCTCCTTTCCAACAGCAGGGAGCAAGGCAATTAATAAAATGGTTTGAAAAGTGGGAATTAAATATATGTGTTCATATATGGTAGCCACCAAACACGTGTGGGTATTAAACAACTGAATGGTGGCTAGTCTGAGTTGAGATTTGCCATAAAACTTAAATATATATGGGATTTCAAAGACAGCTTAAAGAAAGGAATATAAAATATCTTTTTTTGGTATTAATAATTTTTGTGTTGATTCCAGGCTGAAAATGGATAATCTGGTTACACCAAGTTAAATAAAATAGTTGATTAAAATTATTTTTACCTGTTCCTTTTTCATATCGTTCGTGTGATGACTGGAAGAGTTAGGAATACATATCTGGCTCATGTTATATTTCTCGTGGGCAGCACTGGACCAAATAATTATTTCAACCCAGTCTTTAGCATTAATCCTATTGTGTAACTCACATTTGCATTTGCCAGGGAGTTGATAGAAATTGAATATAAAATAATTTGTGTATAAAGAAATAATTTTTTTGCCTTAGAAACCTAGAGCATGTCCTATAGTGCCCTCCACTTATGGTGATTAGGCCTATACTTTTTAAAAATGTTTTATTCATTTATTTTGAGATACAGAGAGAGAGAAAGAGTATGATCATGAGTGGTAGAGGGGCAAAGAGAGAGAAAATCCCAAGCAGGATTCATGCTGTCAGTGTAGAGCCCAACATGGGGTTCAAACCCATGAACTGTGAGATCAAGACCTGAGCCAAAATCAAGAGTCAGATGCTTAACTGACTGAGCCATTCAGACACTTCAATTAGGTCTACTCTTGAAATAACTTATCAAAGTAGAACAAACTGAGGGCTGGGGGGAGTGGGGGTGAGGGGAAGGAGGGTGATGGGCATGGAGGAGGGCACTTGTTGGGATGAGCACTGGGTGCTATATGAAACCAACTTGACAATAAACTATAAAAAAAAAGTGCTTTCTGGTAATTTCTTCTGAGTGGCAGAAATAAAGAGGTTCAGCTCTGATTTGAAGCTACCAAAAGTCCCATTGCTCTGTCAGCTCTAGGGAGTAGAGATGAAGACAGTTTCAAAGTGGCAAGTTTCCTGAAAAGGGGGATACCCTGGAGACTAGGTATCACGGGGGTGGTGTGAGTTCTGGAGCATACAGGCACACTCAGGCTTCTCTCTCTTATTACTCTTGGTGCCCTTTTTGTGCCAGTTGGTTAACTTCTTTGAATCTTAGTTGTCAGAGCTGTAGAATGGGAGTATGAAACCTCACCTCAATGGGTTGTTGGGAGGGTTCAATGAGATAATGAGTTGCAATGCCTGATACATAAAGGGGACTCAATGCATATTGTGATCGTCATTGTTGTTGCCATTAAACTGAAAGATTATTTTCCAATTCCCAGACTTTGTACCACCATAGGCAGCACTGTGTCTTTGTAAGAACACCAGGGTGTGGGATACTGTGGCTCAAGTCCTACCTCAGCCACGGGTGGCAGGGCCCTGAGGAATCCCATCCTCCTTCTGGACCTTACTCTCCATGCCTGTACAAGGTGATGGGGGCCATATCAGCGCCTTTCAGGGAGTGATCTTGGGACAGAAATTTCATAAATATGCTCATAGCTTTTGGGTTAGAGAATGTGTAGATCCTGTGGTCAAATAAGTCTTAGAAACTGGCCATTAAAATGAAACAAGATTTTCCCAAGCAAGACTTCTCAGAAGCCTAGAGACTCCTCTGAGAAACATTTATCATTAAGACTCCCCAAGAGCAGAAGAGAGATAGTTACATTCTCCACATTTATTTGACCATAAAATCTCTTTCCAATGGACCCTTTGTGAGGCTAGGTCCCCCAGGGAACCTGCTTTGGAAACCAGTGACGGATCTGGCCACGCCCATCGTCTCTCCGGCCTGGGCAGGGAGGGTAGGGCCTACCTTCGGCTGGCTGGAGGCAGCAGCCGGCTCCGGCGGTGCACAGCTCCCGCAGGGAAGACACCGTATTCTCCAGCTCCTCCAGTCTGCTCAGAAGCTCCTTGACATCAGGAGCCGCGGCACAGCCACAGGCCCGCCGGGGGATGTTGATGCGGTGTGTGAAGACGATCTGGTTGTCCCCGTCTACTGTGTGCTCCTGGAAGCTTTCGCTGGGCTCGAATGGCGGCGGGGCCAGGTCTTTCTCCCCGTTAGCTGATTCTAGATCCACCGAGCACTGGGAACCTACAGGCAGCTTGATGTTGTAGACGTGGTTAAACACCACCGGCTGGTGTTCCTCGGGCAGAGTGACGTTCACCCCACTCTGTCGCTTGTGCCGGATGACTTTCTTGAGGACCCCGCCCTCGGTGGTGAGGGTGAGCAAAGCTAAGAAGATACCCGCCAGCATCACCACGGCCCCCATGGTGGAGGTGGGTTTGGCTGGGTGTTTCTGCGTTCTTGGATCCTAGGGTGTCTCACTCTCAGGCAGAAGTGGGGATGTGGAAGCACAGAGTAGAATCTGGATCTGTTTGTTCCTGATCTTCTTGAAGGAATTCTCTTCTACAAGTAAATGAGGGGAAACAACAAGCTTGTTAGTGCCTATTATAATTGAATCTATTGAATATCTTCATTCCAAGTGAATTTTGATTCTCTATCTCCTGTGTTTGAAGTTCTCCCGATATCCCTTCAGTATTCACTGTAGTGCTGATACAAACTGGTCTCTAAAAGAATATTGCAGGGGCGCCTGGATGGCTCAGTCGGTTAAGTGTCTGACTTAGGTTCGGGTCATGATTTCACGGTTTGTGGGTTCGAGCCCTGCGTTGGGCTCTGTGCTCACAGCTCAGAGCCTGGAGCCTGCTTCGAATTCTGTGAGTCTCCCTCTCTCTCTGCCCTTCCCGCTTGCACTCTGTCTCTCTCTCTCAAAAATAAACAAACATTAAAAATATTTTTATAAAAAGATAAAAGAATATTGCAATCTTGAAGACATGATTCATTCACTTTTCAACTTCTAGAAATATAGGGGGACAGCAGAGAATAGAGAAAAGGCCAAAACTTTGAAATATTATAGACAGACCTGGGTTTTGATCTCAGCTCTACCTCTGTGCTTCTGGGTAAGTCATGTAACTTTTCTTTGTTCCATTTCACGTTTTATACAGTGACTGGCTAAAGTCAGGGTTCAAATAATTATATCAGTAAAAATATTAAGTGGAAATCTTTCACTGATTTATGAATCCCTTCCATATTTACTAGATGAGCCCACTGAGTACGTCCTTGTAGTGATAGGAAGGCCATGGTCCCAGTAAATGTTTACTAACCCCTGTCTCTTATTATTGACCCTCCAATCTGAATTTAGCAGCACCCTCTGGTTCTCTCTGCTCTGGGAGGCAGAGGTTCAAACAATGGATGCTTGAAGGCAAGGTGAGTTTTAATTCCAGCCTAGCTTCTTACTAGTTATGTGGCTATAGGAAGACTATACACTACCTCTTTGAGCCTCAGTTTCTCTTTTCCTTGACTTATTTCTAAAAACTTAAAAAGTCAGTGTTTCCTTTGAAGAATCGGACCCAATGTTTCTAAACCAGTTGTCCAAACCAGGACTGAAGACAGGAGACGGCTCAGAAAGAATGTCCACGAGGCTCTGATATCTTATCCAATCTATAAGTACTTGTACTAGTCTGAGTGTTATAGACTAAATCTTGGCCTCCTCTCCCCCCCGGCAATTTAATATACTGAAGCTCTAACCTCCGTGACACTATATTTGGTGACAGGCTTTAGCGAGGTAATGAAGGTTTTTTAAAAATTATTTTTAATATATTTTTTCTTAAATAGTTTATTGTCAAGTTGGTTTCCATATAACACCCAATGCTCATCCCAACAAGTGCCCTCCTCCATGCCCATCACCCCCCTTCCCCTCTACACCATCCCCATTAGTCCTCAGTTTGTTCTTGGAATTCAAGAGTCTTTCATGGGTTGCCTCCCTCCCTCTCCCCAACTATTTTTCCCCTTCTCCTCCCCCATGGTCCTCCATTAAGTTCCTCCTAATCCACCTATACATGCAAACATATGGTATCTGTCCTTCTCTGCCTGACTTATTTCGCTCAGCATAACACCCTCAAGGTCCATCCATGTTGCTACACATGGCCAGATTTCATTGTTTCTCATTGCCATGCAGTATTCCATCGTATGGATAAACCACATCTTCTTGATCCATTCGTCCTTTGATGGACACTTAGGCTCTTTCTATGTTTTGGCTAGGTTTAAATGAGGGCATCAGAGTAGGTCCCTAACCTGTTAGTGCCCTTGTCCTTATAGAAGAGGGAGAGACACCAGATGACAGATCTCTCCCTCTCTGTCTCCCTCTCTCTCTTTCTTTCTCTCTGCTTGTGCACAGAGGAAAGGTCACATGAGGACACAGTGAGAAGGCAGCAATCTGCAAGCCAAGAGGAGAGGCTTCCCCAGAACTGAACTTTCCAGCACCTTGAATTGGGACATCCGTCCTCTCAAACATATAAAAAAATAAATTTTTGTTGCTTAAGCCAAAATAACAGTCTGTGGTATGTTGTTATAATAGCCTGAGCAGACTAATACACTGAGTTTTCTATAATAATCAGAGTTCTGTGGAGGTAGAAAGAAACCTAAGACTGAGTGCCTACCCTCAGAGGCGTTAACAATAGATTATAAATAAATGGAATCACTCATTCAGTACTTAAGGAACAAAGCAAGAAGGAATGCAAATTACTGATATTGTGATAGAGACTACAGCTGTTTATGGAATTTGAAAAAAATAAAAAGAATTGTCAAAAGAGTGGTAGTTGGAAAGGATAGAATTTAAACTGAGCCTTAGGGAGTGAAAAGCATTAGATGCCAACAGATTATGGATGAGAGTATGCTATTGTGAGGCAGCTCATACCTTGCTAAATTGTCTTATCCATCTGTCCTATGACTATTTACTAGTAAGGACAATCAAATAAGCAGAGGAAAGGGTTATTGTCAAAGGTCATTGAGAAATTATTTTTTTAATAATATAGAGAGAGGGTGGAGGAGGGGCAGAGAGGGAGAGAGAGAACCCCAAGCAGGCTCTGTGCTGTTAGTACAGAGCCTGATATGAAGCCCAAACTCACAAACTGTGAGATCATGACCTGAGCTGAGATCAAGAGTTGGATGCTTAACCAACTGAGCCATGCAGGTGCCCTGAGAAATTATTGAATAGATAGGAAGATATGGATAAACTTTAAGTGGTTATAATATTGGCTGAAATATGCTACGGATGCATGTGGGAATGATATCTAGAGGGTATGAAGTCATTCATACTCCTCTTTAATTAGGAAATACACCCGAATGTAGTTCAAGAAAGTAGTTGAGAGCTATTTGGCTTTCAATCAATCATTTCACAGATTGGCATTTTTCAATTACCTGTGCTAGTCTTATACTTGCTCATTCTGAGTTAGCTATTTATGTCAATTAGATGCAGTATTTGGAATGCTTACTCTACAGAGGTTTTCTAACTTTTCTTTCCAGAAAGATTTTAACCCCATGATAGAATGAATTAACAGGATACCACATGATTGCCTCCTGTGTGACAACAGAAAGTCTTTGCAAAACTCTGGAGAGGGATGATGGCAGGGAAAATGGAACTTGAGAAATGTTCTGTAGGACTGAGCAGGGGTCCAGGGAGCTAAAAGACACTGGCGATGCATTTTATTATTTATTTATTTTTAAAGTTTATTTATTTATTTTGGGAGAGAGAGTGAGCAGGGGAGGGGCAGAGAGAAAGGGAGAAAGACAGAATCCCAAGTGGGCTTTGCCCTGTCAGGAAGGATGATCTCGCCAATGGTGAGATGGTGACCTGTGCTGAAATCAAGAATCGGATGCCCCACTGACTGAGCCACCAGGCACCTCATTGGCTATGCATTTAATCAAGAACTTCCTATCCACACATCCCACCACAGCCTAATTATGTTCATGCTTGATATTTTACCAACTATCCATGTAACATCTACTTAGGGCATCTACTCCCTGGTTAGGCAAAACCAAACAAAAAACAAAAACAACAGCAACAGAAAAGGGAAACAAACACTTCTTTTGAGTATGCTTTCTTATTCAAATTAGTTTCCTAAATAAGAATTTGTGGCTCTGTGGTGTAGGCCAGCTCACTGAATAAAAATTATTACGAAGAAGAGAAAGTTGGCAAGTTCTTTTCTTTTAAACCAGCATAGCCCATTTTATTTGTTTACTGGACAAATATTCATTAATTGCACACTCTATTGCAATCGCTTTAACTCTCTTTGCCTTCCACAAAGTCCTTCCTTCCACCCTCTTCCCATCAATTCTTAGCTTTTTCTGTCTTTCTTTCTTTTCTTTTCTTTTCTTTTTTTTTTTTTTTTTAAATGAGGAAGGGCCATGGGCCAAGTTTGAAATGCTTTTGGACTTTTATCCACACTTTTTTGTGTGTTGCTAAATGACTTAAATTTCCATCTAAAAGGCCATTAGAATTGCTGGTTGAGACTCTGAGGCAATGAGTCTAGGGTAATAATGACCAAAGTATGGGTTGAGTGAGGATTTTTCACTGTGTATGTAAGAGCTGTGTAGTGGCACAGCCAAACGCCACATTGTTTGGAGGAAGGAAATGTGATTCTTAAGGGTTGTGTATTTCCCACTGGCTCATGGTGGTCTGAGGACAGGTGGATATTTTATTTGAGCTTTGGAAAAGACCCCTTTACATCTCCAGTGTGGAGGAAAATGCCCAGGCTTTGGAATTAGATACACCTGGGTTCAATGTCGCTTACTAGCTGTGTGACTTTGCCAAGCTATTTATCCTCTCTAAACCACGATGTTATTGGTAAAATGGGAGTCAAAGTCTTTCCAGAGGGAGTTATGGATTAGAAATCTGTACAGAAAGTACTCGGCATGGTGTCAGGTCCATAGTAGGCACACATTAAAAAGTAGCAGCTATTTCTTGCTCTCCTAGGAACAAAACCTAGCTGAGTTCAGGGCACTTGATTCCCTTTGCTTAAGCTTGAGCTTGACCTCCACATTGAATCCTGTCTTAAACTCTGCAGCCACCTGGCTCTAGATGAAAGAGGAACTGCAGAAATTGCTGGGGTGGAGGGGAGTGAGGAGGTAAACCTTATGAAGATAAATTTTCTAGAACTGGAAATATTTATACCAGAGAGGAAAAAAATAGGGAGCAAAGAATAACCTTTAAAAATGTAAAATATGCTCATGCAGACAACTGGCTGGTTAATGTCTCCTTTGAGAGTGGACCTAGGGATAATTACTTTAGATTGTAGTTGGTGACATTTAGGTTAGACATGTAGGATCATGCTCTGACAGTGGGGCTTTTAAAATTTCAGAATGAACAACAAACCCTATAGAGACTCTTTAAAAGGCACAAGCAGATTATTATCTTTATAGGAAGTGATCAGGCAATGGAAAGTCTGCAAAGGATCTTGTAGGAGGAATGAATGCAGACCTGTGTGTGTTTATCTTGTAGTTGAAAAAGCCAGGGTTGAGAAAGACAGGATGAACATGTATAAATCCTAGGGA
Source organism: Hyaena hyaena (assembly GCF_003009895.1). NCBI lineage: Eukaryota > Metazoa > Chordata > Mammalia > Carnivora > Hyaenidae > Hyaena > Hyaena hyaena. The sequence goes on from NW_024080638.1 coordinate 8,781,450, forward strand.
AGCAGGAGTTGGCTAGTCCCTTGTGCCCTCAATGGCAGAACAAGAGCCAATGTGTGTTTATGTTGGGGGTGGGGAGGAGGGCTGGTTACAAGAAGGCAAATTTCAGCACCAGGAGAACTATTTTTTTACTTGGAACTCTCCAACGGAAAGGGCTTCTTTGAGAATATAGCACACTCCAAGGCACTGGGACGTAGACTACTGTTGAAGAACACAGGTTTTGTAGACAAATTGTCTTGGGTTTGAGCCACTGTTTATCTTTCTCTTTCTTGGGCAAAGTGTTATCTAGTATCTTAAGCCTGAGTCACTTCATCATTAAAATGGGATACAGGTGTCCTCAGAGGACTGTTGTGAAAAGTGCATGAGATAATGCGGGGAGTGGGGATGCCACAGTCTTTGCCAGCAGCACGACCTCATCAAAGGGAAGTTTCTATACTGAAAGGTATGGACTTCAATTAATATTTTGCCTAGATTTTGCTTTCTCTCAACTTTTGAAATGCCTACATTGGCGTCAATCAATCTGGTTTTTTAAGCAGGGATAAAAATTCTGCAGGGAAGTGGAGATTTCTCAGAGATCCCAGACAAATATACTTCGGGAGATACAGGTATAGATATACATATGGGTCTGTTTATCTTCTATTTTAAGATTAAAGAATATCATTAGTATCAATATTTTCAAAGGAGAGCAGCAGAAAGAAACAGCGTTTGTATTGGCTAAACTATAGATTGTTGTGGTCACACATTTAGGACAAATGGGCTATTTCCAAGCTTTGCATGTTGCCCAGATCTTTATCCTGTCTCAGTATATATTCTGGGTACAGAAAAGTACATGCACAGAACAGACTTCACTGTGCTATCTTTATCAAAAACAATTTTTAGAGCCAAATGAACTCCTGCACATTATTTTTATGAGACTCCTTAGGTCCCTTCATTCCTGTTAATTTCTCAAAACATAATTAATCTTGAGGGGGATAAAACTACCATAAACATTTCTCCATAAGATAGAAGGTTCGAGAAGAAGTAGAAAATTTTGAATTCACTGGTCTAGAGCCGTGGTGTCCAATATCGTAGCCACTAGTCTCCAGTGGTTATTAAAAGTAAAATGAATTAAAATGAAATATAATTAAAATTTCCATCCTCAGTTGTAATGCTCACATTTCAAGTGTTTTACAATGGCCTGTGGCTAGTGATTGTAATACCGGTGCGGTTAACACTTCCATTGTTGCAGGAAGCTCTATTGAGTAGCATTGATTTAGAGGGGTGCTTAGTGGTAGTAAGTCCATGGTACAAATGAGAAAACAAGCTCAGCAAGGTCAAAGAGAGACTATACGATGTTGATAAGTGTCCTGTCTAATGAAGACAGGTGAGTATGTCAGGCAGGAGACTAGTGAGAGAAGATGGTGTCTTTGTGGTCCCTCAGCTAAACATAAGCAAATATGTATGTGATTATAATTTCCGTTACATTTTTGGACCTTCCAAGTTCAAAATATCCAAGTACATGTGGTCTTAATGGCTATTGTCCTCAAATCTGAAGGGACATCCACATTGCCTCAGGTTAGCATCCTTCCCTCCCAGTCCCCCTAATTCTACCCTTTGGGATAAGAAGTTTTTTCTTCTTCCTCTTTCTGTATCTCTTAGAGCCTCAAGTTCTCCATGAGTTTCTTCTCCTCAAGTCAAAACAAAGATTAGCTACTCTAGGGACCACTTTGGCCATGCCCAGCATCTTGTACTGCTCTGCCTCACCCTTTCCTTGGAAGCTGGTAGAACTTGTCAAACAAAGATAACTTATGGGTCTTCTATTGACCCTACACCACTCTGTTCCAAAGTTTTTGAGGAGACTCAGTCCGTTTACTTCAGCAATATAAACTATTCTGTTGATGAAGCATGTGGGTGTGAGACCTATTTCCTGGTCTTTGGAAATAGACCTACATTAAAATCCAGATTTTCCACTTAGTAGCTACTACTGTAGCCATTCACTTTCTCCTGAGTCTCATTTGCCTCATCCTTACATTCCTATATGTACATCTATTTCATAGTGTTTGGGGAGAATGGGATGAAATTAGATGTATATTAAGCTACTAGCATAGTGTCTGGCATATAGTAGGTACTTTATATATAGGGGCTAATAATAATAGAAGCAATAATAACACTGGTCAAATAGAGAATGGATCAGAAAGAAAACTGCACCTAGAAAGGATGAGAGAATTAGGGAGATACATCACGATTATAATCATAATATAATAGGTAACAGAGATTGGCCGGCCTAACTCTATTCATGTTGAAAGTGGAGGGAGGCTGCATTCTTTTGAGCGGCTTAAGTAAAACACCTTGAAAGAGATGCCACCTGAGATGGACCTGAAGGATGGGTGGCATTTTGAAAAGTGGATGGAATATAACCGTAGGAGGTGGTTAGAATTTGAAGCCTATGGAAGTTTAGAAAGAGGACAGAGAAAAGGCAAAGGACTTAGAATGCATGGTTGATAAGGAGAATAAAGAAGAGAACAGCAGGGGTGTCTGGGTGGCTGGGTTGGTTAAGTGACTCTTGATTTTGGCTCAGAGTATGATCTCAAGGTCTGTGGGACTGAGCCCTGCATCAGGCTCTGCACTGACAGCCTAGAGCCTGCCTGGGATCCTTTCTCTCCTCTCTCTCTGCCCCTCTCCCAATCTCTGTCTCTCTCTTTCTCTCTCTCTTTAAATATAAATAAATAGGAGCACCTGGGTGGGTCAGTCAGTTAAGCATCTGACTCTTGATTTCAGCTCAGGTCATGATTTCACATTTGTGGGGTTGAGCCCCACGTTGGGCTCTGTGCTGATGTCCCAGAGCCTGCTTGGGATTCTCTCTCTTCCTTTCTCTCTGTTCCTCTCCTATTTGCTTGCTCTCTCTCTCCCAAAAGAAATAAACACCTTAAAAATGTTTTAAGTAAATAAATAAACATTAAATTAAAAAAAAAAAAAGAAGATGACAGTAATAACAGAGGCTTCCCTTTGTGGCTCCCTGATAGAGGCAAAGGTGGGGTAATGGGTATGGCATACTGAAGGTTAGTTCTCCTAGAGGTGTCAACGACTTCAGGGGAGCAGAAAGGAGCAAGCACATGGGGTTGGTAGAACCATAGTAAGTAGTACATGAAAGGTCAATGTGAAGAGTTGGCACTAAGCCCAGGAAGCAGTGCTGTCCCTCTCTAAGAATAGATGTCTGATTGCTCATTATCCTCTGCTGAAAGGACTAGGTAGAACATGGGCTTCTGTCTTCAGTTCCTTGGCCTCCAAATACATGGCATATTTATGGTACCTGACCCTCCCCCTCAAAATTTAAAAAGACAAAAATGGTCCTGAAGCCTTTTTTTTTTTTTTTTTTTTTTTTAAAGTGAGGAGGGCAGGGGCGCCTGGGTGGCTTAGTCGGTTAAGCGTCCGACTTTCGCTTAGGTCATGATCTCGCGGTTTGTGGGTTCGAGCCCCGCGTCGGGCTCTGTGCTGACTGCCAGCTCAGAGCCTGGAGCCTGTTTCAGAGTCTGTGACTCCCTCTCTCTCTGATCCTCCCCTGCTCATGCTGTGTCTCTCTCTTTCCTAGACATAAATAAAAAACATTTTAAAAAAATAAATAAATAAAAAAAAATAAAGTGAGGAGGGCATTAAACCATTAGGACTTCATTACCGTTGAAAAATAAAAATTAGTTCTTGGTTTCTTGGTTCAACTTCTTTGGTATTAGATGTTGACAGTGTAGTGTCATTTTCCGAAGCTTGGCATTACAGATTTTTATTCAGAACATTACTCTGATGTAACACTTCATTTAATGGACAGGGAAAGTACGGTCAGTATCATGGGAGCCATATCCCAAGAACTTTTTTGGTCAATAATTTTATACTTTATGGTGCCTTTTGTCTATTTATCAGATCTGACCCTACCCAGCCCCAAGTAGAGCTGTTCAGTAGGTAACCTTTGGGAAGCAGCATGACATAAACTATCAGTTATTTTTAGGCACCTCACCATGGGACAAAGGCCATTGTTAGATGAAGGAATTAACAATCTTTGAATTCTTTCCTGGTCACAGCTGGAGAATAAACAATTTCATTTTTAGATAAAGATTAAACTTCCAACTGGCTGGAATCACATTTCAGAATTCATTACTTATGACTTCATTTTTAGTGGCTCACAGACTCTATCTATCTTGTTGACTTAGGCACGTACATGAAATACTGACATTGGGGGCAATGAGGAGGATTCCTACTGTTTAAAAATGCAGATGAATCTCTTTCCACATCATTTTGGCAACGTATGCGGCAGCTCGCACCAAATTTTTCTTCTTGCTTACAGGCAAGAGAGTTTTATTGTGCAGTCAGTTAAGCATGGAGCTGCTTACATGGGTGTTCTTAAAGGTTCTAGAAATTCTTCACCCCTTGTTCTTCCCAACATCCATAAATTCCTTCTTGGAACGTGTTAGGAAGAGAGAGGAGCCAGGAAATAGCCTTAAGTGTGGATTTTTTCCGAGGACATCTGATCCTTACAGTTGAGTGAGGCCAGCACAACCTGTCTTAAAAGAATTAAGAGAGCTCTAACTGCCAAACCAAAGCACCTCCAAGCCCTAGGTATTTGAATTCCAGCACTAAAAAGCATTTATCCATTCAGGTAGCATAGTGGCTTAACTAGTGCCCAATGCGGACACTATTGGAGCCAGCAATCATCCCAGAGGCCTGAGAGTTAATGCATTTAAAAACTTACTCATTCTTGCATTCAACAGAGATGAACTGAATGAGTGCTAAGATAGCCCAAAGGGTAGTGAGGTGTTTCAGAGACCCATGGCAATAATTCTTGCTCTCATTGAGTTTGTGGTCCAGTAAAGGAAACAGACATGTAAACAGATAGTTACAGGGAAAAATGATAAATGCTAAAATTGACAATTATTCAAGGACAGTCTGTGCTATGTTTGAGAATATCTTTTCTAGAATAAGATACTACTGAACCCAGGTTCTGCCACTTGGTATCAATTTGACACATATGGAATTGCCATATTTTTTAGGTCACAAATGGTTGGATAGAGGCAACTTCACATGGCTGCATCTAGTAACTATGACCTTGGATATGTAGCACTGCCTTTCTGAGCCCCAACCTTCTTGTTTGTAAAACAGTAACACAAATACCAACCCTATAATAAAGGTTTTTTTTTCAATTATAAGTGGGAGAAAATGGGATTAAAGGAGATAATCTACGAAAATACTTAGGATAGTGCCTAACAGGAAAGAGATCTCGGTAACTAATGTATGTTGTTATTGTGTGATGATTTGAGCCTTTTGTTTAGAGAAGGCAGTTAGTGAAAGGTTAGATTCTGAAGGACAGAAGATTCATAAAGGAATGCGGAGGAGCCCCCTTTTGCCCACTATTGCTTTTTTCTTGCAATTGTTTCACTTTTAGTGCTTCAGTTTGTCAAATGACAGGGATATTCTGAAATCCTTAGGGGAGGAGGCTGAGGCTATCGCCCAGGATTTCCTCCTCATCTATCTATCCTCATTCAGGAGCAAGAAAAGCAATTCTGTGAATCTAGGGTGGAGCTCTTTTTCTGGGAGGTCAATAACCCTGGCCAAGAGGCAGTGCTGCTACTGGGATGGCTGTCCATGATGCTCTGCCAAGGATTTCTCCAGAACAGGCAGCTTGTGGTTTAGTCTTTTAAGACATCACTCCTGACGGGAAGTGGTTGGCTCCAGTTTTCGGCATTTTCCATAGACACAGAGGGACATCAGATTATAGAGTCAAAATCAGAGTTGAGCAGGGCTTAGAAGCAACTGTAGAGCATCACTGAGTCCTGGGGTGGCAAATCTGTGGCACGAACACACATCCTTCTAGTATACGTGGCAGGCATTGCGGATCAACACGTATACATTTCTGCAGAGCCTTACTTCAGAATGGTTACGAATACATCACTCTAGGCAGCCGCATCCGAATATACAGAGTAGTACATGTCATGAAAGGGAATGACTGAACAGAAGCACCAGAGAAAGTCAGCAGCTAATTAGTGGTAAAGCTGATATTAAAACCCATAGATCCTCTGTCTTGGTCAATGAATTTGATTGAGGTTTATTGGTTCCCCCAGGCTGCTGAGAGCCCTTCAAAAATAAGTGCACATGAAAAGCTTCTAGTAATTCTCAGTTTGAGGTCATTGTAAAGGTCCCCAGAGCAATATATCAGCAATAGGATTTTGGAGAGACCCTGTGTTAAGAGATTTCCAGGTTTCTTGGCCCTGTAAGGTTTCTTCAATTTTCTATCCATCCATCCACCGATCCTTCCTTCCTTCCATCCACCCATTCATCTATCCACCTATACATCTTTTCAGTACATATTGGATAAAGACCTACCATCTGCCAAGCCTTGAGTTAACCATGAAGGATATGACAATGAAGAAGATCAGCATGTTTTAATCATAAAGATTACAATTTCCTCCTAAAAGCTCACAAATGCAGTTGATTTTATTTATTTTTTTATTTTTATTTATTTCTAGGAGAGAGAGAGAGAGAGAGAGAGACAGCGTGAGCAGGGGTGGGTCAGAGAGAGAGGGAGATACAGACTCTGAAATAGGCTCCAGGTTCTGAGCTGGCAGTCAGCACAGAGCCCGACGTGGGGCTCGAACCCACGAACTGCGAGATCATGACCTAAGCGAAAGTCGGACGCTTAACCGACTAAGCCACCCAGGCGCCCAAATGCAGTTAATTTTAAATCCATGTACTCTGGATTTAATATTTGTGCTATTCTTAAGTGTCACTGCAAATTGGGAACATGGCACATACTCTCAAGCTGATAGCAAGAGTATAAGTGTTAAGATTCTGTTAAGAGCCACTATTTGTGACACACAAAAAAAACAAAACCCACTATTTTTGCTGTTTGCTTACTATGGGCTGCACAGTGTGCTGAGTGCTAGGGAGACTAGGCAGGGTAAGGATTGACTCTCTGTTTCCAGAAATCTCAGAGACAAGAAAATACAAAGCAGCGTTCAGTAGCAGTGCTGGTATGAATGAAGGAATTGAAGAAAGAAGTGTCACTCTGAGCTTGGAAGTTCCTAGAGGACTTCCTGGATGAGGAAATGCTTAGAACCACCAAATACTGATTGAGAAGATAAAGAAGAGGCTGAAATCATAACAATGATAATAAAAGTAATAAAAATATCATCAACTACCATTCGCTGTGTGCTTATTTTGCCAGTAAGCATTTTATATGTCCAACTTAAATTCTCACAAAATGATATGTGAGAATGAAATGAAATGTGTTTCATATCACAAAATGAAATGAGGCAGTATCTTTATTCTCAGTTTGAAGGTGAGGAAATGGAGACAGAGGGTAGTTAAGTGGCTTATGTAAGTTCAGATATTCATTAAGTAGAGTCAGGATTTGAAAACAAGTCCATCTGAATCCAAAGTAAGTGCTCTGAACCATGATCTTAGTGTTTTGTGCTGGGGGGCCAAGGGAAAAAGTTATGGCTCAAGATCAGTCCCAAGCATTGCCTCCATAACTTTCAAACACCTGGCTCAAAAGGGAAAAATCTTTGGAGACACTATCATATCTCAGTAATCAATGAGAGAGGGTACAGATCCCTTAAAGGCTGCTCAAGAACCCCTCTGCCATCTCTGAGTGGACAAATCTATTTGTCCTTCAGGATAGAGCTCAAAAAATCTCCTATCATTCAAAGCTTTCTTGGGTAATTGTTTCTTTCTGAATTATCTGAGTACTTAATTTGATATTATTTCAATCATGTGTCATTCTAAAATTGACTTTAGGTGACTTTATTATGTATGTGTATCTTCCTCTTTAGAGCATAAGCTAATTCTATCTTGTATTTATGTCAGACTGTAAGGAATTAAATTGTATATAATCTTTAAGCTCCAAGAAGGAAGGAACTATATCTAAGTCTTTCTCCTCCTAATACCCAATACCAAGTTCAGTGTCTATAGCATAGTGAAGGCATGATATGATTATATTTGCACGAATAAAGCTGAATATATTTCTTGATTTGAAATACATATAGCAGAGGCTCATATTCATGGAATTAATGAATGAATAAATACTCTTATTTTCCTGATAGCCCTAATGGAATTAGCTCTCCTATGAGCTCTTCTAAGACAAGATGTATCAAGGAATTCATAATAGCTGCACTCCCAGAATTACTTCATTTTTATTCACTCAGATATTCAGTGAGTATATACTCTGTGACAGCTATCACACTAAGCACAGAGGTTACAAAAGTGGCCAAGACACTTTGGGCTCCTTTCCCATGAGATTCCAGGCAATACCTCAAGGCTTCTTGAGAGCCCAGTACTATTTGCTTTGAGATAAACCTTCTCTATGATCAAAGTAAACTCAACTAGACCTTTGGCAGGAGGTGAACTTGACCAGGCCTTTGATATACTCAGTGTAAAATTCACTTCAATGTGAATGAAGCATCCTGGGTTATTAGCAATTCTTCCAATTTTGCTAACGTATTCATTGTTGGTTAAATTTAGATCACTCTCTCTCCTTTTGAATTTTGACTTTTATTTCTCAGCTTCCAGAAATTTGAGGCTCTTCTGGGACCATGTAGCAGGGAGTGCAGCAGATTAAAGGGTTAGAGGATGAACTCTGCAGCTCAGTCCTGTCAACCTCTTGCTGTGAGACCTTGGGCAGGTCACATTCTCTCTCCTGTCAAATAAACAAGATTGTGTGCCTCCAGCCCCTGACTCTTTCATTCTAGGGACCTGTGGCCCATCGCTAATTTGGCAATATTTCTGCTGAACTTAAATTTGGATTTCATTTTGGACCCATGTCAAGTAGCCAATATTCAGTACACCCCTCTTCCCTCCCAAATACTGTGTCTTTCTTTAGTTGTTTGGCTTAAGCACTGGTGGTGCTTTGTGGCTTCTTTCTTCCCATCCCCCAAACAGAAGTTTCATTACCAACCAAATTAAGCTCACAAATCTTCATCCATAAAATATTTCCATCCAGACACAATAATGAGATTCATATTTGTGGTTTAGTATACCTAAGAAAAGCTCAGATGAAACATGACTAGATCCATTGATACATTTAGACCACAGACTGCCTTGGTGTGGTCTGGTTTCAATTTCTGAAATAAAAATTCTGCAGAGCACTTGCTTTCTCTTTCCTATTTCTTGCCTAGACAGAAAGGAAAATAAAAAGTGGGTCTGACCAAGTGGCAACAATATAGGTTCCTGTAAAATTCTGGAAAAATTGTTTCAAACATAAATTTCAGTTCATTTCCTAATGGAACAATGGCCTCCTCTGGCCTTTATCCAGAATTCTAGGAAATCTAGTTGACTCTTTCAAAAGTACTAGAAGTAAGTTCTTGAGCTCTTGAGCCAAGGTGAAGAGATTAGAGATTTATCTAGGAAGGACAGGTTTACAGACTGAATCATACCTCAACATTAAATAAGAGACCTTCTGAAAAGGGCTCTGTGACATCATGACCTCTGTGAAGCTGTTGTTAGCTAACCAATGCCAGAGATGTAGCCTTGAAAGATTTTGAAAATTCTTAAGGAGGCATTGTGATGAGCAGAAATATAGGAGATCAAATTCTGCTTACCTGCTGGGGAGCCTTAGACAAAGTCCTATAACTTTTCTGAATTGTGGCTTCTTGAGCTGTAAAATAAAGATCTTTCCAGGGCTGCTGGAGACAGTGAATGGAATGATAAGATTATGAATGCTATCCAAATGTTAGTATCTATTCTCTTTTTCTCTCTTCCTCTATGGCTTCTCTTGATAGGGGAGCTCCACAACATCAGACATATGAAAAAAAATAGTAATATTGTAGAGGTGGTTCAAGCATTGACAGAGAGGTTGAATTGGTTTGGAAAAGCAGTTAAGTTTCAGTTTACGTGTCAACCTCAGTGAGCTGACATGGCTACCCAGCACTGTGTTGAGAAAGACTCTATGGTCTCCTTTGGACTCAAGGGGAAACAGTGCTATGATGACTTAGCAATGAATGCCATGGGTACCAAAGTGAGGGAGTGTTGATATGTGTGTCAAATATTTGGCATAGCAAGACTGATAGCTTTGGCAATCTTTTTCAAGCCAATGTGCTGATATTCAAATCCATGGAATGCTGTTTGAGACCTGAGTCAGAGGGAGCGAGATGGATTCTCTGACAATTGTAAAAGCTTGTATGAGTCAAGTGCAATAAAGTTTGATACTAGCCTCTAAGATTGGAAGTAAGAAACTGGACTCTCAGGAAAAGCTAACACTGCTTCAGCAATTTATTTGTGTGATACCATGCAAGGAAGCATACTTTCATTGCTTTCTCTTACTCAAATGAGGCCTTTTAAATGCTTCCATAATAGCTAACGTTTATTGAACACATCCGTGCCAAGAATTGCTTTATGTGTATCTCATGTAGGTTATTCCACTGAATTCTCTCCATGAGCTATGAGGTAGCTACCTTTATTTTTTCAGCTTAGGGATGGGGAAACTGAGGCTCACATAGCTCCAGCTCATATAGGTAGAAAGGGGGAGCAAGGATTTAGTTCAGATAGACTGGCTCACATGTCAGAGACCCCATTCCTAACCCTCAGCTTTGCTGTCATTCTTGGTTGATGTCAAAGTGTGGTTTGCACAACCAAAGTAAAAAGGCAAACTTCCCAAAAAACCAGTGGTCAGGGTCCAGATTAACAATGTAGGGCCTTTATGACTTCCAGATAATGTTGGGGAAGCTCTACATGAGCTTGAAAAATGGAGATATATCTAACCCCTGACTTGGATTTAATTAGCTACATAACCATAGGCAGCATTTTCTAAAGTGTAATCTACAACATGTTGGCAAATATTAGTGCAATGGAAAAACATGTTTGGAAAATGCTATTTTAAACCAAATGCTATTTTAAACCAAACAAATTATACAGCTTTGTTTACTTCAGGGTTTTCCAGAGTCTTTAATGTGTTTGTGTTCACTGGAAATCTCCAAGAGGGGGAAAGTTTATAGTGTTTTCCAAACCTATTTGATTATTTGTGTTTGAAATACATCACAGGATTTGGTTTGATGGCACACAATAAGGTAAGTGCAGATTTGGAACAAATCTAGACCCTCTCCTTCCATTTCTTTACACATTAGATGGGAGTGATGATTAACTATGGCCAGTCTCTGAGTGTGAATTAAGCTTCTGGATGGAGACTTTCTACCAATGTAAACCATGAGTGAGACAATGGTTTCATATGTATCCTGTGCCTGGAACTTTACAGATACCAGTTAATTATGACGGCAACCTTATAAGTTAGGAAGCACTGTTTGTATTTTACTGTTATGAAAGCTGAGGCTTCAGAACATGAAATAACCTGCCCAGGCAGTAATTATTTGATTCAGAATTAAGAACTTGGTCCTAGAATTCCAAATCCTATACTCTTTCTGTTACACCAAGTTATCTTTTTAAACAAGATTCTTTTTTTTTTTTCAGTTTAAAGAATTAATGTTTATGCAATAAATATCAGAGGGACATCCAATATCACTGATACAAGTAGCGTTGTTGGATTCCTAAAATGGGGCCCTTTGGGAGGGTGGGTCTGGGGTGTTGGAGTGCACATAGTCATTTTATGTACAGTTTTGAACTTGAGGGGAGGCACAGAGCCAAATGCACTGTAATAACTATGTCTCAGGCAAATCTTTAAAGCCCCTGGAAACAGCCTACTCTCTTTGAGTCTGGCCTGGAGAGAAAGTGAGTAAGTGAGGGGAAGATAAAGTGAGAAGTAGCAGACAGAGAGCTTAACAAATCTCTCCTTTCTGGAAAACTGGCCCTCATGCTATGTACAACTAAAAGAAGAGTATTGTTTCTAAGAAATCAGTCAAGGCATGAGAGTCTTCCAGAGGGTCTAGAAATTACAACTTTCATTTTTGAAAGAATGGACTTATATTAACAAGTAAAACAAATAAGGAAAAGGGGTGGGGGATTCCTTCTGGACAGCACATTTAACTCAGTATATGGCAGGAAAGTCAAGAAATTTAGCCTGAGAGAAATAAAAGGCAGAGGTGGTCTGGGGGAAAATCAAGGATGAATCATACAAGTGAATCACTCTTTTGTCATTCTTTGAAGCTCCCTTCAGCATTTATGGTTTTGGAGTGGGACTTAACTAAATGAGCCTTTATTTCTGCTCCAATCCCTTTATATGTATAAGTATAATAATATATACCTTGGTAGGTTGTGGTGATTGGAAATTATATATCTAAATTTAGCACACTGGCAGGAGTCAGTAAATTAACTTCTAAGTGACCAGAAAGGAAATATTTTAGGCTGCGCAGCTAGATGTTCTATGTTACAATGACCACTATTGCAGAGAAAGTAGCCATAGCATGGCTGTGTTCCAATAAAACTTTATTTACAAAAATAGGCCACCACCTGGAGGTTTCCTGACTCTTGCTAGAACACAATAGTTTGTTAAAAAATGATAGCTCTTATTATAAAGCCAAATACAGATTGAACTGGACAGGGAAGGAAACTAACATTTTGTTGAGAGCCTACTATATACCTGTTTGGGGCCATGCCTTATACTAGATGATTTTTATACATGCCATCATTTGTTTTTTTGTTTTTTTTTTTTTTAAATGTTCTATTTATTTCTAGGAGAGAGAGAGAGAGAGCGTGAGCAGGGGAGGGTCAGAGAGAGAGGGAGACACAGACTCTGAAATAGGCTCCAGGCTCTGAGCTGGCAGTCAGCACAGAGCCCGACGCGGGGCTCAAACCCACGAACAGTGAGATCATGACCTAAGCGAAAGTCGGATGCTTAACCGACTAAGCCACCCAGGCGCCCCAACATGCCATCATTTGTCTTGTCATTAGTCGTGACAACCTGGCGAGATCGGTATTATTATGCAAATCTGGAAGTTAAAGCAACCCAGACTTAGTGAGAATCAGCTTTTGGATCCTAATTTGTGACTCTAAAATGTGTGCTCTCAACTACTATGCTGGGCTGATTCATCAGGCAAATTCTTGCAGTTCATATCAGGTGAAAATTTACATTAGCACTGCTCAATAGACAGATCAGAGCCCAATCAGACACCTTCACCTTCCATTTCCTAGATCTTTAGCAGAATCTGGTGGCTGTCTGTGTGTAAGCAGTGAAATATTTGACCTCTTTCTCCCAGAGCCTCTGGCTGGACCTCAATTTTTGTACACTTCCCCTTTGGAGAATGCTTAAGCCAAGGTGTACTGTTTGCAAACACTTATTAGCTTTTAGGCAGATGTTGGCAAGTTTCCTTTGGCCCGAAATGGGATTCCAGAGTCTGCTGAAGCCTGGCTGTGCTCATCGATCATCTCAGCCAAAAAGAGTTGCTAATTAGGGTGACACCCTGCATGTCTTCACCTCTAGAGCTAGGTTTTCTTGCTCTGGACATGCCTGTTTCAGCCCAAGTGGTTTGTTGGGATTTTTACTACAGGTCTAGATGAGTGAGAGCAAATTTATAGTCCTTTAAAAAAATTCTATGAAGCCTTGTGCTCTAGTGCAGGATTTACCAGGTTATAATCCAAGATGTTTTTAGGTACGTGTCCTGTGGAAAAGGGCATTTGTGGTCAAATAACTTGGGGGGTATTGAGTTCAACAAAGCTGACTAGTTTAACTGCTATAGGATTATTCAGATCATATACTCTTTTAATCACAGAATAAAATCTAAACTCCTTGCCACTATCTATAGAGCTCACTTCCCTAGTTCATTCAGTGTCTGCTTAAATGTCATCCCCATATCTCACCCTATTTAAAAGAGTATCCCACTCCCACCAGTCATTGCCTGTTCCTTTACTGTGTTTTCTGGTTCTTCTTAGCAAATACCCGCCTTAAATTGTACTTATAAGTTTGATTCCTTGTTATCATCTACCGTCTCCCACTGTAATGTAGGCTCTATGAAGAGCTTAAAAGGATCTTGCATGTTCCCTTATTACTACATCTCCACCCTTAGAACCATGTATTGAATAAGAGCTAAAAATTCCCAAGAACAGGACATAGTGCCAAGTGTTCCCTAAACCCTTGCATCCACAGAACAAACACCTTTACAGGTGCATCACATGAGCATGGTGCTCCACAGGCCACAGTCTGGGGAACTGCTTGTCTAATGGAGCCTTATTACCAACAACCATCGTGACAACAGATAACAATGACAATAAAACATTTATGCCAGAGTACCAGTGCTGTGTTAAGCAATGCACTCTCACATATTTTAGTCATCATAATAACCTTATGAAGTAGGTGCTACTATTATGCCTTTAATACGGATGAAAATGAGGGTTAGAGAAGTTAAGATCTGGTCAAGATTACATTAACCAGAAAAGATCAAGTTCTTGAATTCAGAACTAATGCCAAAGCCATACTCTTAACCATTAGCCAATACTCCCCCGGCTGTTGAGCTGTTAATTTCTTCATGTCCTAAGATAGAGGGCTCTTTGTCTCCATCCCTCCCTTGAGTCCTTTCCTTCCTCCCACTGGTTGTAGACTGATCCTTGTTATAACCTCCAGATACTTGTATCTCTTGTGACTCAGCCTCAAATCCCCAGACAGACCTCCTCTGTCCTTGGTACTGGTTTTTCCAAAACCCAGGCAGGGCATGCTTTGATCCCAGAGGCCTCCTCCGAAAGCAAGGGCATTCCTTGAATTTTGTGTCCTGAGACGGTTTCCTGTCCCAGAACTGGGCTGGCTTCCTCCTGTCACATGTTATGACATCATTCTGCACAGTTGAGAGCCTAGAGGGCAAGGCTTGAAAACAACTTCAAGTTCTGGGCTTTCTGAATAAACTCAGTTGAGGTAGCAGAAGTCCAAATCTGGGACACAGCAAGGACTCTTGTCCGTGGTTGAAGATTAATTTTATTCCAATTGTGCTCAATTTCAGATGAACCATATACAAATTCTCCTTTCAAGAGTTGACAGGAAGAGTTGATCTATGAGCAGACAAGCAATTCCAGAATGATAAGGGTGATGACAGAAAAAAATATGGGGTGGAAGGGGATAACAATAAGGGGACATCTCATCGACCCAGAGGAGGGAGGTGGTTCATGGACTGAGTTTTAAAAGGAGATTATGAGTAGGTGAAAAACATAGGGAAAGATATTCTAGGAAAGAGTAAGTGACATTTGCCAGGGCATAAAAAGCATGAAATAGTTGGTGTTGAAAGCACGGATTATAGCTGAAGTACAAGGTCTTTTAGGAGGCCGGAAACCAGACCATGAAAGAAACTGAATGCCAGGTTAGAGATCTGAGTTTTTCCTGCGGCCAGAAGAGAGCCATTTGGAAATCTTTAAGTCTTGGAATGTTGACCTACAACCCAGGTTGAGGGATAGATTGAAAGGAAAGTCTGGTAGGATGGGGCCCAATGGGGAAATCATTGTTGCGATCCATGTGTGAGATGCATGACCTGAACTAGGATGATGAGGGACTGGGCGGGGAGGCAGTGAGCTGATTCACTTGTTAAGGCGATATAACCCACAAGAGACGGAATATGGTGGCATAGTAAGGAAAAAGTGGAAAGGGAGAAAGAATCAATCTCAAATTTTAGTCTTCATTATATCTGCTAACGGAAGAATAGATCAGGGAGGGAAGACAATGGATGAGTTTCAGTTTTTGTCACTTTGAATGCCTCATCTTTGAATGAAATACATTTGATGTCATTGCCTTGAAAGATCCTGTCCTGGGATAGTCAAGATGAATTTGGCTCCCAAGTGAACTAGGACATCTAATGTAAAACACCTGACTCTACTTTATAAATAGATGGAGAGCTTAATTAATACACAGTCCCTCTAGTGCCATAATAATTGATTGCTCATCAACAGAAGTGCAGGTGGGTTGGGTGAACTTGTTGTTGGTAAGAAGTTGTCAGAAATAGGTAACATTGGACTGTTGGAGTGGCAGAGAAGCTCTAAGATGGGCTCCAATGATACTGCCCCTGCTCTTCACATCTTTGTGCAATTCCCTTCCCTTCAGAGTGGGATGGCCTAGTGGCTTGTTTCTAACCAAAACAAAATATGGCTAAGGTATTGTGTATCAGTTCCACTATTAAGCTGCACACTATAGTGATGTCTGTTTGCTTGTAGGCTCTCTCTCTTGTTGGCTTTTATGAAACAAATGTCCATGCTGGAGAGATCCATGTGGATCTCTGTAGAGAACTGAGGGTGGCCTTGGGCAAACAGACCTCAAGAAACCAAATGCAGCCAACAACCAATTATTAGAAGGTAATAATTCCTCATTTGAACCTTAAGATGAGACCCCAATTCTGGCCAACACTATGATTGAGTCTCATGAGAAACCATGAAAGTAGAAGGTCCTGCTAAGGTTTGCTCAGATTCCTGACCTACAGAAATTATAAGACAACAAATGGGTGTTGTTTTAAACAAGTTCCACAGCAATTTGTTATGCAGTGAGAGATAACAAATACAATGGACTCTTGCCTCACTCCGTGTACACTAAAGCTGTTCAGAGAATAAGACTCTGCTAATTTTTCCTTTTAAAATAATATATTAACTCTGACTTTTTTTATATATTGTCCCTGGCTCCCAAGAGCAAGAGTCAGAAGACCTTGGACTGAATCCTGAGCCTGTTGCCAACTGGCGTGAGATCTTAGAAGGACTTTTCTCTCCTCTGAGTCTGTTTCCCCGTCTTCCAAATGAGGAGAGTTAAACTAGGCCAGCAATTTACAAAAAACATCATCATCATCATCATTATTATTTGCCACAAAACTCTTTCACCAAATAACATTTCATAAGGAAGCTCCATGTACAAAACAGATAAAAGTGGAGGGGCTTAAGTTAAAATAAGATTGAATGGGAGTCCCTGCTTGACCTCTCCATCTCTTTGGCAGCCTCCAAACCAGCCTGGAAGAGTCTTTTAAATCCAATCTTCAAGCCCCCTGGTTTAGAGGCTGCCAATGAGCCCTTCTAATTTCAACATTCTGTAGGTTCTAAGGAAAACATTTTTTAAACAACCTTCCTGTAAGTTGCAACACTCTACTGTGACATCTCTGCATCAAGCTACCCCTGTGTGACCATCCCAGGATCCAGGGCCTAAGTTTCCCAGAGAGCAGACCACTTCCCTTGAGGGCAGCACTAAAGGTGAATGTACCCAGCATGAGCTGAATGTTTCTTCCCTGAGCTCCCCAACAGGTGGGTTACCTCCTTTGCATCTAGGTTCCCAAGGTATTTGCCTCTCCCAGACTGTTTCTTCCCAACGTGGAAAGTCATGGATGGATGCACTCACAGGCTTTATCATCATTGCTGTTGTTGTTGTTATTTTGTACCTTGGTGCCTACGCTGAATGCAGTGTTCCTAAGAGTCTCTGGCTGGCAGAGTGTCCAGTGTCGCTCCAGGCTCTCTCCTTCTGGCTGTGGTGAGTCACTTCTGCAGCAGGGCTACCCATGCTCAAGTTGCACTGCATGCCTAGCAAAGTTCCCCAGGACACTGCTATTATCCAGGACTTCCCTACACTGCCTTTGGAGGCTTTGAGTTCTGAACAAAAATATACTGGCTTACACTCAACTTTGAGTCTCTGCCATCTTTCTTAAATTCACCCAGTATGGTCTCACCCATGAAACACATCCCTGGGTCCCTGGGTGATAAAATTTGAGTTCTCCTACTCCTCCAAAGCATCCCCTTGCCTGAAGTCCACCACTAGTAATTCTCTTATTTGTTAAGCATTACCCTCTCTACCGAACTACCCTTTAAAGGTCTAAATATTCCTCTGGAAAGTAGCCTGTTGTCCCTAAACTCTTTCTTATCTGAAAAATGGGAATAACACCTGAGTGCTAAGTGGCATGGTGGAAGAGACACAGTCATGGGTGTTAGGCATGGGGTGGAACAACAGTGCCACCACTTTCAACCCTGTGTGGACGACAACTTTTCTAGGTCTCACTTTACCTATCTGTAAGGTTGTGCATAGTTTCTGGGACCATCTAAAAGCAAGGCATGGGAAAGTTATTTCATATGCTTATAAATTCTTGTATGTCCTACTTTGTTGAAAATTTATCCAGCATAAACCATAGAACACAGTTTCAGAAGCAAGGCAGTGTTGTGCTGTTGTTCTATTTGCTTTGGGACAGCAGAAAGTTTCTTCAGCAACAACTTACTGAGGTCCTGGTACCCGTCAGCGGGCAGCTAGGCTTTGGGGAAAAAGCACCAGCAAGACACAGTTCCTGCTTCGCTGATGATCTTGACCTCTGGGATGTGCAGTCAGGTGGGGCAGGGAGGATGAATATAGAAGTATACATGATAGCAATACACAGATGTCAGTGGGGGAAGAGAGAACTCTGCGGGAACCCAGAAAAGGGTATTTCAGGCAGCCTGCCAGGCAAGGATGGCTTCATTGCTTATGTGTGTTCATGCTTCAGATCTCAGGCTGGCCATGGGCACAGGGAGTGGGTCAGGCTTCACCCTCAGGCAGCTTAGAGCCCAGTAGAGGAAATACATTACATTAGGAATTGTAGGCTAATAATTTGATTACAGTTTCCACAGGGAGTGAAACCAGAAGGAGGAGGTTGGGTTAATAACAGTGGCCGCCCTGCTGAAGAGAACATGAAGGTCTGAAAGGTCAGCTTTTGATTCTTTCTTAGTTTTGTGGTGTCCAGCCCTCTTTGTTGTCAGGAGATGAATAGAATTAAGGTGCTGAGTATGGCTTGCATATCCTCATGGTTATAGCCACATGTTCAAGACAGGGAGCTGGGTCTGAGTTCTGGCTCAGACATTTACTATCTGTGTGATGTTGGGGAAGCTACTTAAACTTTTTCAGTCTCAGGCTCCCTGTGTTTGAATGGGAGGCAATTACACTTGCTGGATGGTTGATGAATAAATGGCATACTGCCTGTCAGGAAATGTCAGCTATTATAATCACCACCTGTGCCTTGGTTGAAAGAACTTTTTGGACCCATTCATGCAGAAGTTAGTAGCAGGCAACTCATCTCCTCCAGGGTAAGAGTTAACCAGTGGTTAGTTCTGAAGCAAAGCTGTCTATTTTCAGAGCTTACAAAAATCTCTCTGGCTCTTGACACAGGGTGTTGGGAGGGGGGAGGTGTTAAAGGACCAACCCAAACTATTTGAGTTATTATGGCTGTATAATTAAAAACCTGTGAATTTCAGGAAATTTTAAAAATCTGAGACAACGTGACATGATTTTTTTTTCACTTCCATTTGCAGATACACTAGAAATGTGTATGGAAGGGATTTTCCTCTCACAATGTGCTTTCGGGGTGTTCAGGGTGGGCATTTTGCTCTTTTCCATGATGGAGGGTCAAAGGATGCAATGATGGTATTGAATCAGGTTGTTACTAAATAGAGGCCAGAAATGTGAGACAAGGCAGAAGGAAACAGAAAAAAAAATTCTAGACTTAAGAATATTACTGAAATAAAAGTCTGGTCAGCAGTGTTAAAATCAGGTAGGCACACAGACTTTTCTCCTCTACCAAGAAGCCATAAGGGGTATATGGCCCCTTTATGGTAGTAAGGCCACCACTATATTTTGTTTGGATGGAACTATTGCCTGGAAATTACAGGATTCTGAGGGGGGTTTTCGCCTGTGGAAGGAAGCCTTCATCTCATATTTCCCAACATGATGAAGGTATTCAAACTGGCGGGTTTAGATTCATGGGAATTCCCTATGATCTTCTCAAAGTGAGAAGTGATTAAACCATAACCCTCATCTCTGAGACTTCAGGGAAATTTGTGGCTTGGAGCCTACACCATTTCCTGATCATCCTGAAATTCACTGCCCCAAGGCTGGGCACATGGATCTCACTCTGGGCCCCCAGTTGGGACTTTTAAACCAGGTGCTCTGTTCACCTGGCTCTCAAAGAGGGTGTAGGGACAGGTATAGTCTTGCCTTCCCTGTGAGTTCCAGCTCGCAGAACATAGCAAAGTATATGCCTACTTTCCTGGGATGAAAACGAACAGTAATGACCGGATTGCTACTTTTAGTGTCATTCTCATCCCTCCCCCAACACTCTCTCTCTCAGCTGAAATTTGAACTTTTCTGTTTCTAGGCAGAGAAGTGCACCACCAAGAGCTGACCTTTCCTGAGCACCATGAAAAATGATATAGGGAGAGCTATTCTGTAAAGTCAATAGACACCAATGCTAGTTGGGGGCTTTTCTACCTTCTGGCCAATCACCGAAAGACATCATTCAAGGTTCTATGAGGTCAGCCCTGCCTGACTTCCGGAAACAGTGCAGCACACTGGAAAGAATAGTAGAGTTTTAGTCACAAGGTTTGGGTTCATAGCCAACCATGCTCCTCACTTACAGAAAACTCTCGCGTCAGCCACTGAACTTCTTTGGGCTTCGGTTCTCTGTCCATAAATTGGAGCAAGTGATTTATAACTTGCAGTGTTAGGGTGAGAATTAGATGAAAAACCAGAGACAAACCCTCCTCTCACATACGCGATACACAGTTAGCCCTCAGTCTTAATTATTGTGTGTTTTATCATCACAAAGGATTTGGGTATTTGGAATGAACTAAATGTTTGTTACCTCCTTTCTACTTTTCAAACTAAAGTGACTTCAGTCTGGAGGGACTTGTGCTTTACATCAGCTAGGTATTCTTTTCCTGTAAGAAAACAGGGCTCTATGTCCACAGAAATCCAGGGGAAGGAGGGACTAGGTGTTCTTGGTTCATTGTGAGCATTAGAAAGGGCAGGATTAAAAGGGACATGGTTTTCATTCAGTCAGCTTGGGTTCCCTTTCCAAATTCCATTCTGGTTATATGATCAGGCTACTGCTGTATTTAAGGGTGGCCACAGTCTGGCTGGAGGGGTAGATTTAGTCAGAAAGGAAGCTTTTTTTTTTTTTTTTTCCCCTTCTAAAGGCAGTACATGAAGCAGCAGTATTCAGAAGGAACATGGTGGAATGTGCTTCTGATTTGGGGACCATTGGGACCTGGGTCCGAAAACCGGCTCCATCACTCTGTGTTTTAGGACTCTGGAAAAATTATTTGCTCTCGCTCCTCTTCAAGCTATGTCTTTGTCCAACAGGCATGGTTCATACTGTGGATATTTAGTGAGATGATATATACGAGGGATCTTAAGTATAGAGTAAGCTTCCCATACATTTGGCTATTGTTATCATTAAGACTAATTAAAATAACCATGCTTTGTTAAGCATTTGAAACTTCCTATGTTCTTGTGTACTGTTCTACTTGGGGAACTGCACTAGTTCCCATTACCGGTGAGGAGCCGGAGGGGCAAACATCCTTGCTGACGTGTGGAATCACAGCCTGAATGTGCACTGCCTGGCTCTAGGATTTCAAACCGTGTTTTGTGTCATTCAAGATTCTGTGGAAATGTCCCAGAGGCTGAGAACAATGGAACGAGTTTTGGACCCGCCACCCCCACTCCAACCAAAGTAGCCCCACATTTATCTCTCCTATTGGAGTTCTGCCATCAGTGTCCTTTAATGAATATTTCCACGGCTAAATAAAAGTTTGAAAACCACTGTCTTAGGACATTAATTTCAGATAAGAACTTATAAGTGGATAAGCAAGAAAACCAAAACCAAACCAAACCAAAGAAAGCCCTCTATGTATTGACCCCTTACCATGTGCCAAATACTGAGTCTGACATATATTATCCCACTTGGATGTCACAAGAGCCCCGAGAGATGGAGATCGTCATCCTCTTTATATGGGTTTATATGGGCACCATCACTGAGGGCTGGAAGATCAGTAACTTCTTTGGGAGGAGGATAAAGGCAGTTCAGTGGAAGATGAGAGAGAGAAGCTAGGTTTTTTCACACAAAGCACAGAAAAGAAAACTTTAAAGATTGTAAAGCTGGTACAACTCCTTTGCCATCCTTATCTGATTCACACTGTTCTGAGCAAACCAGAGAACATTCATATTGCATGATGCACCCCTTTTTTTCCCCCAGACGCCATCACCTGCCCAAAACACATGTGGTCAAAGCACAATTACATCAACTGCAATGGGCTCAGATGCATACAATGCCAGCAAACTTTCCACAGGTTTCTTTAGCACTGAACAAACCTCCCCCGAGTCCTCAATTGGGCTTACCATATTGAAGGACAAGGCGGAAAGCTGGCTGGGGTGGGCAGCAGGTTTTATTTCTAAAGCACATATGGGAAAGCTTCATAAAAAAAGGGGGGGGAAGGTCCACAAAACATGAAAAAGAGGCATTCATTCTTCAAGTGGGGCTCCCCTGTTCCACTCTCACTCTGGATAGAAAGCATTTCCAAAAAGTCCCCGGGCAGCATCGTACTTTATCGCTGACAGCTTTAGAATCTGCAAACGCCCAGACTCAAAACGTTGTGCATTCTGGAGTCAGAGCTCAACATGTACATCCAGCCCCCAGGCTGCTCCTTTTCCCTGACCTGCGCCAACACAACGTCCTACTTGTTAAATACAGCCAAGTCTCCGAACTGCCGGCCTGGTGAGACACCCTCAGACTGGTGAGATTGAAAAAAGGGGGGGGGGGGTAGGGGTAAGAGGGCGAGGAACACATGAAAAACAATCCAAGATTTCCTAAATGCCTCTTTTAACTTCCAAGGTGATGGCTGTTTTTGATAATGACCATGATTGTCCAAACCTCCAGTTACTAAGCACTCACTCTCCCAAATGCTTCTGTCTCGTTTCCTCCTCATAATGACAACAGCAGTTGTTGTCTCCATTTTTGATAGGTGGGCACTGAGGGTCATAGAGGTTTCATATTGTCATTGGGGTAACATCTTTGATGGTGGCGGTGGGGATACCAAAGTGATTGACCCCTGGCTTCAAAATCCCAGCTCTTAATCCCCTTACAACACCTCTGACAGAGAGGAACCCCAGGGCTCTTCTCACACCCCTCCAGGTAGGGCTTCCCACCCCCGGGGCAAGGTGTTTCTCAGGGCTTTCCGTGATAGGGGGAGGTGGGGGAGGTGGTCCTAGAAAGATTCAGGATAGTGCTGGCTCTAAGCACCCCGGACACACACATGTACCCAGCCCAAGGATCAGTGACACAGGAGGTATCCACGGGGAGTCCCCCTGCCCTTCAGGATAGAAGCTGGTGTCCACCGCTCCCACCTTTAAGTCCACGGTTGTTCATGTGGCCCTAGGAATCACCTCCTCCCTCTGTCCTCTGGCTGTCACCTCTTTCTGTGCCTTAACCACAGGCAGGATGCTGTGATATGAGGGATGGATAGAAAACTTTTGTAAACTATAAAGTGAAAGCCGTTTGAAATACAATTGTTTATTGTTCTCTCTACAATCCTCTATGGACCTGCCCTTAACGCATCCCAGAATGAGGCCATGAATGATCTCCACCTTCGGCTTCTACCTCTCTAACTCTCAACCAAAAATATTCACAGGTGAAATCATCCGGGCAGGGAGCTAAGCGAAGATTCTTACTTTTCCTCTGAAGAACGCGGAGATAAAAACTTTACCAGAAGTTCCTTCCACGTGCTGTTTCTCCTAGAACTAAAACAAACCCACAGACACACACATACAAAAATCTACCAGACAGTCACAAGGAGAAGACAGTCAAGGTGTATCGGATCATAACAAAGACCTCAATTTTGTCAGCAGCGAAGATACAGCAAAAGTGTTATAATTATGAATCCACAGCATCTTTGGTACCGGGAATGCAAACAGTGCACCATAATGATCTTTGGTGACGGGGGTGAAACACACTTACCTTTCCGGAGTTGGGAAAAGACCTAGATCCTTAAATGTACCAGCTCCATGGAATAAGTACCTGGCTGTGAGCAGCGGGGCTCCCACGTGCGCTGCCCCCACTGTCACCCCCGGCCGCACAGTCTTTGTGCGGAAGAGAGGCCGGTGTGTCTGCGCGCGCGGGAGAGCGTGTGACAGTAGGCAGGCTGTGGCCAGCGCAGCCAGCTTTGGCTGGCTTATATAGCAGCTCCTTCCTCTGTAATGGGACGCCTCGCCTCCAGACATCCTTTCCTACTTTTTCAGTTGGTGAATTAAAGGAACAGCCCTCCCAGCGGAACGGGGTTAGCTCATGAAAGACGCACTCACTCCCTGCTCCCTGCCAGGAAAGGAACCCATTTGCATACAATTTATGGCGAAAGTAGGAATTCCAGCTTCCCCCACCTCCTCCCCTTCCCCACCCCCGACCCGGAGCAGCTGTTAGCTAGGTGTGATTTTTGCTATGCTCCCCAAACGGATTTTCTAGTTGTGAGACAGAAGCCCAGGAAGGGAGAGGGAGGAGGATCCGCGGCTCTGGCGCTGCTGCTTGGGTAGGCTGAAACCGCCGCCCGGAGCTCGCCCGGGCTCTGGGCGGCAGCTGCTCGGTGGCACCTCGGAAAGAAAGGGGCTGAGCCCAGTTCCTGGAAAGAGGAGATAAAGCCCTCTAGAAGCATGGGGCGTTTGGGTTTCTCTGGGCCAGCCGCGAGATAACCCGGGATTCGTTCTTAGCAGGTGGGGCAGCGCTGGGAGCGCAGATCTGCCCGCTTCCCTTGTGTGGGAGGGAGTCCTGCCCAGCTGCTCTGAGGCCCCACTGCCCTACCAAGGGGCAGCTTTTTGACAATGCCCGTGCCGAGCCCTGCCAGTGGGCCTGTCTTCTAGGGGGCACTTGGGGAAAGGTCTCTGAAGTTTCTTCTCAATGTGGAAAGGTGTCCAGCCCGCGGGGGAGGGGCAGGTAACAACTTAATCTTTGAGACCTAAGCTGTGCCTTTGCTCTCCAGCCTGCTGTGGACTCTTTCCAAGCTCTGAGTCATCCATTCGTTTGCTGTTAGCATGCACTGAGTATCCGCAGGGCACACACAGGCATTTGAGGCAGTGGGGAAGCAGCTAGGGCAAGGCACCCACGCTTGAGCTTGTCACAACACATGGTGGTTTTGTGATAGTGGAGGGAATGTAACCTGTGGCTATCGCTGGACCTACCTGTAGGAAGTCTGTATTAGATGATCTGCAAGGTACTTTATGGATATTATTTCATTACATGCTCACAGGCACCATGTCCAGTAGGTACTGGTGTCGTCCCCTTTTGACAGATGGAGAAACTGAGGTTCAGAGAAGTAACTTTACTTAGGCAATACACCCAGGAAACATTAGATGACCATACTGGGCTCCATAGTTCTTCCTATTACACATCACTTCCCAGGAACATTGTAGATGATATTTAAATGTTTTATATCCTATTGAATTATAACACTGTGTAACAGTCACTATCTAAATATGGAAAATATATTTCTTTGTTCCGTACAAGCTAAATAGGAGATCCTTGGGATTTTTTTAAATTAATCACTAATAATGAAGGTTTCATTTATCTATTTTTCGTAATGAATGATACAATTCCCTGTTGTTATTATTGCTGTGGGCCTCAGTTTCTCCATCTGGAAAAAGTGTGACAAGGTTAGGTCATCCCTATGATCCTTATGGCTCTGGCATTCTAGGATTCTCTGCTTAAGTGACCTTCCCTGATGGCAAGAAAGCCCATAAATAGTCATGTCATAAAACAGCCCATGTGAACTTTTGAACATTTTGGGCTGATTCAAATGTTGGTTGTTTTGGAAGCTTTTAATTCTGTGTCTTAGCCAAAGTATGTTGCAGTAGCACAAGGCCGTGTCTTTTAACAAGTATTGACTGCTTCCATGATTCTCGGTGTTCCAGATTCTACCAAGTTTATGTTCCAGGTTAGGGGCTAAAACATTAGAATAGTATAGAATACATGGCATATGGCATATAGGTTATACATATAATATGTAATCAATATAGATTTGCAATTATGTGTGTATTTAATTGAGATAAGGAAGCATGCTAGAAAACTAGATAATAGATATGACTGCTGGGAAAGTCCCAAACCTGACCACCCCATCACCCTGCCAACCCTTGTACTATTCCACAGCCATTGACCAGGGTCTACTACGGTGTCTTAGCCAATCAGAGGGAAAACACAGCCAAATATCACCAGGCTGGCCCCTCAAGGCAGGGCTAGGCTACTGGAGCAAACAAACAAGAATATTACTAGGCATTAAGTTACTATAATAGGAGTATATTCTGATAACATAGAAAAAACATAACTAGCTTTATTTAGATATATTTAAAAGAGATAGGAATTTTAGGAATTTTCTCCAAAACCTATGTGGGATCTTGAGGCACACCTTGGCATTTGTGTAAGAGGGGCCCAGACAAGGAATTGTTTCCATCCCTCCCTAGAACTTTCACAGCCTCCATTTCAGGCAAATGGGTCTGCATGTGCTCCCCAATACCTGAACCTTGGCCAATGCTGTACTCTACCTAGAATCCTTACCTACACCTTCTCACATAGGCTTATCATCTAGTTCTGACCCAACTTCATGATGGAACTTCCTAGATTTCTTCCATAAGAAGTGCTTCCATGCACGATAGCATTTGGGAATTCTGTAAGGACATTCAATTTGTACGAGGTATTTGTATGTCTAGTTTTTCCACTTACACTCTAGGCTTCCAGAAGACAGGGGTCACATCTGATTTTTCTATGCCTAGCACAGAGCCTTGGGTATTGCAGAAACTCAGTAAATGTTTATTGAATACTTGACATAATGGAGGAACAACTGAATGTTTGATATATTGTGCTTTATCATTAATTCTTCCTTTTTCACTCCTAGAGCACGAGAGGAAAGCTAGATTGTTATGTCTAATACATGCATTGCATAATTGAGGAAAGGGGGCCCACAGAGAAATGACTTGCTCAAGGCTACCATGGCTGCTTTCCACCCCAGACATTACAGCAGAGGATGTTTGTAGAATTAATAACCATTCATCCTGCTGTTTGGCAGAGGCCACACCTCTTGGCATCAAATCTCTTATGGCCTTCCCTTCTTGGTACTGTCAGTGCTTTTATCCACATGAGAGGGTGGAATGAGTCCTTGTAAACACCACCTCTGCATGCAGTTTTCGGCCAAAGACTGATGTTGCTTGTGTATAACGCCCCCTCAAAGGCTGCTGGTGGAGGCTGTGGTTTGGAGGGAACATGAGGGTTTGCCTCAGGTGAGATCACTCTCATTTCCTTGAAGGTCTGTCAAATGTAATGCTTTTTTGTTTTTCCAGATAGATCAGCCAGTGAATGGTATATTGGCCAGGACTAGAGCTATCTGAGGCAGGCAAGCATCCGTGTCCTTGAGAAGTGTGTCACCCACTTCCCATAGGATCACTTGCTTCCTGCTTAGCCACTCCATTGTTCCCAACCTCCTTCTCTTCTTGGGATTCATTTAGTGTGCTAATTCCCATCCAAAAATCCCATGTGACTCTACAATTGCAAAAAAATCTCTCCCAAAGCAACGAAGGAGCTCGGATCCAACACAATGAGCTGGTCATTCAATTACATGCATTTGTTTAGAGTCAAGGTTCCCCAGCTTGCTGTCTGCAAGTCTTTGTTCAGTGCTCTTCTCCATGTCTTCTGATTTTCCTTAGATGACAAAGGACACAAAGCCCAAAGTTATCATTTAATGAGTTGCAACCTAGAGGAGAGTTTTCCTGCTCGAATGAATAGAGCAAATCAGCTGCATAATCAATCACTATGTAAAATTTCTGGTCAGCATAGCAGAGTGGATGGAGCTTTGGCTTAGAGTGGGTTCAAGTCCTGATGTGCATCAACTTATTGTACGACTTTGGGCAAATCCCTTCCTTTCCTTGGCTCTCAGTGCCCTGGTTACCAAATGAGCAACCCCTAAGGATCTTAGCAACTAAAAAATTTTAAGTAAAAAAAAAAAAATCAAAGAAATAATTTAGAGGGCTCTGAGACTTTGCGCATTCAATTCCCTGTCCTGAGAACAACCCTCCTCCCACTTTGTCCACATGGCAAATTCTTACGTTATTTTTCAAGATTTACTTCATCGTACGTCCAAGAACATTTCCATGACCTTACATGACCTCTTTTCTTCTAATCCAGGCTTTCATTTTTTATTTTTGGATATTTTTACCCCATTAGACCATAATCACTTTAAGGGTAGGCACCATACTTTTCCTCTGCTTATTAACAGATTTGTTCATGACCATTTACAAGGTGAATCACCTCAAGGAAATGATGTCCCTTCTTTGGAACTCAGATTCCTCATTGGTGAGATGGATAAAAATTCCTACCCTGAGTACCTCCCAGCATTGGTTTAAGGATTAAGGAGGTGAATGAAAGAGAAACTGTGATGACTGCAGATTTGGGAGATGATGAATGATTTTTTTTTCTAAAATCCCATCAAAAGCTTACACTTTGCATCCTTGTATTGTACTTAATGAAAGCATGAGTCCCAGGTTCTATCTAAATTTTTTTTTCAGGGTTACCAAGGGAGAGAAAGGAGTTGAAGCCACCTGGTGCTGTCTTGTCTTCTAACACTTTCTAACAGCTTCTTAGCTGGAGGCACAAGGGGAAGAGGAAGGGTTCAAAAGATTAACATTGGCCCATTGGAAGGTCTGGAGTTGTGGATTCCCTACAGATGGCTGGGAAAGTGATTTGGGGCATGTTAACTGGTCTGAACCTAGACTGCAATGACAGCTACAAGTGAGCCAAACCGTCATGAGGTTTAATGCAGGTGACAGAGGGAATACACAGCTTTGAAGTTAATGCAGATTGAATATCTTGTCTGATTTGCCACAGCTGAGTGAGACACTTGTGAGGAAGTGTAACTTGTCCCTTTTCCTTATTTATCTCCTTGGTTTTCCTTAGATTTTGTTTGTGGACAATGATAGATAACAGTAGCTCACATTTATTGAGTAGTCCCCGTTAGGGAAACTCAGTCAGTTAAGTCTATGACTCTTGATTTTGGTTCAGGTCATGATCTCACGATCGTGAGATCGGGCCCCACATTGGGCTCTGCATTGGGTGTAGAGCCTGCTTGGGATTCTCTCTCCATCTCCCACTCTCCCACTTGCTCTAAATAACCAAATAAATAAATAAATAAATAAATAAATAAAATAAATAGTCTCTGTTATGTAGTCACTTTGTAAGTAGTTAGCAGGCATTTAGTTCCATAGTGTTTACTATGAGCCTATTGGGTAGATACTTCCATTATTCCCTTTTTGCAGATAGGGATTAGGAAGTACAGAGATGTTAGGTGTGTTATGCCAGACATAGGAGTAATAAATGGCAGCAAGAAAAAAATCCAAACTCAGCCTGTAAACTCTATCCCCAACTTCCTGTTATTGGGGGTGCTTCCTTATGTATTTAAGAACAATTACCAAAGGCAAAGAAGACACGCTTGGACTCAGGTGGACCACCTGACTGATTATGGAGTTTGTGTATAAAATATCTAATGAGGCAAAAAGGGCTTTGGTTAAGCATCTCTGGGTGCTCTAGCAGCAGGGTGCAGGGGAAAATTCACACCTCTCTGTGCTAATGATGGAACTGTGAGAGTATCTGGCATGTGTTTGGCTCCCATCCTAATTCAACCACTAACTAGCTATGAAAAGAAGTGGGACATTGGGCATATGACTTAACTTGTGTGTCATAGGTCTTTCATTTGTAAAATGGGTATAATAATATTTGATACTTCTCAGAATTGTTCTTGAGATTTAAGGAAATACACTTAGTCAAATGTTTATGCTTGCTACACTCTAAGCAATCTCAAAATGGTGGTCATTGGCTATTATAGACAAGTCACTTATCCTACCCTGGGCCTTTATTTTCTCATCTTTATCAAAAAGATCATCTCAGAGCCATGTTCCAGAAAGGTACTGAAATAAAATGGGCTAACAAAAAGAACACACAGAGATTGAGATGCAC
Organism: Hyaena hyaena; assembly: GCF_003009895.1. Lineage (NCBI taxonomy): Eukaryota > Metazoa > Chordata > Mammalia > Carnivora > Hyaenidae > Hyaena > Hyaena hyaena. Next base: position 8,811,065 of record NW_024080638.1, read on the forward strand.
CTTGAGATTCCTAGGTTGACCAAAGTGAGTGCTCTGGTTACTCTATTTACTCAAACAGCCTGCACAAATTTCCCCTCCATCCTGCTATGCACATGCAACACACACACACACACACACACGCGCGCGCGCGCGCGCGCGCTCGCGCACTCACTGAGTATTTCTGAGAGAAACAGTGTCAGCTTCTATTGAGAAGTGGAACTACATTTGCCTACCCCTTCTGTAGAGGGCAATGAGGCCCCTGTTCTGCCACTGTTTTCTGAGTCTTTGCATATTTTGTTTCCTCAGTGATGCTGTAAAATTCTCCCCTACGTAGAGTTGGATGAATGGTTATCACTTGCCTGAGACTTGGAAGCTGCCTCAGCAGGACCTAGAGGTTGATAGACTAGTATCACAGAGGTACGAGATCACTCTATTCCTTGGGGAGCACCTGTGGGTGCACTCCATTTATATTTTCTATATAAAATTACTTACAAAGCATTAACGTTACTTCTATTCTCACACGTAGGTTACTGCCATATTACAGTTTGGTAAACTGAGGTAATAAGAGGTCAAGAGGCTTATTAAAATATAACCAGTACAGGGGCGCCTGGTGGCTCAGTCGGTTAACCGTCCGACTTTGGCTCAGGTCATGATCTCGCGGTTCGTGCGTTTGAGCCCCGTGTCAGGCTCTGTGCTGACTGCCAGCTCAGAGCCTGGAGTCTGTTTCAGATTCTGTGTCTCCCTCTCTCTCTCTGATCCTCCCTCACTCATGTTTTGTCTCTCTCTGTCTCAAAAATAAAAATAAACTATAAAATATAACCAGTACATGGTTTGACAGAAAGTCTCTCCAAGTGAAATACCAGGCTCCTTGGTTTCCACTTTGGAAGCCATCTATATGGGGTATTATTTTATCAGTTTTATGAGGTACAGGGGTAAAACAGAAGATGCCCATCATTTGAAAATGGACACATGTGGGTTCAATCCCAGTTCTGCCATTTATTAGTGTGTGAAGTGTTTCAAATTCCTTCTCTGCTATGAGCACCATCTGTGTCACTGTCTGTAAAATGGGGATGAGAATACTCACTTCATAGAGTTGACAGGAGGACAATGGTAGGCTGGTTAATGGCCCCCCAAGATAGCTATGACCTCATTCCCCAGAACCTATAAATGTTACCTTATATGGCAAAGGGGCTTCACAGATGTGATTAAATTAAGGGTTGTATCATAAGGAGATTATCTCGGATACAATCACAAGTAACCTTCTAAGAGGGAGGCAGAGGGAGGTTTGATGGCAGAAGAGGAGAGGGCAGTGTGATTAGGGAGCAGAGACTGAAGTGATGTGGTCACATGCCAAGGAATGCTGGCCACTACCAGAAGTTGGAAGAAACAAGGAACAAGAGTCTCCCTTGGAGCCTCCACAAAGAACCAGCCACGTGGACAACTTGATTGTAGCCCACTAAAACTCATTTTAGATTCTTCTCTCCAAAACTGTAAGAGAATAAATTTTTGTTCTTTTAAGCCACTATATTGGTGCTGATTTGTTACAGCAGCCACAGGAAACTAATACAAGGAGTCAATGGGATGATGTCTCTGCCTTGTGCACAGCAGAACCTTAAAAATGGTAGTTCTATCCCACTAGATTTTCAAGTATCTTCTTATTGCACCTCTTTTAATATGACTTTTTAGGTACCGTCTGGAAGATAGGGAAAGAAATGGAAATTGGAGGGAGCTCAACCTCCCCCATTAGACTGACAGTTTTGAAGTGGCCTCTTAATGTGGGAGTTTCGCAGTGTTGAGTGATTTAGCCCAGAGACAGGGGTAAAACTGTAATTAAACATTACATCCTTATCATTCCAGAGTCAGCCTGACCCTAATAAGTGTCAGGCTTATCTGGGTAGCTGCTCATCTATAACTCTGAGGACCCATCCGAAGCATTCTTTGTCAAGTTGAAAGGGCTAAGAGATCATTGTGCTGAAGGGAGAGAGAAGAAAAGGAGGCTCAGAGCAGTGGCCTGCTTTGCCCACACATTGTGAATTGTGGTCAGTTGAGGCTAAAATCCAACTCTCCTTATTCTTGGAGCAATGTTTCACATGGAGGAAGCACCTTGTCTAGATTTTTATAAGACTCATACAAACCAGAGGAGTTTGTATCTCAGAAAATCCTTCACGCAGAGCTTCTAAGTAGACTTAGAAAGAACAGATATAAGAAGGTGACTGAAAAGAGTAAGTGGACACTCGCCAGGCACAACAATCTACAAGTCCTCCCTCATCTGCTTCCCCCAGGTGTCCATTTCACTCAGTGACCTCACCAGATGGAGCAATGGTATCTGGGGACTGCAGGAGCCCCACAGTGAGATGCCAAGCCAATATTTCAGTCTAAGAGAATGGCCTCTGTTGGGGAAGTTCAAAGCTTTCTAAATTCTTTGGAACACCTGCCCAGGCCAGGATTGGACCTGACTTGCAGAAGGATGGGACATGGGGAGTGCTCTACAATAAGTATAGATACATGACTCACTGTTTGAGACAGATGACAGAAAACTTCCTCTCTGAAAATACTTTATAAGGAAGTTCTGGTGAAGCCTTGATAATCCCTATGGGCAGGAGGGGGTGGGAGCCAGAATGAATCAGTGGGACAGCTGCATTGTAGAAGACCAGTGGAGGGGTGATTACTTTGAAGTGTCTTCTGACAGTAGCTGTCTATGCTAGTATAGTGTTGCCAATGAGAGATCTTCTGGGAGGCTGGTTTAATGAGCACCAATCAGTAGTGAATGGATGCTTTTAAGGGAAGTGGAAGTACTTTGGCTCTTGAGCAAGTTGCGATCCTGTTTGCCTAAACTAACAGATGATTTATGTGAAACTATTGGTATTCGACAACATTTGACCTACAAAGATGGCACTTACATATTAGTTCAACTAGTGAACTTAGGTCTTGCTAAGATCACAGCACCACAGTTGGGGATGCAAAGAGCAGAGCCACTCACTTGTAGGAATGCAGGCTGAACAGTATCTGCCATGGCCAGAGCCGAATGAAGCATGCAGTGGTTCCCATATGTTCTGGGGCATGTAAGAACCCTGGACTGCTGATTAAACCAGGAACAACTCCCCACCAGAGTTGAGATTGAATTTTACTAAACACTTGATCACTTTTATTTCATTATTATTATTTTAAAAAATTTTACCAGTTACTGGGGTGTGGACATAGAGCAAAAAGGTTGAGTTGAGAGAAATGAGGAGAAATAAGGAAATGAGAGTCTTCCTATGCTCCAAAGTTGCAGAGTATTGCATCTACTACAGGACCAGCCACAGAAAATGCCAATCCCCTTCTCCTTCCCATGGAGAACAATCAAAGAGAAGTAATGAAGAAGGTTGTTTTTCAGGGGAGTTGTATGGTGGTCAGAGGGATGAGACCTGTAAGTCTGCCAGACTTTCCAATGCCTGGGCACCTGCTTTGGAGGCTAAACCTTCCGGCTATGAAGTATCTGTGGCTTAATTAACTGTTTCCTTTGTGTGTCAGGTGTTCCCTTCTCCAAAAGTGTGGAGGTAAGAGAATGGAGAGTGTGTCTCCAAGACTTCTGAGTCCTTTTGTGCTCTCTAAACCCAACAAGGCAATAGGAACATCTGGTTTCCTGTGGGTAGCTAAGAAAAATGCCCAATGGCAAAATCATTCTCTAGGTCTTGAATGACCCAACGAGATTTAGCCAGCACCCTGACCGGTGGTCGGCACATAGTAAGCACTCTATAGATATTTGTTTTATGAATTCTTGAATCTAATTATCTTTGAAGCACAAGCTTGGATGTGAAAAATCTGGCTCACATATTTTCCTTATAAAAGCAGCCAGTTTAATACAGAATTATTGATTGCTTATGATTTTCTGTAGCAATAAAAATAATGACTGCTATCTTTTTTTCCTGATTGTTGGATGTTCAATGAACACAGTTGGTAGCAGTTAGAACTGCTGAAGCCTAGAACTGATGAGTTGAGTAGGAAGAGATCAGAGTGGTTATTTTGTCTGAGTTCTAGTTTGGTCAATGATGCCCACCCTCTAAGATGTGAATATCTTTATTTACAAATTTTGTCTATTGAACTCAGACATGTAACACACCTTGGTTACAGGTAATGGGACTCTGTCACAGGGATTAAAAGGTGACCCACCCAGTTCTGCATGTATTTATAGCCCCATGGGAGAAGACAGATACAGAAACAGGTAATTGCAGAAGAATGTAATATGTATTGTGAAAGTCACTGTAAGGGGCTATGATAAAGATGTAGAAGTATAGAGAACCTAATTTTTCCATTACTTCAATGCTTCTAGTATTAGGAGATTCATTATCTTACAAGAAAATGCAGGGAGAAAGAGTGCATTAACATTCTCTATGTACTTGACATATTTTAAATGAGTATCTATTATATGCCACATACTAAGTCAGGTGCTGGACAGGCAGTGAATAAAAGGTGCAGTGTCCACTCTCATTGAACTTTCTGATTTATGGGCGAGATGATCATTCAACACATAAATACACAAAAATATATCATTACAGACAAAACAGTGATGAGTGTGATAGAACAGAACTCAGTGCTGTGAGGTTCTCATTTCCTATTCTTAGTTCAGTCCTGAGGGATGAGTATTCTTTAAAACTTCTAGTTATAAAAATTAATCTAATTATTCTTTGTAGACAAAACTAATTTCTGCAAAAAATACTAAGACATTTAAAAATGCCTTACTATTTATAGAAAAAAATAACAAGCTACTTTACTTTATTAATGACACTGGCTTTCTTTGCAATTTGCACAATGGAGATGTAAATTTTTACTTGACTCATTTAAAACATATTTACAGGGGCACCTGGGTGGCTCAGTTGGTTGGGTGTCTGACTTTGGCTCAGGTCACAATCTCCTGGTCCCTGAGTTTGAGCCCCATGTTAGGCTCTGTGTTGACAGCTGGGATCCTGGATCCTGCTTCTAATTCTGTGTGTGTGTCTCTCTCTCTGCCCCTCCTCTGCTCACACTCTCTCAAAAATAAACATTAAAAATATTTTTAAAAATATTTTTATAATATTTTTTATAAAACATTTTTATAATATTTATTTTATGCTATGGACTTAAGTGCATTACAGATGGTAATTCCTTTAATCCTTATAACCTGTCAGAGAGGTGTTATCATCATTATTTCTACTTTACAGTTAGGGAAACAGCTCAGGAACTCAGAGAGGCAAGATAACTTGTCTAAGGTTGGGCTGATAAATGGCAGAGCCAGGACTGAACCCAGTTCCTGTGGCCCCCAGAGCCCCTGCTTATCACCACTATCCTGCTGCCCCTTGAGGAATTACCAAGGCAAATGAACTCTGAAATGTGCTCATCTATCTGGTGCAAAAGCTGAGTATTTTCATCTCTGTTTTGCTAAGGAGTTAACTGAGGCTCCACACTGTAAAGTGCTTTACCCAAAGCCACACAGCTGATAAGTGTCAGAGCTGGAATTAGATCCCAGCACTGTCCAATGCCAAGTACAAGCTTTCAGTTCCACATCATCACTGAAGAGCCTCATAGTATATGGGCCACTGCATCCAAGGACAGAATATTAGAAACACAGTCATTGAAATATACTATTTGCTTTATATGCCCTTAACATGTACCACTGACTTAAGGGGTAATTATGTGCTATCTCATGCTGATATATAAATGGGTTGTTTAGTCTTGTTTAAGTAAGAGCATAGGAAGTCTGATTCTTCCACTCAAATCCACCCACCTCTGTCTAGGCTGATGCTGAATGTAGAAGTTCTCATAAAATACTCACTGGTTTAAATCATTGAGTTTGAAATTTTTATGATGTTGCATACAGACTTCAAAATAATGCACTAAGATTAGCCAATGACTCTGAGTTTGGACTTTAAATCATGCAGACCTGGGTTCAAATCCCAGCTCTATGACTTTCAAGCTTCATTCTCCTGAGCAAGACTGGCCACCTCCCTGGGCCTCAGTGTTTTCATTCATGAAATGGGGATAAGAACAATGACATTTGGGGCTGTGGTTAAAAGCCAGTGAGGTTAAGCACTTAGTACCATGCTTAGGACATAGTGTTAATTTGTCAGCAATTATTACTGCTTCTAGATTTTTCTCTTTATTGAATAAATATCATCTTAACTATCGAATAAACTTCCTTAGTAGCTTTTGTTTCATTTCTAAAACTAGATAAGCAGCTGGGGACTTATTGTATTTTATTTACCCCCTGAATTCTTTCCCCTGCCTTTAATAAAAAGGGGTCTGATTTCTTTCACTTTTTGGTTTAGGCCAGTGGTTCTGAACTGGGTGGGAAGGCATTTTCCTCCCCAAGGGCATTTGGAAATGACTGGAGATATTTTTGACTGTCACAACTTGGGTGGGAGTGCTACTGGAAGCTAGTGGCTAGAGGCCAGGGGTGCTGTTGAACATCCTGCAAGGCATGAGATGTCTCCCTACCTCCCAAACAAAGACTTAGGCAGTACATATATATCAGGAGTGCTGAGACTGAGGAACTCAGGTATATATACCATTTAGCACACGCGTGTGCACGCGTGCACACACACACACACACACACTGCACACATACAAGCTCACACTCACCCCAAATCCCTTGCTTGCATGAAGGGAACAGCGTGTGAGGGACCTGAGCCTGAGTGAGCTCCAGGATGATGTCATGCTGGGGGAGACCCACACAGGCCTGCAGTGAGACACATTACCCGTGGGGGATCTCACCGTTTCCGCACAGACCCCTCACCTCGCGGTCGCCGCCGCCTCATATCCTGCTCTGGTCCCTCCTGGGAACATGGGAAACCTCACAGCAGATGGGGTTTCACTTAGTCACATTCTCTGTGGTCAGATCGGATTACATCCATAGCAGTTCTGGCTCTGAGAGATCCACAGTTGCCTGGTGCTCTCTGGGCTAGCCTTTGACCTTCCAAAGCCAAAGGCATCCCAAAATGGGCAAGGAGAGGGGTCTGTTTGCAGTTCTATCTATCATAAGGAAGAAAGGTGATAAATAGAAAAAAGGCAAAGGATGCTGGAATCCTCTTTTGAAGGCAGGGACTGTGTATTTCTTTGTGTGTATTTCTTGCACTTATCACACCAGGTGGTAAGTAGTCTGTAATTTTTAAAAAAGAAACACATAAATGACAGAAATCTTGAAGGAGTTTGTATTTCACAGGAAAGAGTAAGAATGGGTGTTAATATTAAGTGATTATAATATTCCAAATACTATATTACGTGTTTAACAACTAGTATTTCATATTAACTCTGAAGCAGTGAAGCGTAGATTAGCATCTCCACTTGAGAGCTATTATAGGGTGAGTGAAGCTGGGTGGCCCAAGACCAGAGCTCCTAGGTGACAAAGTCACTAAGTACAGTGAGGGAAACAAATTTTATGAAGAACTAGACAGTCCCTGCCACAGTGGGGATCAATGAACTTGTTCTTGAATTTGGAAATGACAGCCAAGGATATGGAAAAAATTTGGTAGGTAACCGATCTGGCCACACTCCTCAGGTCTCACCCTTCCACTGATTATTCATTCTTTCTATGTATGGGCCTCCCTCCCAGGTGGTAATAGGGATTGGGTAGTGAGAAATCCTCCCGTGGGGGTCGGAGCAATTTATAGGATGAAAATAGAACTATTTCGGAAGAAGGATAAGTGGGGCCCTTTTATTTCTGTTCCATGGGAATCTATGCATTGTAATTAATTCATTGACTCATTCCACAAACATTCCTTTGAGCTACTATGTGCAATGTTAGGCAGTGGGGACCTATATATCCAGTCTCCACTCTTGAGGAGCTTATACTCAGGTGTGGAAAAGACAAGGAACGGGGGTGTTACAATCCAGCAGAATGAGTCCTGTGGCAGAGGATCATCTAACCCAGGCTGACAGACGATTAGCTGATGTATATCTACACTGAGTCTTAAAACATCTTTAGAGCAAAGCAGTTGGGAAAGGATGTTTTGGCAGAAGACATAGCATGTGCAAAGGCAAGGAGGCATGGAAGAACATTCAGGAGCAGTGAGTAGTTCAGGAGGGATGCATACAGGATCCCTAAGGGGGAGATATGGCTGGACTAGATCATGATGGCTGTCTCTGGTGAGAACTTGCTGCTCATCCATAGTGACCTGGGCACCACCAGCACACCCAAATGCCACTAGGCTAGCGACTCCCTCTAGTCATGTGTCCTTGCATCTGCCACATACAATCTCTGCTACACTTTCTAGCCTCTTATAGGAATCACATGTGCCAGAGAGGGCACTGATTCACTGCCCACTTGGGTACCACTCTTGATTTTTCCAAAGGTTCTCTAGTAAAAATGATGTCCTCCCTTCCTTCATCCCCAGGGGACTGATAACTGTTTCCAGTCCCTAGAGAAGAAGATTGAGTCATTGTATCATCACTCTACAGTGTCTTAACACTCTGTGGCCATTGGTATTCATGAAAGAGACAAATTGTGAGGATGCACTGGGAACTAGAATCTCAGTTTCTCATTTGTAATCTATTCTTGGATAGGAAGCAGACACACATGGAAAAGATTTGATAATGTTAACAAATGACACAATAGTAACTGGCTGAGCCAGGAAATGTTTCTTTCCTCACTCAAATGATGTGCTTCAGTTACACAGACTTCTGGGAAAACAGCTTTCTCATCTTATCTAAAATGCCATTTCATCTTCCAATGCTCAGCTCAAATGCCACCTGCTCTGTAAGTCATTCCTCGACATTCTGCTCAGAACACCGCTCTGTATTTTACTTGTATCTCTGTTCCTTGATTACTCACTTTGCCAGGATCTTAAATAATTGCTTCCATATGTGTCTTTCTCATGAAATTATAAAATAAAGTAACACTTATTATGAGCCTGCCTGTGCCAGGCACTGGGATAATTGTTTTACACATTGTTTTTTCATGGAATCTTTTCAAATTGACTGTGGGCAGATGCTACTAGTTCCATATTAAAAGTGAGTAAATAGGAATTCCTGGATGTTAAGCCCTGGAGTGTTTAAAAATAGGGGCGTCTGGGTGGCTCAGTTGGTTGCACGTCTGACTCTTGATTTCAGCTCAGGTCATGATCTCACTGTTATGGGATCAAGCCCTGTGTCAGGCCCCATGCTGAGCATGGAGCCTTCTTAGGATCCGTTCTCTCTCTTTCTCTCTCTCTCTCTCTCTCCCTCTCTCTCTCTCCTTCTGCCTCTCTCCCCTGCTCACATTCCCTATCTCTCTCAAATACAAATACAAACAAATGTATGTCTCATCTCACTCCTCATGCTCTACCACTATGGCATAATAGTTCCTGAAAGTGGTAGGAACAAATATCTTTGGAATTCTTCTTTTCCCTTCCCAAGTAATGCAATATCCATCCAAGGCTTGTTTTATATTAGAAACCAAATACTAGGAAAGCTAACAGCAGTGTAACCAAGGAGTCAGAGCACTAAATCTTAGGCTTCTGCCACAGGCATTTACCATAGGACATGTATTGTTCTGTGCTTCCTCATGATACAAAGACTTTTCAGTGACATTGTGATATATTTTAGGGCCAGATTTGCAAAACTTCTCCCAAGTAGTTATGTGTCACCGTGTGGAAAGGGCTAGGGCATTTGAACCACCCTCTGTTCTACCTTTTTCATCTTTCTTGACATTTAGCAAGCCCAGTGTACCATTTCCTTGAAAGAGCTTATGAAACATACCTTTCCTTGGGTCGATCTCTGATTAAAGGAAATCTTTAAACACCTGCTTCTGTGTGTGTGTGTATGTTGGGAAAAGTGAGGAGGTGGTTTCCATTCAGTAGTCTGGAGCCCACGGTATTGGAAAATTTCCCCAAAAAAGGAAATGTTACGAGAGTTCTTCTTTCGCAGAGCTTGGAGTGGATTCCTTTCTGTTTTTGGAAAAGCAGGTGTGAAAAATCCATTATGTTCTCATCCACGGTCAGAAGGTCTGCTCAGACTTTTAAATTTGTGGAGAAAACATTTGTTAGCCTCTGTTTTCAATTAACTGGATGAGTTGGTTCCCCTGCTAAGGGAACATGGTCTCACGAAGATGATGAAGCCCTCTTTACTATCCCCAGAAGAGAAAGGCTGGGGGTGGCCATAATGAGTTAATGACAAAGTTCAAGCTCATTTAACTTCTGTGATCACTCAGTGTGCAAACACAGCATCTATTATGAGAACATATAGTGTCCATTACAAGGTGAAGATGACAATGAAGATAGATAGATAGATAGATAGATAGATAGATAGATAGATGAATATAGATAGATATAGATATAGATATAGATATAGATATAATCACTTGCTCTATCTTTAGTATTGTTCTGGAAAGTGAGGAATTTAGATGAACCGCAAGGCTTGCCTTGAAGAGGAGGAGGAGGAGGAAGGAGACAAGTAAGTGACAATTGTAATTCAATGTGGTGAGTGCCCTGATAGAGTGAGCAGATGATCTACATGGGTGGAGGTGGGGGAAGCTTTCTAGAGAGGGTTACACCTGAACAGAGCCTTGGATATGATTTAGAGTTACAGAGGAGAGGGAAGGAGAGAAGGAAGGGAGTTGGAGAGGCACATGCGCCCTTCCAGGACACGGAGATGAGAAATGGCGTCCTGCAATTCTAGAAATGCTGGTGGGGTGGCAGAGAGAGCACTGGGGGTGGGCTTGTGAGAAGGACAAGGTTGGTAGGTTCTCGTGCAGAGGGGTTTTGATCTCTCCACCAGCTAGGTGATGGGAGGCCATTCCGAGATGTCAGTAAGGCAGGACAAGGATAGATTCATGCCTTAGAGATATCATCCTGGTCGCAGTGTGAAGTGGAGTTAAGAAGAAGGAAAAATGGAGTCAGGCAGAGCACTGAGTGGCTGTCATAGTCATTTAAGCAAGAGACGATGGTGGTTTGGGCCAGGGTTGGAGCTGTGGGGATGAGGGAAGTGGAAGGTTTTAGTGATATTAAAGACAACCTTGCCAGAATTTGGTGATTGAGTAGATGTGGGGAATTAAGTAGAGAGAAGCAACATCCTGGAGGGGGTGCCCATTGGATGAGATGCTATTTACAGAAGTGAAACTAGGAGAAGAATGAGGATGACAACCATTTGAACCTGGCAGTTTCAGCTCGGGAACAGAGACAATAGCAGTGAAAGGACTCCTTTGTCACCCTGGCCTCAGCAGGACATAATGCCCACGTCATTCATCTCTAGACATTGTCTATGAGCACATATATGTAGAACTTTCTCACTTGCAAAGGAGCCAAAAGTAGGCCAAAATCATCTCTAGAGGGGCTCTCCTCATTGGTTTGATATGCTTTTATTCTCACAGTCCAGAATAGTAACATAGTGCATGTAAGCCAGGCTGCCTGGGTTTACAAATAGTCTAATTCTTACTGCAGTGTCACCTTCAGCAAGTTACTTAGCCCATCTGTAACTCGGTGTATACATTAGTAAGGTAGAAGTCATAGTTCGCACTTGAAAAATTTATTGTAAAGAAAAAAAATTGTGTAGAACCATATGTAAGGGTGGAGGCACCTGATAAATACTGATAAATCAAATCTTCTTCATTCACTCCCTCCTCCTCTCAGTATAAAACATTTACTGGATGTACTAAATGCCACAGATTCAGAGCCCTTCTTCTCTTTTGAGGGAGAAAATGGAATTTAGAGGTCAAGTAAGGTGTTTTGGAGAATCTGTTTGCATCTAGTGCTGGGCTAAGCATTCTTTTACATCACTGAACCCTGTGAACACCCAAAATCATCATCCTATAATCCTGATCTAGTCTTGCTTCTTCCCATTGCTCAAAGGATCAACCTTCAGTATGGCTCTCAAGGCTCTGTGTGATCTGTTCCCAACTTCCTTCTTGAATCTTATGTCCTGCCCCCATCTCCTAAATGCTGATTCTACTCACTGCTTCAGTCATAGTGTTTTCCATTGTTCAAATGTCATAATTGCTTATACTTCCATGTCAAAGTATGTACTGTGCCTCCTGATGGAACTGTCCTTACTTTTCACTTATTTAAAACTTGCTCAAATATCACCACATCTTGCAGGATTACTCTATCCACCCTTCTCTGATCTCTAGCGCCTTCATGGTTCTTCTAATGTAATGCTTACTACAGAGTATCTTAATTATTTTCCATGAGTTTATCTTTCCTTTAGTAAACTCTGAGTTCTTCAAGGTAGAATCTGAATCCTCTTAGCCTTGGAAGTTCCAGATCCTAACCCAGAAGTTGGCGCAGAGTGGATGTTTAGGTAAGGCTTACTGGATGAGTCAATAGATAAATAAACCTGCTTAAAACTGAAGTAACAGTGGATTAAAAACATGCATTCCCCCCCCCTCCATCATCTCCTTAACCTGCCTTCACGCGAGTTCAGCAATCTTCCCAGGAAGGAGAGCATCTGAAATCGACCAAAGAAGGAAAGGACACCCTACAAAATAATTTTAAAGTATTTATCGTTTTGCTGTGTTCTCCAGATAAGGCATTGATTCCAAGGCACTAGCATTATATTCCGTAATTAAAGAGATTTTTTTCTTTCATAGTTTATTGTCAAGTTGGATTCCATATAACATCCAGTGCTCATCCCAACAAGTGCCCTCCTCCATGCCCATCACCCCCCTTTCCTTCTCCCCCTGCCATCAGCCCTCAGTTTGCTCTCAGTATTCAAGAGTCTCTCATGGTTTGCCTCCCTTCCTCTCCCCAACTATTTTTCCTCTTAACCTCTCAGCAAAAAACCAGTGTTCAAAAATCTTTCAATTTCCTAAAGCAAGATAGGGCACCCAGTTACAAAGGGTAGTATAGGTTCACAGGTAGGAACACTAGACTGGGGTTGACAAAGAGGCCCAGATCTACTCCAATCTCAGCCCAACTTGACAGACAACATTTATAATTAGAAAAGGTGCTATCCTTACCTCTTTTACACAGATCAGTTTATCAGTAAATAGTGACCTTTTGAACACCTACCATTTGATCTGCCCTATAATAATTATTGAAGAGAATTTACTGTGGGAAAATACAGTAGTTTTCAATAATTTGCTTTTTACCTTCTAAAATAATCTTGGAAAACCATGTACCTTCCAAGTTGACAAGTGCTTTTATTGTATGTTTAAATTGTTACAAAGGACATAACTTCAAGTATGTTAAAATATATAATTTAAAAATAAAACTCTTATATATATTTGATAAAATCTAAATTCCATTGTGATTTGATATCATTTAATCATTAAGAAATATATGAATAAGATCTTCTTTAACAGCTGAAAACTTACATAGATCCCTTTTCTCCTTAAATGTGTATTTCCATTCAATTTCCTCCACAGTTTATCATAATGTGGTATATTCTTATACTTAAAAGTCTTCACTTAATCATGTTATCCTATTCTTCTAAAACAAAACATGTACATAAATTGATATTAAAACTTCTTTAATGTTCTGTAAGTATAAGTTTCTAAGAGAAGACAACTTCTTCTGGATTGAATTATCATAACAGTTATTAGACAATTTCTTCTGGATTGAATTATCATAACAATTATGAGAAGTACTAAATTGACAAATCCATTATACACGTAATAAAATTTTGCTAGGGGCACATGGGTGGCTCAGTCGATTAAGCATCTGACTCCTGATTTCGACTCAGGTCATTTCACATGGTTCGTGAGTTTGAGCCCTGCATCGGGCTCTGTGCTGGCAATGGGGAGCCTGCTTAGGATTCTCTCTTTCCCTCTCTCAGCCCTTCCCCTGCTCATCTCTCTCTCTCACTCTTTCTCTCAATAATATAGTTAATAAGGACTTAAAAATATCTTTACATACAATTTTGATAAATATTTATGACATGAAACAAAGTTTTATTGGAAATGCTTTCTGAATGAGATGAGTTTTCTTCAATTAGATCATATCTGTTAAGGAATATCTGTTAAGGAATATTCATTACAGCTAACCTCAGATGGTATTATATAAATTCCATTCCTAGTTTTCATTTTTTGGTTGTAAGCACTGAGAAACCCATTCACAGAAATAAACAGATGAGAAAAGAAGAATTTATTTTTTTTATAGAAGCATTATAATCTTCTACCAGGTTGTATGCCAAAAATCCCATAGGAATAATCATCAAAAAGCATTTTTAATATTTTTTCAACTGACATTTTAACTCGGTCCCCCTTTAGTTTTATGGTAAGCAAAGCATTGGAAGTCATATGACTTTTAAAATGATTTGCTACTAGATCATCAGTCATGCAACAAAACTTTGAATTGTACTTTTGTTTGGTCTCCTAGAGATTTTTGTACCCCAAGGCAACTCAAGATGAGTGAGAGGTATGGCTTCCTTTTGTAAAATGAGTGAAAGGCATTTATGAAAAGAGACTCTTTATCCTCAGATTCTTGACAAAGACTGCAAATGAAACTTGAGAACCTAAAAATTCCCTTAAATCTATCTGCCAACTGGAGCCCTTAGAAAATTCTGGACTACCTCTGTGGGTATAGTGCACTGGAGTTTGAACATTGTGATATGAATGATATCCTTTCTGTAATTAAATTAAGACTTCCCAGAGAGGCAGCATGATTGTACAGGTAATAATAAGATAACAGTGCAAAGCAATCAGAAGTCAAGTTCATATTGACTTATAATGGACCCGATTCTGTAATTCAGAAGTGGGAGGAACTAACTTGTGTTTCTGCAATCTGGCTTGACTTCATGAATGAGCTTGGATTCAAATGAATCTTTGAATTATGGAAATAGAAGGTTAAATCTGGAATAAAGTTTAGAGACCATCTAGTCTGGAGAAGGCAATGAAGCATTATCTTCTTTTTAATGTTTATTTATCTATTTTTATTTTTGAAAGAGAGAGCAGGGGAGGGGCAGAGAGAGAGGAAGAGATAATCCCAAGCAGGCTCCGTGCTGTCAGTCCAGAAACTGATGTGAGGCTCAAACTCATGAACTGTGAGATCATAACCTGGGCCGAAATCAAGAGCCAGATGTTTAAGTGACTGAGCCACCTAGGCACACCATGAAGTGTTATCTTTTATATTGGCTTGGATTAATCCTTAGTGACTGCTTGGCATTCTATATCATGAAGGATTCAGAGGAATCATCTGTAGGAGAGAATGCTGTGACTGATTGGTCACAGTGCAAGCAGAGAGAGAAGCAGAACAGGTGCTCTGTAGAAGGCACTCCTGACATAGCACAGGGATGCAGGGAGAGCCGAAGCCCAGTGAAGGCAGGGAGCTTGATCAAAATCCCAGAGCCAATTAGTGGCAAGATGGGAAGGATTATTTCTTCTTCATCATTTGGTGCTCATTGTGAATTTAGTCATATTTGCAGCTGGAAAGTGGATATTTTAAAGCTGGAAGGGAGAAAATCTTTCTGTGTAAATATGAACTGTTCTTTCTTTTAGGGAACTTTTAGGTTCCTTCACATTCATTCCCTATGAATATTTGCTGAGAGAAGGAAATAGGTCAACCATTATGAGGATGCTGAAAATACGGGGTGGTCTTAGTTGCCCATCCAGAGGGAGCTCAGGAAAAATCAAAGCCATATCAGCTACACTCCACTCTTCTGGCTACTGTCCCTACCTCACCCTGGCCCAGGAAAACAGAGGCACAGATCTGAGGTTAACACAGGCTTGCAAAGCTTCTTACTGTTACATCTACTGAAGGTTTCCACTGACCCCCTGCATCTCACACCCTCACAGTGCCCTAGATGAGTCCTCTCGCCACATGAGTATTATCAAATCAGGGGATTAGGTGGGAGTCAACAGAAGTATAAGCAGAGGTACAACAGGATTTATACACTGATGGGGGGATTAACTTCATATATAACAAATGGATTTTACCATACATACTGAATTGCGTATTGCCTTACTCCTTTTTTCATTTGGACCTCTTTCCACATAAATCTCCACGTGCCTCATTCTTTTTAGCTATAACATCACATTCAGTTGAGTCCAGACTTTTGACGGTGTAAACAGTGCTGCAGTAAACATCCCTGTGACTTCATCTTGGTGCATTTCTGAGAATGTACTTGAAGGATAAATTGCTAGAAGTGGACTGGCTGCAACAAAGCTTTCAATTCCCACTGATATTGTCACACGGATCTCTGAAGAGGTGATACCAATTTATACTCCAAACTATGGTATATAGGAGTGCTGGCTCCCTCACATCCAGACAACACTAGGTATTTTCCAATGTGAAGAAGAGGATTTGAATAGTTCTGAATTAGACTTGAAGCCTCCCTCTTGGCTGCCCCAACCTCTGTCTCCCAAAAGCAATACAGATGGGTGATGGCGAATGCCACAGACTCTGCTCAGAAGGCTGAATGCTCCTGCTTCAGTGGGAACAGGGGGTATTTCTTCAGTCCGTGCCCTACTTGGCATCTGTCCCTGACAGACCCAGCCAATGTGGGGAGCAAGCCGCTCTGACGGTGAGAAAGAGTGGATTGGAAACAAATTGATCTTTTCACAGCTGGCCGTTCCCTTCTTTCCCTTCAGCTTGGACCCAGCTCAGAACAAGGTCACTGATGTTCTGCTGCAACAAAAATGGCATTATTGAGGACTGCCTTCTTTGGGGGAAGTGTCATTCCCCAAGAATTGCCTCTGTAGTATCAACCATGACAAGCCTGGAGACCACATAGCTATGAGTCTCCAAGGGTCTCCAAAGCAACACCCAAACTGTCCATCCTGTTGACCATGGACTCTTCTATTGGTGTCCACAACTTTATTTAAAGGATGTCAGATGACTCAATTCAACAGACTGTAACCTCTTGTTTATCCTTCCTGGAGGCCCGAGGTCAATGGGTGGAAGACTTTGGGATTCAAAAAGAGAAGAACTATGTGAGCAACAGGGGAAAGAATCTAGTGTTTATTGCTAGCTACCACCATCTTATCACTGTTCATCCTATTACTCTTCTGCCTTTTTTTCCACAGTGCTCGTCCAGCTGAGAGAAATCATTTGTTTATCGTTTTATCGACTACCTCCCTTACTAGAGTAAAGCCTCCAGGAGGGCAAGGCATTGTTCAGTTCACGACAGTATTGTCAGTCCCCAGAGTACCACCTGGCCCATTGCAAATGCTTGATACATCTTTGCTGAATGAATGAATAAAGCAAATGAGTACGTCCTGTGTTTCATAATTTTGTGCATGTGATGTCATTTAATATTTAAACTTAAGGTATAAATATTTTCATTTGTGGCTAAGGAAATGGGGTCTCAGAGACTAAATAACACTTCTAAAAATGCACAACTGGTAATTGGTAGAACTGAGATTTTCATTTAGTCCGGACTGACCTGAAACCTATCTTCTAGGCCACTGGGAGTCTGACTTTTGAAAGTTTAAAATAAAAAACATTAAAGGCTTTTGCAAGCAATAATGGATATGGTCATTGAAGACATTGCCAGGTAAACATGATGTGTTCAAAAAGAGCAGATAGTCCTCATTGCCCTCACCATGGTGAGCAATTCCAAACACGTTAAGTGTCTATTAAATCTATATTCATTTGGGGACAACAGTAGGGCTAATTTATATGAATTTGCACAAATTTTGGACCTCTGAACTGAGTAACAAGGGCACTCTAAAAGATCCTTATGTTAATGGTGAGTGACTATAATGAAGGACACCAATATTTTAGAGTTATGCTATGTGCAAGAAGTCGCGCTTTAAATATGTGATTTCATTTAGTTCCTACAACAGCATTTCTCTCTTTTCTTTGCTTTTTCCTTTCCTTTCCTTTCCTTTCCTTTCCTTTCCTTTCCTTTCCTTTCCTTTCCTTTCCTTTCCTTTCTCCTTCCTTCCTTCCTTCCTTCCTTCCTTCCTTCCTTCCTTCCTTCCTTCCTTCTTTCCTTCCTTCTATTCATTCCTTCTTCCTCTTTCTTTCTTTCTTTAGAGAAGAATTTGGAGATTTAGGTTGGGTAAGTAATACTTAATAGTAGGATCAACACTTGAATCTATAGTTTTGTATCTATAGAGCCTCTTCTCTTTCTGCTCACCATGCCACTGAGTATTGGACAGGGACTATGGTCTCAGTTGACCAAGTACAGTCATAGGCACAAAGGGTGCTGCATAAATGACCGATTGGCAGACCGCTAACAGTCTGGTCCTCAACCAGTGATCCCTAGGGCTACTTGGGGCTTGGCATCAAGCCTGGTATGACTTTATCCTTTAACTGTTTCTTTTGTTGGCCAGCCCCCTGAGGGAGCCCTGTCTCCTCCTTGAAATCCTGTGCTAGAATGAGAGGTCTCCACAAGGGTTCTGGAAGCCCACACTCAGTGCTGTGGTTTTTTCCCTGAGAACTGGCTGTAAGGTAATGCTCTGAGATCAGTCCTTCCAGTTCCCAACTCAAAGATCCACAAACTCCAGGCACCCAGGGGTATTGAGCTGGCAGTTATAATGAAATATTAGCAAAGAATAAAATGATTTTTTTTCTATTTTGGGTTTCTAATCAGGACAGCATGGTTATGGGATGATTTATATACTCGTGAGTATTTTCAAAAAGTTTCTTTTAATGTTCCTTCCCGAGCCATTTCTCTTATCACTTGGGCTCAGCTTGGTGCTTCTCTGGAATTTGCCTTTCCCCCCTCCCATCTATAAAATGCCAAACACATGTCCCCAGTCTGGCTCCATGAAACTGAGAATCTTTGGGAAACTCCTTAGGAAAAAGGCTTACAGATCATGTTTTTGACAAAGTCAGCCCCAAAGAGGTAGTTGATGTATTTGGAGATGAAATGGACATCTGAAATAACAAAAGCCTCTAAAAAAATAAAAATAAAAGGGGGTTTCTCCAAGGCATTCTGTTCTTTATTCATTGTTTGTCCATTCAAGCATCCATTTGACAAATTCTCCTTAAGTATTTACTCCACATTAGACATGGTGCTGAGTATGAAAAACATAATAGTAAACCAGACAGAATCCCTTTCTTGGGATCTCATGGTCTATAATACCAGCCAAGTGAGTACTGCAGGACATTCCCTGCCGGCCACCCCTACCTGTGAGTCCATCTTTGACAGCTCTCTCCTCCTGGCATCACTGTTCTCATCTCATTCCCCACCTGGTGCACAGCCCACATTATAAATGTGAGAAAACTGAGGTCAAGAAAAGTGAGGTGACCCACATGTGATCACCTGAAGAAAAACTGTCAGAGTTTGGACTTGAATTCCAGTCCTCTTACTCCCATGGACTATAGGGACATTTGAAATTCATCTACGAGTCTCCGTGCCATCTACCCATTCAGACTCATGCAGATCCACTTTCCTCCAACCATATGAGAAAGCCAAAGCCCCTGATACCTCGTGTTCTCACCTGCTTTTGTGTTTTTACAACTACTACGCTTATACTACTACCGCTTCTCCCAGAAATAATAGCTTATACCTGCTGAGATCCTATTCAAGGTCAGGCACTACTTTACATCATGGACTCAATCTTCCAGACAAGGAGATAGATTCTGTTATTATCTCCACTATATGATTTACAAAACTGAGGCTCAGAGAGATTAAGTAACTTGCTCAAGAGGCTGAGGTTGGAATTCAGGTAATACAGAATCAGAGCCTAGATTTCTCTAGAGGGTCTTCAAAGATCTGTTGAATGACTAAATGGAAGATTGACTGAGTGAAATTGAGTTCCTCTGTTGCTGTTTCTGAAATGTCATTTTAATCAGAAGTCATAGGTAAATTATTATCTGCTAGAGATAGAAATAGAAGTTTCCTAAATTAGGTTGGCCAAGAATCTTCATTTCAATCTATTCAACCCTTACCTCTGCACCCATTATACAAAAGCATTAACTATATGAGATGAAAGATAAAGTGATTTATTAAATTTATTCATAATTCAGAAATATGAGCACATGAGGGTGAGCAGATGCCTGTGCACACGTTCTGCCGTTTCCAGAGACATTCATGCTCCTCTTGAAGAGAGCACTGGGAGATGTTTACCTGAGGGCCCTTAGCCTGTGCTCCCACATGCCTGGGGAGAGGGAGCTGCCAGCAGTGTGCCAAGTAAGGAGTTCCATGCACTCTACTGCGTCCTTAGCCCAATTGTTTAAAGGGTCTCCAACATTTTGGAAGCATAATAGGTAGTAACATCATTCCTGGCATTATGGGGCCATTGATGAATGAAGTATGTCTATGGAAAGACAAATACCTTCACATGTTACCCACTTCCAAATCCTCTAGCAGCATATCTACGAACTTCTCATTAACTCTACTTCACGCTTACTGGATCTACTCACTTGGAATTTTCCCAGTGGATCCAGTCTGTGCTTCATCTCCTCAGTTCCTCCAGGCTCCTGTCATACACCGCCAGAACATTTTGCTCCCACAGCTGTTGAAAGAGACCCATCAATGTAGCCAGAGGAGTTGCTCAGCATCCTAAAAGCAAGACCAAAAGGAGTGAAAAAAGACCAGAAGTCGTCGTTAGTAAGTGATTGACCTCATTCTGTAGGAATTCCTTTTGGAAAGGGAGCTGCAGAGTGTTGTGACAGACGGTAAATCATCTGTAAGAATGTTTACCATGGAATTCCAGCAAAAGAAATGGATCAAGAAACTTCTCGGGTACAAAAATGGAGTCTGCTCAGAGGCCCCAAAGGGGACCTGGAAAACTTGAACCGTGTGACAGAGGTTGTCTATTCTGACTCCGGGATCAGCTGAAGCTGCAGTAGCACTTGAGTTACCCAACCTGCTAGGAAGGTGTTTTTAAAAACCCAAAAACAAACAAACAAAAAAAAACCCTTCTTGTTCTTCAATTAACTCCACTTAAAAGACTAGTTGTGGGATATATGAAGAAGTGCAAAACAAGCTTCAGTCTACTGAGTGTAAGCTAGGAATTACTGTTTCCATTTTATAGAGATTTAGACTGATTTTAAAATTGCCTAAATTCACAAGGTTTGTAAGGTTCAGAGTCAGAGTTCGAACTCAAGTGTATTTGACTCGAAATTGTGCACAGTTACCTTTCTTGGGGGCAGAGTTATGCATTCTACAAATTTTTCTTACTTGGTTGCAATATTCACTGCCCGAGGTATGTAGAATCTTGAAACATCAAGATTAAAAGCACCTTTAGACATCCCATGGTCTAACCTTCTCATTATGAAGACGAGAATGGGCCTGAAGGGACAGGTATCATCCTTGCTTATCCTCACATAAAGTCCACGGGCAGAATAGAGTTTGGCCGACTCTCAGCTAAGAAATGTTCCCTTTGAAACAGGAGCATCAATCTGAATGGGTACTTAATGTATTTTGTTGGTTGATTTTTTTTTTTTAATGTAATTCGTGACAGCACAATCTCTCCTTCTCCTAGGCAAGTCATTGCTAAATCCCAAGATTCCAAATTCTGTCCCAATTTTCTTTTTCTGGCTAGTAGTTATCAGCATGTAATGTACAAAACCTTTTTCCTTTAGTCTAGTGAACAAAACACTGTGTAACACATTGGGGAGGGAAAGAAAGATCTGCTGTGAGCTTTAGGAACTTGCTAGCAAGTGGGAGAGCCAGACATGGGAATATTTTATTTGAATCCCTTATATAATCATATGGAATAAACACCTAGGGGTTATAGAAGCAAAGATGAGGGGCACCTTCCCCAGCCTGGGAAAACAGAGGGGTCTTCTTGGAGGATTAATGAATTAAATTTATTTGACAATTTCACCCATCCACCAAATATTTTTTGGTACCTCTTCTGTGTCAGGTACTCTTTAAGATATTAGGGGTTACAGCACTAAGAAAGTCAAAATATTTTTCTATGTAATGGGAGAGGTGGGACATAAAAATAGATAAAATATTCAAAGTAGTAGTCATGAAGAAACATATAACAAGGCAAAGATCTAGACAATGATATGGGGTTGGGGATTTATTTAAAAAAAAAAAGGAGCCAGGGAAGGCCCCTTCAAGAGATGAACATGGAAAGAGCCCAAGTGTCCAACAACGGACGAATAGATCAAGAAGATGAGGTTTATCTACACCATGGAATACTACATGGCAATGAGAAACAATGAAATCTGGCCATGTGTAGCAACATGGATGGAACTCGAGGGTGTTATGCTGAGCGAAATAAGTCAGGCAGAGAAGGACAGGTACCATATGTTTGCATGTATAGGTGGATTAGGAGGAACTTAACGCAGGGCCATAGAGGAGGAGAAGGGGAAAAATAGTGGGGGAGAGGGAGGGAGGCAAACCATGAGAGACTCTTGAAGGCTGAGAACAAACTGAGGGCTGATGGGTGTGGAGGGGAGGGGAAAGGGGGTGATGGGCATGGAGGAGGGCACTTGTGGGGATGAGCACTGGGTGTTATATGGAAACCAACCTGACAATAAACTATTTTTTAAAAAAGAAACAGTTTTGACCTTTTAAAACATATGTTTTAGATAACCATTATTTAAAATATACATTAATTTAAAAAAAAACAGAAGACTAAAAAAAAAAAGAGATGTTTTTTGGTCAGAGACCTAATGAAGATGTATCCCAGTTATCCTCGATTACTGCTTCCCAGGCAGAGGGAAAACACAGGACAGATGTCTTGAGTCAGCACCAGTTTGGTGTATTTGAGTAATGGTGAAAGCCAGTGTGGGGAGAGTGGACCTAGGGAAGGTTACTGTTAGAGGGGATGGGGATAGAGATGCAAGAAAGTACCAGATCACAGGATGTGTAGGTCACAGGTAAGCAGATAGGCAGGCAAGTGGAAAAGATGCCTTTTCCTTCTTGGTAGGCATCATTGGCAATGCCATCACATCAACACAGAGAAAGGTAAAGCTAAAAGCAAATGAATCATTCTGATTACCCATCCTATGATTATAACTAATACGTTCCTGCCATAGGTGAGATTCCATCAAAGCATCTTTCTGGAAAATGTAGTGATCAGAACCCCTGGCCCCAGCACCTACACCCACTGCATCCACTTACTTGCATTCTACATTTATCATCTCTCTCTCTCTTTCTCTGGCTCTTTGTCATGTTGCTAACATCACTTAAAGGAGGTGGTACAAGTCCAAGTAAAGCTGTGTCCATAAATATTTAGACTGAATAGAAAATGTGCCAAAGATGCAAAGAATCTGTCCAGAGGGAGAAGAGACCTTCTCTTTGTTCTCTTCAGCCTTGTAATTTAACTCATGGATACATGTCTTTGAATAATACATAACTATCAATTTACCTAAAAGAGTTACATAGAAACCTTAGCCTCTTGGTCTTTCTGCTGTGCCCTGCATGGTATTTTCTTCCCATCCTGGGGTATATATTTCTCTTTATTTTTCTTGTATCCTTCTCTTTCTTCTCTGTTCCCATGTTTCTGATCACATACTGTGTGTCAGGCTCTTATTCCTGCAGAGTCTGTACCCACTACCACTTCTCATCTTATAATCACTTGTCAATTCATTTTAACCAGCCTTTTCTTTCCACCTCCTCTTTCCTGAGTCTGCTCCCACTGAGGTCAATCCAGTCTTCATATTACTAAGCCCGGGGGCCATCTTTCTGATTCTCATTTTTCTAGACCTCTTCATTGAATGGATCATGTTAATTGGTCCTTCCTGAAGCTTACATGTCCTTTTGGCATCTGTTTGCACCATTCTTCTACTTGAACCACACTGTCCATTCCTTCTCTTTCTCTTAAATTTTCAGCTTCCCAGGGATTGTGTCTTTGGCATCAATGTCCTCCATGCCCGGGCTTTGGCTTGAACAGCTTCCACACCTTTATTCTCTGCCCAGACTTAATAGCCAGCTCCTATCTGTGGGCATTGAATGCTAAGCCTCAGCCAAACCACTCTCTCATCTGATTAAGAGATTTCAAAGTGACCCTCATGCATCTCTCTCCCCGCTTTTTTTTAATTCCAGGAGAGGAGGAATTAAAATTCTCTCTTCAGAGAATTTGCTAACTGACCTGTGATTAAATGCCTTTCCCTTTCTGGGTTTCATGTACCCCCACCTGTAAAGTGAGTGAATTAAACTACTTCAAATTTCCCTCTAGCTTTAGATGGGCATGATATATAAACATAAACACACACACACACACACACACACACACACACTCAAATAAACAACTGACTACTGTGATTCTACAAGGCCCAATAAACAACACCCCAACCCTTTCCCCAAATTCAGAACCGGGTGCATAACTGAAACTAGAGTCATAATTAAACAAGAGAAACCTAATGTTAGCCTCATTAGATAAAAGTAGATTCATCTACTGATTCCTCTTTACCTGTTTCCAAATCCTCCTAGTAGATATTCCTTAAGAAGGCAGAGAAACCATGCTCTCTAAGTAACTGCATGGTGGAAATTATTCCTCTTGAATGTTTGATGATGACACATTTTGATTTAATTTAGCTTTTTCAACTTTGAGAGTAATTCCAAAGCTGGGGGAATGTTTAAACTCCTTCCAGCTGCCTATTTAGCATGAAGAGCTCTTCCCTAGACTAGGGGCGAGAGG
Organism: Hyaena hyaena; assembly: GCF_003009895.1. Classification (NCBI taxonomy): domain Eukaryota; kingdom Metazoa; phylum Chordata; class Mammalia; order Carnivora; family Hyaenidae; genus Hyaena; species Hyaena hyaena. The sequence continues at coordinate 8,835,402 of NW_024080638.1, forward strand.
AAATCTTATCTTCTTTAATCAAATCAATTTAGGCTGAAAAAAAGACCAACTTGACAGCTAGCATTTTGTTAGCATGCTACCTTTCTAAGCATCTATAATTTTTTCCTGCTTTATTGAATGATATGAGTTGCTTGATTTAAGTGCTCTTAATCAACAAGCACCAAATGAAGTTACACATTTGAAGTCACATAAAAATAGAAAGTACTCAAGCCTGAACAAAGTAAGAGTGTTCAAACTTTTCAGTTGTCTACAGACATTATCATCTGTGATTTTTACAGAGTAGGGTCAGAAAGGGGATATGACATACCCAAGGTCACACAACTGAAAAAACAACCTATGTGGCACTATAAATCTTGATCTTATAATTTTGAGAACAATGATTTTTGCCTGCACACACTATATCAGAAAAATAATAACCTCCTTGATATTTCTTTAATAAATATTATAATCTTAAGTCAATACCACAAGTGTAAGGTCCAGGGCAATATCTAATTCAACACTGCTGTAATTTCAAAGATAAGAATTATAAAAATTCTCCTCCCGGTCCACGTGTTTATTATTATGTTCCACTGGAAGCTAACACACTGGAAATTATGTAACCTTATTTTTATTTTATATTATTTAACTTAATTTTTAAGTTAATATAATTATTCTTAGGCATTATACCAGTATTCTAATGGATTGTCAATTCTTATAGTTACTATAATAAGGCACAATTATAATAGCATTGCTTTTTCTTTATGTTTTCAGTAGATAAATAAGTGCTCCATGAATAACTCTCACTAAAAACTCAACAGTTAGTATTGGGGGGACACTCATCTCTCACTGCACTTGGAGAAATAGCTACTAGACCTCCTGGAGACTCTTGTCTCCTGTGACTCCCAATGGAGAAGCTACTTGATCATACTGATGAGCTGGGGAGAGGTTGCTAGGCATACTTAGCTCAGTGTTTTCAGTGTGGTCCCAGGACAAGCAGCATCAATATCATTAGGAAACATATTAGAAATACAAATTCTCAGCAACCCCCCCTCCTCCCACTACTCCTGAATCAGAATCTCTGGGGTGGGCCCAGCCATCTGTTAACAAGCTTACTGTCCATCAGATGATTGTGATGCCCACCTTAAGCTTGAGGACCTCAGGTTTGCTGATTTCTCCTTTCTCTCTTTGGTGCTGCCTGTTTGCAGAAGTCTGCAGACTTCTGGTCTGCTTTGTGCCATGTTGTTTTTTTTTAAAAAAAAATAGTCTTGGGGGAGGATATGTAGTTAAGCAGACTTGCCCATAACTGGGTATTCCCATATGCTAATTATAAGTGCACTGTTAGAAAGCCCATGATTTCACACCATGTTCTCCAACCAAACTTTTTAATAAAGCTGACATTTGGATTCTCATTTTTAAATAGGACTCTAATTTCAATTATGCAGTTGGTGCTGAATTTGGACAGAGGAATAGGGTGTTGTATATTGGGGTCCTTAAAACTGTAACAATAGTCAGTTACTTATTGCTTTCTTTGTGGCTACATATCATGTCCATGTAAAGCTGGGGGATGATTTGGAATGATCCAACTCGCCCACTTTACAGCTGGGGTAACAGCTCAGAAAGGGAAAGGCATTTACTCAAGGCTACTTAGCAAATTAGCTGGAGGTAGAAGGTTCCCAGACCTGGGCTGAGACCCACACATCTATCCAACAAAACCATGATGCACCTTAACCATTTCCAAGTTGGAACAGAGGAAATGCATATTTGGAGCAGTTCATCTTACCACACTGAAGATTTCCTAATTTACATTTCAGTCTGGAAATCATGGATGCCTCTGTATCTACCTCATTTTCATGGCCCCCTAGTGAATATGGCCTCTATCAGCGTCACATCCTTGTATTCCTGCCCCAGCTTCTTGCATCCAATTTCTTTGACAAGAATTGAAAATGTATTGCAGCTGTTCAGCATCTCTGAGGAGGGAACTGAATTCTTAATCCCAAACTGAGCTCATCCCAGGAAGAGCACATTGTGCAATGAGGAAGTGCTCTCAACTATGACACTGAGCTCGCCCACTTTTCCTTTTAGTCATTTTTGTTTCCAAGTCTAATTATTTATCCAAATCGGGTTACTTGATCCCCTGGCAGACATATCCTATGAGTTAACAATCTGGCTTTCAGAATTGTCTTTTGACAAATCTATTTTTTATTGGCATTATGCTTTCTTCTTCCCTGATTCCTTTTATTGGTTGTCTATTTGCATACATTTTTTATATTCAGAAGGTTGACAGCACCTGCCAGAGCCTTGATGCTGAAGACCAACATATTTACCTCTACTTTTATAATTTAATAATACCAGCTAGAATTTATTGAGCAATTACTATGCATCAGACAATGTTCTAAGCATTTTGCATGTGCTGGCTTAACCAATCCTCTTATTGCAACCTATAAGGTAGGTACTGTGATAATCCCCACTTTTTATAATCTTTTAAATGTTTATTTAGTTTTGACGGGGAGAGAGACAGACAGAGAGAGACAGAGAGAGGAAGGAGCAGAGAGAGGGAGACACATAATCTGAAGCAGTCTCCAGGCTCTGAGCTGTCAGCACAGAGACAGACAAGGGGCTCAAACTCATGGACTGTGAGATCATGACCTGAGCTGAAATCAGATGCTTAACTGATTGAGCCACCTACGCCCACTGTAATTCCCATTTTTTAGATCAGAAACTGAGGCACAGTGAAGTTAATTTCTCCAAGGTCATAACTTTTAAGTGGTGGAGTCAAGATTTAAGCCCTGGTTATCTCAGTCCACAGATTGCCCATTAGCCCTGGGTTATACCATCATCTCTGTGCACAAGGATCTGGAAGATGTCTTCACACTCCTACCCCCTCCTTGATGTGTCACTCCTTTCTTTGTTCTATATCTACTGTGGTAAGATTTGAACCTAGGTCTTGTCCCAGACCATTTTACACAATGAGATGTATGTTGGTTTACTGGGATGACTCAGCGGGGGGAGGGTTTGCTGGGGAGAGGGCAGTGTAATTGACAGCCTTTGCAGAAGCTGAACAGAGGGCACATTTAGTTCCAGTCCCATGCCAAGAAAAAGAACTGAAGAGAGATGATTCTTGGGGAACTATCAGGAATTTGATATCAGTGTACAACTAAGACCCATCCTCACAGACATCTCTGGGGTCTGAATATAACCAGCAACCTGGAGTATATGATAGATGCAAAAGATCTTGCTGCTGGCCTGGTGTCCCAGGCTGGCCCCAGGTTACAGTCTAACCCCTTGCAGTTTACAGAAGAGGCACTAAAGTTCTGTTGAGGGAAAGCTTAAATTGTGAAATCCAGAGAGAATGTTGTCCTAGCAGACATCAAGGATCTGAGCAGAACGCGGGGCACTTGGGTGGCTCAGTTGGTTGAGCGTCCAACTGTTGGTTTCGGCTCAGCATGATCTCACAGTTTGTGGGATCGAGACTGGCATCAGACTCTGTGCTGACAGTGTGGAGCCTGTCAGCTCCACTGACAGAATTCTTTCTCTCTCCTTTTCTCTCTAACTTGCTTGCACTCTCTGTCTCTGACTCTCTCAAAATAAATAAACTTAAAAAAAAAGATCTGAGCAGAATTTGTCACTAAGAAGTGTAAGGATAATACAATGGCTCTTCATAATGTGGCAAAAGGATTCACTTAGAAATGGGCTTGTTTTGGGGTGCCTGGGTGGCTCAGTTGGTTAAGTGTCCAACTCTTGATTTTGGCTTAGGTCATGATCTCACGGTCATGTGATTGAGCCCTGTGTGGGGCTCCACACTGAATGTTGGACATGCTTAAGATCCTCTCCCTCTGCCCCTCTCTCCTGCTCTCTTTCTCTCTAAAATTGAAAAGAGAAGAGAAGGGAAGAGAAGAAGAGAAGAGAAGAGAAGAGAAGAGAAGAGAAGAGAAGAAAAGAAAAGAAAAGAAAAGAAAAGAAAAGAAAAGAGAAAAAAAAAAAGAAAAGGGCTTGTTTCACTGATCCAGGCAGAATGAAGCTAGTTTTGTGCTTTGATTTTCAGCCTAGGCTTCAGGAGGGATATAGTGACTGAGCTGAGTCTTGAAGGGTCAGTAGGCATTAGGCAAAGAAGGCAAAGGTTGATGCTTCAAAAATAAACAACACATGCCCTTTACCAGTTAGGATGCGGTTGGTTGACAGTGTGACAGTGACATAAAACCCAAGAATGGGAAGGACTCTGTTTACATTTTTCATTCAGGACGTCTCACCCTAACAATGTCAGAGCTGATGTCTGCCTCCCTCCCCTACCCTCTGCCCCCTGTAACAATCTCATGTTGGTGGTAACAGTTCTAAGCATCTCTTTAAGTCAAGAGAAAGGAGATATGGGTGACATTATCTACACTCAAACCTTTTATCAGAAAGCAAGAGTTTTCCTACAATACCTAGCAAATATCCACTTATGTTTAATTGTCTAGAACCAAATTCCATGACCACTCTTGGTTGCTTTTCCAGCTTCTTTGGAGGGGATGAGTAAGGGAGAATACCACCAGGAATATGCGGTAAATTAGCCAACCAACAGTGTCTTCTATATCATCCCTGTTCACCTTGGGGCTTTATAAAGGTACCATTGATACAAGTATAGAGCATAGTGTTATATCCAAAGAAGGGGTAACACAAAACATGAATTTCAGGAATAAATAAATTCAGTTCATTTCAATAGGGATTTAGTAAACAAGGCCCATATGCTAGGAACTGTGTAGGTATAGATCAAACAACAGAGAACCTGGGGACTGGTGGATAGCTACTCAACTTAACATCCCAATTGCTATGGTACATGTTAGGATATAGGTACACATAGCAGGAATTGTTTCCGGGAAATGGCAAGGGAAGTACAACCCACTTTAGTGGGTTGGAGGAGAGCAAAAAGGAAGTCAGAGAAAGTCAGGATAGTTTAGATTATGCTTAGGTAACAAATGACCCCTAAGTTTCACTGTGCAACCACAGAGTTTATTTCTCTATCATGCTATGTGGCCTTTGGTTTAGCTGTGGCTTTGCTCCATTTTAACCTCAGGCTGGGACCAAGCTGAGGGAGCAGTCTCTATCTGGAGTATTAACTGAGTAAACAGGGAAAACAGCAACCACACACGGACTCTTACACTCTTCTTCGTAGAAGTGACACATGTCACTTCTGTTCATGCTTTCTTGGCCAGAAGCAAGTCACACAACTGACAAAATTAATAGGATGAGACTGAATAATCATCCATCCAAGAGGCACAGGGTGGATGAACAGTAATATTGTCTACCACAGGGATCCAGGACAGCATCCAACTGTGCTTTCTGTTCCTTCCAGTCTATCTCCCCAAACTTCTTTTCCTAATGGTTAGCCATCAACCTCACTTTGTGTGGGAGAGCTGTGGTCTGAATTAAATGGCCAGAGATGATCTGGAGGGGAGGAGCCAAAAGGCTGGCTTCCTCTCCACCTGGCCCAGGAAGGGAGCCTGAGGGAAGAGGCCTATATGAGCATCAAGAGGATCCTGGCAGGATATGGCTTTTGGGAGGCAGAAAAGTGAATTTTACCATCTGTGTCTTTCCTAATGCTATAGGGACAGGAGCTCTCCCAGGACAGAGAAGCCTGTGGTCCAGACCCCTGAGAGATTCTTGTTGGCAGCCAGCACTAGCTCAGCAGGTGCCAGTTGTAAGGATGGACTTATGACATGTGTGAGGCTTCGTGTCTGCAGAAGCCAGGGATAATGAATCAAGGACGGGGACAATGACCAGACCCTTACTTGTTGTCAGTAGGAATAAATGTGCACAAATATGGCGCCATTGGTCGGTTAAGTATCTGAATTTGGCTCAGGTCATGAACTTGCATTTCATGAATTCAAGCCCTGCATCGAGCCCTGTGCTGACAGCTCAGAGCCTACAGTCTGCTTCATATTCTGTGTCTCCCCCTGTCTCTATGCCTGTCTCCTGTTCACACTCTTTCTCTCTCACTCCCCCTCTCAAAAATAAAAAAAGACTTTAAAAAAAATTTTAAGTGTGCACAAATATGGATTTAGTACTCAAAAAGCCAGGCTCAGACTCAGTTTGACCCAAATATTTGGAGCCTTGGGGAAGACAGCATCTTCAATTTTTGCCTCCTTAGGTGTTTCAAGCTCTCTTTCTTCCTGATTCCTAGCTATATTTGAGTACCCTGTACTCAAATCTTCCTTTAAAACTGTGTCTTAAAAATAAGTTTTAAGATTAACTGTCATTAGTATACTCACAAACTCAGATTCCTTTCTATAGGCCCCAAGGATTATGCCCTTGGACTCCAGAGTGGAGGTAGCTAGAATAAGTGGCTAAGACCATGTAGAATTTTAGTTTTGTTCCTGGGTCTGCAATTTCCTTGAACCCTCAGGCACTCATGAACTTCACTGAGCCTCACTTTTCCCATCTTTAAAATGGATATGCTGATCATAGCTCTGTTGCTTGCCTCAAAGAACCATTTATGGGATCCAGTGAAAGACTTTAATTTGTTGAATACCTACTGAATAGCTGACTTATCCGGGTGTAAGATGAGTGGGAACACATTGTCATTTATAATATTTATACAAGTGTAAGGAATTTTTGTTATCATAGTTATGTTTTATTATTTTATTATTATAACATTAGAGGTTTGTCCACAAACATATATAATTATGGAAGATCCACCATTAACTCTGGTATTAGAGTTCCTGCTTAGGGTTTCAGGATATTCTGAAATATCTCTGACATGAACCTTCTGAAACTGAAATTGCCTTAACTTAGTTTGCCAACAGTCCTAACTTGGCAGGTGCTTTTTATCTTGTCTCTCTGACCCCTGTCTCATCTATTGTGCAGCAGATGAGTGTAAAGGCATTTCACTTCTGAAAATCTTCATGGCTTTCTGCTTTTCCAAAAAGCCCATGTTTTCAGATTCTCTTTCAACATTCATTAAATGTTGGCCTCTGTCAGTCTGTTCGGTTCATCTCTTGACCCATTTCTTCCAACCCCAGCAATGCTGCCCTGGGCATTCCCACACATAAACCTACAATCTCTATTGCCATCTATCTGAGATGCATGAAACTCTGATGAGGTCCCAGCACCTTGGACCTTGGCATACTTCTGTCTAGAACATCTTTGTTCCTATAACTTCTGACTTAGGTTCTACTCAAATGTGTCTTTTAGATCTCTGCTTGAAAGTCACATCACTTCTCTAGGGAGCCTTGCATGATATTTGTCTTTTCCTTCTTCCTTCATAGCCTTCATCACAACTGGCATCTAATAATTGTATTGGTTATTATGCATTGTCTGTTTCCTTTCCAGACTGACACTGAACTTTGGGCTCCTGAGAACAGGGAAAGAGTCTCATATCTTTTCCTTTTTTTCCTCACTCCTTTCTTTCCTCAGATGGTGCATGAGTCCCTACTTGGGGCCAGCCACTGAATTCTGAAGATTCTCGCATCTTTAGGCAAGCCTGCAAAAACTATGAATGATGGAATGAAGCAACCAATGAATCAAAGGTTCAGTTCAAACAAGACTAGCTTTATTTCCCATCTAAGACCATTTAGCGGCTCAGGAATATCTACACCTTTTCTTCCCATTTCTTTGTGTCCTATTGTTAATTCTTTTTCTTATACAGAGACATCTTAGTGGAAACAGATTGCCACATTTTTCTAGGATATATCAATCTAACTGGTGAATCACCCAGGCCCTTCATCTAGCATATTATTTGACATTTTTTGTATATTCTTGTTAGGTTGTTCTTCCGGGTAGTGGAAAAAGCATGAGCCAGAGTCAGAGGGGCTGTGGTGCTCCTACTTACACTATATGTCCTTTGGGCAAATCATCTACCCTCATTGAGTGTCATTATCCTTATCCATAAAGGAAATGATAACATGTTGTTTTGTGAAGAATAATTTGGAAGTTATGTAATAAACTCCTGACACAGTCTATGGTAAAGAATGAAATATGTGGTTGCCTGTGTCTTTCACTCAACATCTACCCTGCCAGGGTAAGACTATAAAGATAGTGAAGGGTGACTGTAAAACACAATAAACGGCTATTATCTGCTGAGAAGATAAAGAGTCAGAACCATGGGCTAAAGAAAAGTTTCATATTATTCTTAGAATTATTGGGAAATTATTAAGGCTTATTATATTCATACATAAAATTGATAGTTCATTTTCTGTGAGACTGTTGTGACTACCAACTGAGAGAATGACTGCCAAGTCCATTACCATGGCACTGTCACATGGGGAAGCCTCGGTAAATTTTAGTGATGATACTGTTGTATTATCAATCTTCATCCCATCAATCTAGACAGCTGAGCTGCACTTTAATTCTGAGACTTTTTAACTTTGACAGCTTGTGTAGAATGGCATAGATCCTGGGGGCAGTTCACAGAGTCAAGATACAGTCATGGGCATGGCCTGTAAGTTAGGTCCTTTGAGAGAATGTGGTGAGACAAGAACCAGACCACTTATCACTTTATTCTCAAGCCAACTGCAGAACCCAAATGTGTTTTCTGTCACCTCTGAACCTTCCTGGGATGGGCTTTCTGTGCTGGGTGCTAGCATTTCATTGCTCTCCCTCCCTCGTGGGTTTTAATGAAAAAGCTAAGTCACTGGCAACAAAAAAACAATGGTGCTGGGCATTGTTGAGCCTTTCCATGGGTTCCAATTACACATAATTTCCAGCTATAAAAAGGATTGGAGGTGTTGTATACTGTTGCCTAACCATGGTGAGAAGGTCATTTTATCAGAATGCATTTCTCAACATGGCACAGCAGCCAGTGATCTGTGGTGTGACCTTGCGTAAGTCATATAACTTTGTGTGATCTTGACGTTCCCCACTGGGGAGAGAGATGGACACCATATGTGAGGCAGTTGAAGGTCATAGTTAGTGCTCAGTCTCTGACGTGGGAGAGAATCATGCTTACAGTGCAGTGTCACACAGCTCAGTCTGTGACACTGAGCACATTATTTGACATTCTTGAGTATCAGTTTTTCCTCCTATTAAATAGGCATGAGAATTGGTCCAGTCCTCCACAGCCAGTGTGAAAATTAAATGAGATCATGTATGGAAAGTGCTTTAGTCAACTACCTGCTACACACTAAAGTATCAATCCACTTTTGCTACAGTTGTTATTGGAAATACTTATATTGAGTATCTACCATGGTCAGTGTTGTCTGAGTACATTATCACATTCAATCCTCAATCCAACAGCACTGCAAAGGGGATATTATCCTGATGTTAAATATGAGAAAAATATGACAGAGAGGTCAAGTAACCCACTTAGAATCACATGGGGGTAAGCATCAGAGCTAGAATTTAAACTGGCGCCTCTTCGATGCCAATGTTTATCAATTATCTTCTTACTACAAGATACTGGGGAAATAATACTTTACTTTCCTTGGCAAATACTGAGGATAATGATTAATCAAATGGAATGAATTCATTTCAGATCAGCAAATATTTGTAAGGCACCTAGTATGTGCCAAGTGTTTTTAGAGAAAGAAAAGGAGATGGCTTGATCCTTGGCCACAATTTGTTATTTATTTGAGGATGTGAGACAGGAAGACTGATGCAAGTGTTGAGTACTGCATAAGCCTTTGGACCCTAGGTATTCCCAGGATCACAAACAGTGTCTTAGTTCAGGCTGCTGTGACAAAAATACCATAGACTCTGTGACTTAAACAATAAACTTTTACTTTTTGCAGCTCTGGAGCTTGGGAAGTCCAATGTCAAAGAGCCACAGATTCTTTATCTGGTGAGAGCTGATTTCCTGGTTCATAGGTGGCTGTGTTCTCTCTGTGTCTTGATATGGTGGAAGGGGCAAGAGAAGACTCTGGGGTCTCTATTATAAGGGCACTAATCTCGTTCATGAGAGCTCCACCATCATGACATAATCACCTTCAAAATCTCACCTCCTGATATCATCACATTGGAGGTTAGGATTTTAACCTATGAATCGTTCAAAGTTCCCCTTTGAGGGGAACATATTCAGTTGCTAACAGTTATTTCTTGACCATGTGGTCAAAACATCTTCCAAGAGCAGCTGAGGAGCTTGTTGGAGATTCTGGGAGAGTCAGGAGAGCTGCTGTTTTGGTCACTCAATCCTTGGGGATGTAGAGCCACTGTAAAGCCCCAGGAGTCAGCTCAGGTGCCCCTTCTTCAGAAGGTCTTCCCTGATGCCTAAGTCCATGCCTCCTGCTTCCCTCTTTTCCATATGCACTGCTTGTTGCTGGTATTTTACTTGACTGTTGCTTCACTAGCAGTGATCTCCTTGAGAGCAGTTGCTGGAGAAAGAGTTTCTTCTTTGCTATAATCTCTCCATAGCACACTTCCTGGCACATAACAAATGCTAGAATCTTATTCACAGACTTGTAGGGAGAAATAAACATCTGCTTTGCTGGCTGGATTGCCCTCATCCAGGCTGGTGATCTTAGGGAGACATTTCCCAGTCAGCCTTCTGGTAGAGGGATGACAAGGGCTGGATCCCAGAGGAAAGAGTCATGAACAAGTCTTGACCTTTCTCTACTCTGTGTCATAATGAGTTCCTCCTGTCTCCTACAGCCACAGATCTTGTGACCAATGCCCTCACCTTTTCATGCTTCCTAGATGATATGTCCCTGCATAGCCAGACAGCTCCTTGCCCCAGAAATTTCCCTGCTTATCCTTATCCTGCAATATCTCTAGGGTTATCAGAGATACAGACTTCAGTGTGGTTCAGAACTAGCAGGTAGAAATATAAGCCAAAGTTAATACCCATCTTCATTTTTCAGACTATGCTCTTTCCTCTTGCTCACACACCCTTTCTTCTTCTCCTCTTCCACTCTGATAACTTGACTGCCCTTTTGCACTCAGCACAAATTTTCCTTTGGGAAGTCTTTTTTGGCCTCCCACATCATGGCTCTACTCATGTTATAGATTAATTGTTCAATTTATTTCTACAATGTCAGCCATCTTTAGCTTTAATTAGTTTACCAGATGAGTTTGTCACCTAGAGGACTCAGGAGACATGAGAAAAATCTTTCACAGGACTGACAGTTCTTGATGGAGAACAATAGGAAGTAGAAGGAAAATGTGCCCCAGTGGGGGGTCTCTGAGCCAGGGAGCACTGAGAAGCTTTAGGAGTAAGACCCAAAAGGAGAAGAGAGACTGGAGAGAAGGAATGTAACAGTGGAAAACTTAACTCACTTGAAAACTTGTCCTCGAGTCAGCCCTGAAATCAAATGTGATCTCATCAAAGTTTTCCACCCCTTGATCACAGCCATATATTCTGCTGTGTGTGTGCATGCATGTGTTTGCTTTTCAGACTACACAGTGTTGTCATACAGTGTTTCAATAGCATGTGCATTGTACATAAGAATTCCTTTCATTTATAAATGGGGAGTCCAGGGTTTGAGGAGTGAATTGCTGAGGCTAACAGCATCAACATGTGCTCCAAGCCTTCTGACTCCTATGGCGGCTGCTCTAGTTCCTTTTCATGCCTCCATTCTGAAATTTCTTTAGACACCAGAGATAAATATATGCCTTTGCTTCTTTCCTCAAAGAATTCAACGTGCCTTCATGTCTTGAATTTTACCATGAAGATTTGCAATGGTATCCCCTAGTAGGACTACATAGTATTCTTTACCATAGAAGAAGATAAAGTGTAATTGAAAATAGCAAATTAAGACTAAGGGAAGAGAAAATACAAATATGCATACCTCACATATCCACAGAATTAGTATATTTGAGCCTCACTGGGGGCTTTGGCTTTCCAAGCATCCAAAGAAAAAAAGGAGACAGCTTTAGTCATTTGTTCTTAGGAAGATAATAGTTGCTTAGTGAAATAAATCATCACCAGCATTTTGATGTCAGAGAAGTCTTTTCAAGGGCTTTTAGTATTTATTCAACAAATATTTATTTACTGGTTATTATGTACCAGGAACCATGCTAGAATATGGGTACAGAGGGGGAACAAATACTGCCCTTGTCCCTGTGAAGTTTAGTTTAGTGGGAAAGAGACATTCAAAATCATATATATTTTTAAGGTTTATTTATCTATTTTTGAGAGGTAGAATGAAAGAGCAGGAGAGGGGCAAAGAGAGAGGGAGACAGAGAATTCCAAGCAGGCTCCACACTGCCAGCACAGAGCCTGACACAGGGCTCAAACACATGAACCTGAAATTATGACCTGAGCTGTAATCAAGAGTCAGACGCTCAAGCAACTGAGCCACTCAGGCGCCCCAAAATCATATTCTTTATGTATCATGCTAAGAGCAGCAGCAGAATAGGATAAGGTGATGGGAGAGAACATGGGATGACTTGGTTTATTTTGAGGATTCTGGTAGATCTCTTGAAAAAGTGTTGTTTTAGCTGAGAAGGAAAGGGTGACTAGTTTTTAATAATATGGAGCATGTAAAAGTATAGCTTCATTCTAGTCAGCAAGAATAGCAGGCTCTAAGGTAGACTCTTGTCTGATGCATCCCAGAAGGAGGGTCATCCAATCCTGGTGATGTGGAACCACTGTACACCCCTGGGAGCTAGCTCAAGTGCCCCTTCTCCAGAAGGTCTTCCCTGATGCCCATGTCCATGCCTCCTGCATCCCTCTTTTCCACTCGCACTGCCATGTTACTGGCACTTTACTTGACTATTGCTTCACTAGCTGTGAGCTCCTTGAGAGAAGTTTCTGGAGAAACAGTTTCTTCTTTGCTGTACTCTCAACATGGCACACTGCCTGCCACATAGCAAATACTAGAATCTTAATACCACAGACTTGCAGGGAGGAATGAACATCTGTAAGCCTCAGAGGGCAAGGGATCTTTTTCATCCTAAGATGAGCCCTGAGAGTGGGAGGTACCAGACCCCCAGAGTCCTGTTGACCTTGGTAGGGCTTAGTTTTTATCCTGATGAAGCCACTGAAACAAATGGAAGATCTTCAGGGAGAAAGTGACTGATTGGATTTGCATTTAAGACAACCTCTCTGCCACAAGAGAAGTGTGCAGGGCAAGAGTGAAATTCTGGAGACTACAGAGGTAATGGAGACATTCTGGCCAGAAAGGAGGGTGGTCTGGAAATATAGTGAGAGAAAGTTAGGCTCAAAACACATTCTAGAGTTAGGAACTTGACAAACTGGATGCAGCCATCTTACATCTAACATCCAGGGAAGATGATTACTGCCCAGAGAGAAATCATGGACAACGTCCCCCAACCTCTAACTTCCTGAAGTCAGGACCTATGAAAGAAAGGTGGGCCAGAAATCCAACTTTCATTTAAATGATTAACAACGTCCTTCCTGCCTCAACTTGCTGGACGTACTGGGAGGAATTTAGAGAGAATATCTACACTCACAACTCAAATGTGCGTACCACAGAGCCATTGCCACTCACATCTGGGTGTTTTCGGCAAGTAATCAAAAATAAGCTATTTTCAGTTCTTTTGTAGCTTTTTTTTGTCAGAAGTGGGGGTTTGGTCCCACAGTTGCAGTGGTGAGAAGCAGGCTTGACAGCTTCTGGCATAGCAAAGCACAAACACTGCCCACAGAGTTTTTCCCTGAATAAATGTGTCTCCCTCTGTGGGGAGACGCTGGCACTCATCAGTGACTCACTTCTGAGGGGCTTAGGCCCATCGTGGGTATGAAGAAAGAAAGGGGCCTGGCATCAGGCCCAAAGCTGGTGACATAATGGCTTCTTGCCTGCTTTTTACTTGTTGCCCCAGTGGGCACATCTGTGCCCGGATTTGTTGGCTTGTGTCAAAAGACAATGAAGTTTTGTTTCCTCTACCAGAAATGATGACTTCATGGTTCTTTAAGGGCGGAATAAGTTAGGATGGAGGAGGTGGGGGATTAATGGAGTTAAAGGGGCACATTACAAAGTTTGGGTTTCTCCTTGGATAGAATCTGGAATGCTTCCTCTCTGGAAAACTGTAAAATCCAAAGCATTAACTATGTTGGCAATTAGGACCCAAATTTCCTTCCATTTAGCTAATTTTAAAGGGAATTATGAGTCTCCAAGTCATTGAGGTGATCAATGTGTGTAGACTTATTCTCCTTTCCTGTTCTGAAAGCATGATGTAGAACAGTGGCTTTTACAATTTTTTGACAATGATCCACAGCAAGAAGTCAATTTTATATTGTGACTCTGAACATACATGGGTCCCAGAAAAAAATTTCATGAGAAATACCACTACAATGTGTAATACACAGGGACAGTTTCTATTATATTTCATTTGCTAAGTCACTTCATTTGTAAAAAATCTGTTTGTGCCCGTTTCTCCACATCCTCGCCAGCATGGAAAGAGCCTAAGTGTCCATCAACAGATGAATGGATCAAGAAGATGTGGTTTATCTATACCATGGAATACTACATGGCAATGAGAAAAAATGAAATCTGGCCATGTGTAGCAACATGGATGGACCTTGAGGGTGTTATGCTGAGCGAAATAAGTCAGGCAGAGAAGGACAAATACCATATGTTTGCACGTATAGGAGGATTAGGAGGAACTTGACGGAGGACCAAGGGGGAGAAGAAGGGCGGAAATGGTGGGGGAAAGGGAGAGAGGCAAACCATGAGAGACTCTTGAATGCTGACAAAAACTGAGGACTGATGGATGTGGGGGGTAGGGGGGGATGGGCATGAAGGAGGGCACTTTGGGGATGAGCACTGAGTGTTATGTAGAAACTAATTTGACAATAAACTATTTGTAAAAAAAAAAAAAATCTGTTTGTGGCCTAATACGTTGGTTTCATGATACCCTCAGGTTGTGACTTGCAGTTGGAAAATACACATGTAGAGCAAAGCCCCCCAGATAGGGTATTGAAGGTCGAGGCTCAAGACCTAGCTCTCCACATAAGTGCTGTGAGGGTCTTCTGAGCCTTGGTGTATCGGTCAGTATGGTCCACATTATGCTCCAATAATAAACATCCCCAACATTTCAGGCTCAAAGCAATAAGATGATTTACTCTTATTAACACTTGGAGCTTTACTCATCATAGTGACATAGAGACCCAGGTTGCTAGAGCTTCCGTGTCAACTTACTTCTCCATTTGCTGTGAAAAAAAAAAATATGACTTCCAACCATGACAATATCTTATTGTATGAGTTTGGGACAGTCATAGCAGCAGAGTTGACCTCATGGATGTGTGGCCTGTACAATCACACAGGGCCCAGTGCACAGAGTGCTTAGCTCAATGCTCTGCTATCACTGTCTTTAAATTATTTTGTAATGCTTATTTATTTATTTTGGGAGAGAGAGAGAGAGAGCAGGAGAGAAAGAGAGAGCAGGAGAATCCCAGAGAGAGAGGGAGAAAGAGAGATCCCTAGCAGACTCTGTGCCATCAGTGTAGAGCCTCAACGCGGGGCTCAATCCCACAAACCCATGAGATCAAGAGCCAGAGGCTCAAACAACTGAGCCCTCCAGGTTCCCTTGTCTTCAAATTCTTTTTTTTTTTTTGAAATGGTAAGAATTTTTATTTTTGCTGAATTGCATCAAAAACATTTATTCACAGAAATTATATCAACCAGACTTCCACAAGTTCAGAAACTTTATAATAGACTCACTAGGAAAACAAAACATAACAAAGTTTTGATATCAACAAATATTAGCTTCTTCTTTGTTTCAAATAACAACTTAATAAATATCTAAATTTGGCTCATCTCCTGATATCATAATCAGATATTCATTGTTTATGGATAAGTGGCTTATGAAGCAATTCCTGTCAAGGTATCCCTTCATAAAATAGTTTGTTGTTTGTTTGTTTTTGTTTGTTTTTCCATTCATAGTTTATTGTCAAGTTGGATTCCATATAACACCCTCATCCCAACAAATGCCCTCCTCCATGCCCATCACCCCCTTCTTAATAGTTCTCTCCCCCATTCTTAATAATTTTTGAAAAAGTCCTACATTTTCATTTTCAGTAGGCTCCACAAATTATTAGCCAGTTTGTATAAAATCTCTTTGAGTTTCCATTTCCTCATCTGTAAAATGGGCTAATAGAGCAAAACTTACAGGGCTCTTCAGAGGACAAAAAGAAGGAAGGCAAAGGAGCCAAGTATGTTAAGTAGAACTGTTGTGTTTAACTTGCTGACCTCATCTTTAGTCATACCACTACAGAAAACTTCCACCTAACAAAACTAGTCATGTCACCTTGAAATTCTGTACTTCCTTACATTGCTCTCCTCCCTTTCATTAATCTGAGTTTTGTTCATTGTTCAGGACTCAACTTTAATGGCTCCTTGGGGCCATTGCCTATGACTGTCCAAACTCTTCCTAGCACCTCTACACCATTAATTATGGATCCTTCTGGTCATCCTCCTTCTTAGCACAGAACTCCTCACTTCCTGTCCAGAACATTTAGCAGCCTCCTAATTAGTTATCTCATCTCCAGTTGTCCCTTCCATATCACCCTCCACAATGCCAGAGTCATTTGACCTTTATTCTAAAATGCCTTTTCTATTATGCCGTTTCCATGTTTAGAAAACTTCAGTGGCTTGTGTCACCTTAGGATGACAGGCCTTCCTCTTGCATTCACGATCTGTCTCTGAGGCCTCCATCTAGTCTAACTTTGCTTTGCTCATCTTATGAATGCTGCCTTCCTGTTCCACACACTGTCTCTGAAATAGAGATTCTCTTACCTTTAGTTCTTTGAATATTCTTTTTCTTCTATTGGAGAGAACTGCCTGAATCCTCTCACTGGGAAGAATTCAACCCATGTTTCACTGCTTAGCTGAAATCCAGCCTCCTCTCCAACAACCGTCTTGCAGACCCAAGATAAAAAGATTATGTTCTTCCTCTGAATTCCTAGCATGTTTCTTTGAATTTGACATATATCCTGCAGTGTTGGGCAATTCACTCAATTTCTTGGTCGACATTTCATCTGGGTCAGTGTTCCAGAGAATAGGGGCAATAACAAGAATATATGAAGTGTGTCAGCCACACTTTATGGGAGGGCCCTGGAGTGAAGGGCTCCTGCAGAATTTGCCTGGGGCTTTTCCTGATCCCCTCCACTGGTCTGAATCATTGCTCATCCTCTGGGACCCCTTGGCACTTTATACATTCCTCTCACATTGCACTTACCACTTTCCACTCGAGTTATCTTTTGACATGATTAGCTCCCCCTCTAGATGTGTCTTATTCATTATTATGGCTCTAATGCTTCTCACTAGGCTTGGTGCCCAGTTAACACTCAGTGGATGGATGGATGGATGGATGGATGGATGGATGGATGGATGGATAGATGGATGGATGGATGGATGAGTGGGTAGAATGTAAAATAGAGACCCAGATAGAAAGGAAAGTTGCTGGCTACTGTGGCTATGTGTGGCAGGGAGAAGCCTGCATATATCTCTAAATATAAGATCAGTTAAGCTAAAGTAGCAATTGATTCCAAAATTTTATTGGCTTCAAACAACAAATATTTATTTATAACTCAAACTCATGTCTATTGTGGGATGACTACAATACTATTCTATTCTTTTTTCAAGGTTGATGGAGACACTCAGTCTGGGACATGACGTTCCATGGCAAAAGGAAAGATGGTGGAGGCATGCAATGGCTCTCAAAGCATCTGGGGAGAAATGCCATTTCAACTCACATCTTGCTGACCAAAGCAAGTGTCATGGACACAGGAAAGATAATACTCTCATAGGGATGGGTTCAGTAGAGAGGGACAGTGGGTATTTAGACAAAAACATAATCTGCTGCAGTGGGAGTAATACTCTATGTGGAGGGAATTCCATTGACGTAATGCTTATGGACTCTGAACCCACACTCATTCCAAACAGGGGGATGGAGGGGCTTATCCACTTGGTGATTTTGGATCCAGGAACTAGGTGTGCAGAGCTTTCAATCCTTTCTCACTATGCATGAGCTGCCTCATCCTGTGGTGCAGGTCTGCCCTCAGTGTTGGGGTGAATGTTATGCTTGTGATACACTCTAATGTATTGGTTTTCTATTGCTGATATAACAAATGACCACAAATTTTGCTTAAAAATTATCATTTCATAGTTTGGGAGATCAGAAGTCCAAAATCAGTCTCACAGGGCTACAGTCAAAGTGGCAACAGGCTACAATTCTTCTGAAAGTCAATTTCCCTGTATTTTCTAGATTCTGGCAATCACCTATGTTCCTTGGAGCATGGCCTTCCATTCATCATCAAAGACAGTTATGTAGCACCTTTCATTCTCTTTCCCTTGACTCTGTCACTCTTGCACCCATAGTGACCCATTTGAAAATATCTCCACCTCAAGATCCTTACCTTAACCACACATACAAACTTCCTTTTGCCCTATGTTTAGCCTACTCTACCCTCCAAATAGTTTTCCCTGGATTTAGTTCGGTGTAACTAAGAGGAGACAAATTCAACCTTTATTAAGCACCTGTTGTACACCTTTCCTCTGCTAGAAACATTTCATACTTTATTTCAATGAAACCCGCTGTGATGCTGCAAGAGAGCCATGATACCCATCCCATAAATGAGGGAGCTGAGGGCTGCTCATTCCTTTTGTGAGAGATGGAAATAGGGTTTGAGTGCAAATCACTCTGCCTTAGAAGCTCACTCTTTCCCTATAACTTCAATACTCCATCTCCAGAACCATTATTTTCTCACATTTGAAATTATAAATGAAAGATGGCATGAAATTTCATGTCCATACTCCCCTGGTAACAACAGGGGAACACTTGAGGGGCCTTTCACTACTTCCGGATGGACAGCCACTTTCTGTGTCCCTGGAGTAGGGGAGACCTCTGATTTCTTCTGTCTTTTTTCTGGGACTCTGCCCAAGATACCCTGGCTTTGTGGAAGAAACCCACTCAAATGCCCCGATGAGTCATAGACTCTGCCCAGAGCTAAAATGTGATGAGGAGGGAAGGCTTGTGCCACCCCAGCCTGTAAAATGGTTTCCATTACAGTATTTCTGCCTAGACCAGCAATTCTGTCCTTTGATCCTCCTCCCCATGACTACAAAGCCATCAGGCCAGGGGACTGGGAGGTTTTCTTCAGCATTACCACTGACTGGTCCTTTGACTTTGAGTAAGCCACTCCCATCTCTGAGTCGTGGGTTCTATCTGAACTAGAAGCCCTGGGCCTTTTCTTCTCTTACAGTTTAGAGTATCACTGCAGAGTCAAAGGATACCATTCTCACCAGAGCAGACAATATCAGAAAAACTCTGCATACCATACATTTGGAGATAACTTTGTCATGTGCTGCACTCATTCTCAACAGGCAATACAGCAGAGGCCAAGAATACAGGCCAAGAACCTGGACTCCCCATTAGAAGTCCAGCTCTGCCCATACTGGCTGGATATTATTGGGCAAACCTCAGTTTCCCTGTCTATAAAATGGGGATAATGATCATAATAGTGTTGTCTTTCTAGTGCTGTGAGGATTGCAGAGCAGTTTAGAACACGATTGGCAACTGGTTCATTCCTATGCACATGTGCTCATCTGATACGTCCCTACCCATTCTTCTTGAGGCTCTAGTAGAGAAAAGATCTTTGGCTCTAGAATCAGAACAACTTGATTTTTCTCCTGGGTTCTACTGGGTCAGCTGGATGTCCTCAGGCAGCTTAAATCCTCTGATCATCAGGATTTTTTTTTCTGTAAAAATGAAGATAACAATAATAGCAAATTCTTAGTGGTGATGGGGGGAATGAGGATTATAGTATAATATATATAAATATATATTTATATAAATATAAATATATAAATAATATAGTATAATACATATAAAATCCTTAGCAGAGTGCCTGGTATATGGAAAGTGTTTACTTCCTTTGGATGCTATCCTCTTCTTGTGTGATGGACTTCTTTAGCATTTCTAGGATGCTCTGAATTTACTTCCATTTTCTGAGGTGTCAGGAAACATATTTTAATATTTTGGACAAAATTAAACTTTCATATTGAGCTCACACACTTATAAATATGTGTACCAAACTATGTCCTGATGCAGAACAAGTGGCACATATTTTTCTAGCACCATCCACCCTCTAACTCATAGCAACAATGTCTGCAAATAATTAATGCAGAGAGGAGGTTTACAGTTGGCCACCCAAATGCACCTTAAACATTTAAGTTAAAAAACTAAAAGGATTAACCCAGAAAGCTGTTATAATCTTCAAAGGATCTACTAAGGACTGAGACATATGGTGTTACAAGATATATTCAAGATTTCTGGCATTTAGCCTACTTAAAAATTATGGAGCGGCTGCTTCTGTGTGCATTTCAGGAAAAGGGTACATAGGTACTCCATGAGTTATGGTTTCTGACCTGGACTAACCTTGAGAGTAGAATCAGATAGTGGTAGACTTAGCTCAACTCTTGGCTCATCCAGATACAACCAAAAATTCAGGAGGCTTAGAGTAGTGAGACTATATTGCACAAAGAGCTGCCAAGAACAGAAGATAGATCGGATTTGCTTTGGATTTAGATCCTTTTTATCTGGAACATAGGCAATGACAACTAATGGCAATTAACATTTATTGAACAATTGTAATTTACTGGATGGTTTTATGCCTGTATTTAATTGACATCTCACAATAAACCTTAAAGGAGGTACTATTACTATTCCCATTTTCAGGTGAGGAAACTGATGCTCGGAAAGTTTATATAACTTGCTCAGAGTCATAGAGCTTATAAACTACAAATCTTGAAAGTGAATACAGGTCTACTGGATGATGAACTACTTCTGTAAAACTGTTACAGGGAATGTAACATCCAATATTGCATGCTTCAGCATTCATCTTCTTTAAAAGCTAAGCAATGGACCAATGCCTTTTTGGGCATCTAAGATTTGGTAATCCAAGACTCCCTCTTTCTGAATTGAAGACTTTTTACATTTACATGGGTTCTTCCATTCTGCTGCTCTACATTCTTGGTCTATGGATTCTTTGTGACTAATGCCTCCCCTTGAAAACAGGACATTGATCATATCCACTCAGAAGTTACTGTCTGCTTACTGAGGTCAATTTCCTCTTAGATCAAATTCTTACAAAACTCTAAGTACATGCAACCCAAGACATGTTTTTAAACTGATAACAGTATTGGGGCACCTGGGTGGCTCAGTTGGTTAAACATTCAACTTTGGCTCAGGTCATGATCATTTCCTGGGTTTGATCCCCATATCGGGCTCTGTGCTGACAGCTCACAGCCTGGAGCCTCCTTCAGATTCTGTCTCCCTCTCTCTCTCTCTGCCTCTCCTCCACTTCCGCTCTGTCTCTCTCTCTCTCTCTCTCAAAAATAAATAAACATTAAAAAAGTTTAATTGATAACAATATATATTGAGCTTTTATTTCCCTGATTTTGATGGAGGAAGGAAAAGAAATGCTCCTAACTGTTCTTCTACATTAAATATTGCTACCAGAGTGATTTCAGGCCCAAAGATTGGAGAAAGGGTTTTCTGCCCTTCGTCTTGGTCTGTGATATTCCTTCAGAAGTGGCACCCTCCCCTATACCATCACCACCCACCATCCACCCATCATGGTCCAAATTACCACTGTATTTTGCCTAAAATGTTGAATGACCTAATTGTTCTCCCTGCCTAGAGGCTTGCCCTCTCTAATTCATTTTGTTTATAAAAATATTTTGTATTATAAAATAATATAAGCATATGGAAAAGTATCACATAGTATAATGAATAGCTGTCTCATTTAATATTAGCAATTTTAAAAATTACATATATGCATCCGAAAAGGAATATATGGTATCGTTTTACATGCATTGAAATGACATAAATTCTATCACACTATATATAACCTTTTGTAAATTTCCCTTTTTCAATGCAATATTGTGTTTTGAGACTTGGCTATGTTGTTAAATATACATAAAATTTATTCTTTTTTTAAAAAAATTTTTTTTAATGTTTTATTTATTTCTAGGAGAGAGAGAGAGACAGCGTGAGCAGGGGAGGGTCAGAGAGAGAGGGAGTCACAGACTGAAACAGGGTCCAGGCTCTGAGCTGGCAGTCAGCACAGAGCCCGATGTGGGGCTCAAACCCACGAACCACGAGATCATGACCTAAGCGAAAGTCAGACGCTTAACCGACTAAGCCACCCAGGCGCCTCAGTTTATTCATTTTTAATTGCTCAATGGAGTGCTCTTGTGTGGATATCCCACCATTTAATATATCCACATTCCTATTGGCATACATTTAGGTTGGTTTCAAATGTTCCTAATCACAAACAACACTGCACTAGGCATCCTTAAACACATCTCTTTGTATACATATTTGCTCAAGTCTCTGTAGAGTTAATACCCAGATATGGAATTTCCAGGTCACATAATAAGCTCATATTTCTATTTACTAGATAATATCAAATATATTCTTCTCCAACATTGTTGTGCCAATTTCCTTTCTCAACAGCACTTCATGGAGTATTTCCATTTTCCTACATCCTTTACCCATAAATGATATTGTCAGATATGTGGCAATCTTATGGGTTTGACAAAGTGTTTCATTTTCTACATTTGCATTTGTTAGAAAAAATTTCAAATTTATTTATTATAGTTTAACTTACATTTATTAGTGAGAATAATTTTCTTTTCATGTATTATTGGCTGCTGGGATTTTCTCTCTGACGACTTGCCCGTTCATGCCTTGACTATTTTCTGTCTTTAATGCTTAGTATTTATTTTATTGATTTGTAGAAAATTTTTACTCTGTGCAGTCTGCATATTAATATTTGGTCAGTTAAAAACTAACAGAACTTGCAAATAACTTCTCCAAGTCTACTGCATGTTGTTTATAATTTTTGTGGCATCTTTATCATGCAAAAGAGGTTTAGCTTTATGGCAGTCAAATTTATCAATTTTTTCATTTTTATGGTTTTGGCTTTTGTGTCTGGTTTAGTAAATCCTTTTCTTTTTAAAAAATTTTTAATGTTTATTTATTTTTGAGAGACAGAGTGTGAGTGGGGAGGGGCAGAGAGAGAGAGGCAGACACAGAATCTGAAGCAGGCTCCAGGCTCTGAGCTATCAGCACAGAGCCTAACGTGGGTCTTGAACCCACAAGCTGTGAGATCATGACCTGAGCTGAAGTCGGAGGCTTAACTGACTGAGCCACCCAGGTGCCCCAGAAAATCCTTGAATTTGAGTATAGTTTAATCATTGTCTTATAAACTTTTGCTTCTTACATTATTTTGCTCTAGTGCAATTTATTTTGCTCTAATTTTTGTTTTGTTTCCAAGTGAAAAGCCAATTGTCCTTGCACCATTTATTGAATAGTCTATCCTTTTTTCTATTTATTTAGAATGTCAAGTTTCCATGAGTGTGTTTCAAGGAGTTTGATTCCATTATATTGATTTGTTTGTCCCTCTTATATTAATAACAGATTATCTTGAGCATTATATTGTTAGAATAAGGATTGATATCTGGTTCTGATACTTTTATTTTTTAAAGCTATTTATTTATTTTTGAGAGATGGAGAGAGAGCACGAGCAAGGGGAGGAACAGAGAGAGAGAGGGAGAGAGAGAATCCCAAGGAGGTTCCACACTTAGTGCTTGGCATGGAGTGTGTTCATGACCTAAGCCAAAATCAAGTATTGGATGCTTAACCAACTGAGCCAACCAGGCGCTCCTGGTTTTGGTACTCTTAATTATTTTTCTTCAAAAATTTTTATTTCTCTATTCTTCCATATGCAGAGTATAAGCTCTAACTTGATATTTTTGCTGAAGTTTGAATGACTATGTAGATTATTTTGATGGGAGAACAGAGGCTTTTTTAATACTGAATCTTCTCTTCCTTAAATATTTATTTAAGCTTTCATTTATATCCTTTAAAAATTCCTTAAAATTTTCTCCAGAAGTTTATTTACATTTTTTTGTCAGAAATATTTATTTTTTAAGAGTCCTAAAGTATTTCTTGCTATTATGAAAGAATCCTTAATTTCCACCACATTTGTTAATGGTAGAACTGTTTTCTGATTTGTGAATGGTCTTGCAACTTGCAGAACTCTCTTTCTTTTCTAAAGTTGTATCTGTAATTATCTTGAAATTTTTAATCATATTGTCTGCAATTTAAGGCCATTTTATCTCTTGTTATCTATTTTTTAAGTGACACATTTATTTTTCTTATTGCATTGACCGGATCTCTTAGACAATGTTGAATAGTAGGGGTGACACCAGGCCTCCTTGGCTTCCTCCAGATTTTAAAAGGAATGTTTCTAGTGTTCCATCATAGAGAGGCCATGTAGCATAGAGGTTAAAAAGGCAACTCTGGGGTCAAGTAGATTTGAAATTAGGCTCTGTCACTTAAAAGTTGTGTGACTAGGGATATACACGGATATACACACACACACACATATGACTTGGGAAGCATATATATATATTTTTTCTCCTTTCTCTCTGTGTGTGTATAGACAGATAGATAATATTTAGAACAACCTCTATCACAAATTACTTAGTACGTATTTGATAATGATGAAAATGATAATGTTTATTGCATATTTTTGAGAAGCCTTTATATGCTTGAGAACATTTCTTTACATTTCTAGTTTTCCTTAAGTTCTCTTTGTAGTTGAAGGCCAAATTGTATCAATGGCTTTTTCTCCACTTAATAAGAGATGATATGTTTTTTGTAATTAATATTCCAAACTGGTGGATTAAACAGATAGATTTTATGCCAACTGAAACATCTTTGTATTCCTGGGCCAACAATAAACATAATCTGAATGAGATATTTCATTGTTACTTTCACATCAACTGCTGATGTTGCTGTTGGTACACCATATGTTAAAATATTTTAATTATAATTTTGCATCCCAATCTAATAGTGAAATTGAGTTGTATATTTTTGCATATTTTATTATTGCATTTCCTTTTTATATTTTAAACAAAAGAAGAGTTATTTGGTCCTTGAAGATTAGTAAAAATTGATCATGAATTCATTTGGGTTTTTTATTTTTGGTATGAAAACACTGATTACCAATTAAACTTATCCAATATCTAACTTTGTTCAGGATTTTGATTTGTATGTGAGTCAACTTTAATAATGTATAAGATTCTCCAGAAAGTCTTTTGTTTCTACTATATTTTGTGAAAAATACACAAAATTGAAAAATCTACAAAAGCATCATAAACTTTCTATTAATTTCTTATGATTTAAAAATATTCTCTCCTTTGCTTTTATTTATGCCTGCACTTTGTCACTGCATTTTTAAAATTTGTGATCTCTCTCATTTTGTTTCCTTGCTCATTCTTGCTGCAGTTCTATTTGTCTTATTTTATGAACTAAACTTGAGTTTTGTTTTGTCTTCTCTTTTGATTTGTTTCTCCATTAATATCTGATGTTTGTCTCTTTTCATTCTTCTAATTTTTACTGTTTTTTTTCTCCTGTATTTTCTTGGGTTGAGTGATAAATATTTCTTTTTTAAAAACATTTTTAACATGTATTTATTTTTGAGAGACAGAGAGAGATAGAACATGAGTGGGGAGGAGCAGAGAGAGAGGGAGACACAGAATGGGAAGCAGGCTCCAAGCTCTGAACTGTCAGTACAGAGCCCAATGCAGGGCTTGAACTCACGAACCGGTGAGATCATGACCTGAGCCGAAGTCGGATGCTTAACCAACTGAGCCATCCAGGCGCCCCAACCAGCAGCATTTTAAAAGAATCACTTTTATTGAAGAAAAATATACACACAGAAAAGTACACACATCACAAGTGTACAGATCAGTAAACTTTCTCAAAGTGAGCATTCTAGGTAGCCATGATCTTTCTTCCCAAACAAAGCAATTGAATGTTAACAGCAAACTCGAGCCCTCCAGTATCCTGGGATCACTGCTACCCTGACTTCCAACTCCACTGTCTAACTGTGCTTGTTTGTGCAGCATGGGTTCTTTGGTATCTGTTTTCTTTGGCTCATCATTATGATGTGAAACTCATCAATATTGATGTGTACAGTTCACTCTGATTGTCAATATAGTATCCATATATATCCAGATGGATAAATGAATGATTACAGACTATATATCTCCATGTCCAGATAGACAGATGATGGATTCAGATGGAAAGATTGATTTATTGTAAGGAATTGTCTCACACAATTGTGGAGGTTGGATAAGCAAGTTTACAGTCCACAGACACAGAATACTGCAAGTAAGCTGGAACCTCAAGCTGTTTAGAGTCTGAGCTCAAGGAACTCCTAAGATCTTCTTTAAAGTCCTCACCCGATTAGGTCAGGCCCACCTAAGAGAAATTCACAGTCCACTGATTAGACACTTTAATCACATCTGCAAAATCCATTCACAACAGCATCTAGGCCAGGGTTTGATTACCTAGAGACTCTATTTTGGTCTAGCCAAGTTGACACATTGAAAGTTCATCACTACAGCATTTTTTTTCTTCTTTTAATACTATATGAAATAATGATGCATCTTAAAATTGATGGTGTCTTGGATCTTATGAAAGACATAATTGACTTTTTATTATCTCTTGTTTTTCTTACTCTACCAACCTGATATAGATTTATCCTATATTAAATTTTTGAAAATCATTTCAATTATTATTTTTTACTTATAAATTTTCTATTAGATTCTTTTGTCTGTTCACTATTCCTGCTATCATTTACCTACTTTTGGTTCAGATTTTTTTGTTTTTTATTATCTCTTTAAGTATTACAACCTTACTTAATGAAAATCTTTTATTAGATTAGAAAATTTTCCTTTGTGGTTTATTTACCTCTTGATTGTTGTTCTGATTCTTGATTTTTATATGGTTTGATGTTATTCTTAATTTATATTTAGTTTTGGTTTTATAGTTTGAATTTTTTTTATAGCTTTCTTTTTTTAATTATTATTACTTTTTTAAATTTCTTATTTATTTTGAGAGAGAGAGAGAGAGAGAGGGAGAGAGGAATGGAGAGAGAGAATCCCAAGCAGGGATCAGCACAGAGCCGTAAGCAGGGTTTGATCTCACAAACCATGAGATCATGACCTGAGCTGAAATCAAGAGTTGGACACTTAACCAACTGAGCAACCCAAGTGCCCCTGGGCTTTCTTTTTTTTTGAGATTAGCTCCTTTGCCTGCCCTGGACTGAGGATCCAGAAGCCTGTAGCTTCAGCCGTTCCTTATCTTGCTTTTATTCTATTTCTCATCCACAGAAATGTTTATTGTGGGCTTGAGGCCAGCTACATGTTGCATTTTCTACCTGGCAAGATTAATGGTATCCCCTAAACTCCAGCTCTGCATGTCACCCCTTTGGGGATAACATTTTGCTATGTACCATTGAAAGACTGAGTGAAAATGCATTACTACACATTTTAAGACCTTTATTTAACTGGCCTCTGTCCCCTGTTTATATGGGGCTGCTTCTACTCCTTATGCACCTTAATTCTAGTCACCACAGGCTATTTCTCCATCTGATATACCTTTACTCCTCTGTCTGGTTGGTACATAATCCTCCTGATCTTTCTCATCTCCCCCTAATGTCCCTTCCTCTCTGTTCCTCATTCTATGCATACTCCCTTCCCCCACCCCACTTCCCAGACGATAATGTTCATCTCATTTCCTCGTAACCACTTTTTCATTGTCTCTCTCCCCTACTGAAGCTTCATGCTCATTCAGCCCTTAACCATTGCACTGAACACCTCATAGACACCTAACAAATATTAGAAGGAATAAATAAAAGGAGATGCAATTCTCCATTTCATTCCTTCCTTGCTGTCCAGAGGTAGTCCTGACTTGCACATGAAATGGAGGTAAGAATCATGGAGGTTAAGAATCATTCTATCTGCACCACCACTAGCTGAGGGGTCCCCAGAGCTCAGCCTTGAATTCCATGAAGGAAATTCAGAGATTCCTGAAATGATGGAGGGGGAAGTGGTGGGATTCCAGTGTGGGAGTGGGGGTGGAGGTCCAGAGAGGTGAGTCAGAATGTCCAGTGCTTCATGACAAAGACATCCCTTCACCACTGGCTCACATCACTGGGGAGCAGCACAGGGACTCTCCAGGTCTGCCGTGACTCCTGGCTCTGTGGTGGCAGTCAGAGTGTACCCCCACCTCTTGAACTCACTGATCCTTTAGGATTCACAAGTGAAAGCTGATCTGAGCTTAGACGCCAAGGGAAGCAAAATCACCCCTCCCAGTTCAGTGCATTTGGACACAAGCCCGTGACCTTGGCGGAAGCCAGTTGGTGCTGGGGAATCTGAGTTCTCTGTATTGATCACCAGAGCAGCTGTGGAGCCTGGCTTTCAAGATCATCTCTCACAGAGAGCTTTCAGTGTGCCAAAATCTCCTTCATTCCCTCTCCTCCATTGTTTTTATATGCAATTTAGTTAAAACACTTGCCTTTCATGTGTAGGCCAAGATGGTGACTTCATAAAGGTCAGGAAATGGGGAAGCAAGAAACTTCCTTGAAAGATTTAAAGTAACTTATTTTTAGTAATAATAAGTGGTAAATTGAAAGATTTAAGATGAAGGGCCTGGTAGTTGGATAGGTGGAAATCTATGATGTTTAGGGATTGTTGCCAATCTTCTCCCAGGACTTTGAGCACTTTTGTCCTAGCATTTTCTCTATCTACTTCTCTTTGTTATCCTTCTTTTAGAATGAAGGTATGTGTCAACTCTCAGATTTTCTTTTTCATACTGTGGGATGGGTTGGAATTGAGCTGTAGGATTTCTTTTTCCTGAAATATCCCCTGTTCTGCTGTGCAACATGAGACCCTCTTCAGACCCTATACATTCAGTGAGAGGAAGAGAGTCATGTTAGGTGAGCAACCTAGAATATCCTGTGGGTATTTTGAAGATTATTTGTGAGAGACACAGAGGTGTGTTTTGGGAAGAGTGTCAGCATAGTTAGGAAAGTAACTTGTCGTGATCTTTGCCCTACCACTTACCAGCCATGTGACCTTGGGAAAGTCATTTAATAGACATAAGGCCACCAACTGACAAGGCTTCAGTTTACCAACATGTAAATGGGAGAGCTGGATTAAGTCAAGGCTAGTCAGTGGTGTGTGGAATTTAAAAAAGCAGAAGAGTGGCAGGGGCCACGGTGAATAAGGGATCGTGAGCAGCCAAAATATAACTCTAGCACAGGGTTACTGTGGGGACAAATAGACCAGGCATTGTTTGCACTTCTGATTATTTCAAAGGAAACCTCATATCTAGATTTTTATGTGAAATACCGTGATTTCACATCTAATTAACAACTCATTAAAAAAACAAACAAACTGGCAATACCCTGTTTACTCCAAGCAGACATATCTGTGGCTGAATGCAGCCTGTGGATAGTTAGTTCGCAACCTTGGGTGGGGGTGGAGGGTAGAAGATCTTTGACCCCAGATTCACTGTGTGTCTTCAGAATTGGCTAACATGCCTGCAACCAGCCCCAGATGGGGAGTCTGAGAGCCTGGTAATTGGCTGCAGCATCAGCTTCCTATTGGAGATTGGGAAGGCAAAGCCTTGCCCTGAGAGAAGGTTGGATTGCTCCTAAAGTTTGGACGGTCAAAGGTGGTGTATGCATGTGCAATATGGTGGGAAATATACTGTGCTGGGAACCAGACCCTCTTGATCCTAACCTTCACTCTGCCAAAAATGCTTGTCTGGGCTTGGCCACACTGTCTCCTTTCTCTGGCACTCATTTGTTGCCCTCTCTGTAAAACTGTAACTTTAGGTTAGATCAGTATTTCTTAACTTCAGTAATACAGTGTGGTAGCCAGTGGCTTAGGTGATCCTTTTCTCCTCTTATCCACCCCTTGTGTGGCCCCTCCCATATTTAATAGGGCTGATTTATGTGACTAATGAAATATTGAAGAAGTGACAGTGTGTGATTCTGAGGCCAGCTTCATAGAAGACAGGGATAGCTCCACCTTGATCTTTCAGGTCACTTGTTATGAGGGTGCATAAGCAGACATGCCATGAGGAAACTCAAGCAGCACTGTGGAGTGGTCCACGTGCTGAGGAACGGCCAGCACCAACTTGTCAGCCATGTGAGCGAACCACCTGGGAAGCAGATTCTCCAGCCCCACATGACCCTTCAGAGGACTATAGCTCTGCTAGACACCCTGATGCAACCTCACAAGAGACCCTAAGCCAGAAGTACTCCAAATTCCTAACTTACCAAAACAGTGAGAGGTAAAAACATCATTGCTTAAGCCACAGAGTTCTGCATTATTATTATTTTTTTTTACATGGCAACAGATTAACTAATACACAGTCATGATTATTGCTATACTTGCCTACCACCAATTCCATTACATCTTTTTTCAGATTCATTGAGCTATAATGGACTAACGAAATTATAAGAATTTAAAGTGTACATCGTGGTGATTTGATATATGTCTACATTGTGAAAGTATTCACATTACCTAGTTTATTGACAGTATCACCTGACATATTTATCTGTGTGTGTGTGTGTGTGTGTGTGTGTGTGTGAACACTTAGGTTCCACTCCCTTATCAAACTTCAATTATATAATGTTGTCATCCAGGGTCACTGAGTGTTACATTAGATCCTCAGACTCTTTTCATCTTATAGCTAGAAGTTTGTACCCTACCAACTTCTCCTTATTTCCCCCACCACCTCAGCCTCTAGAAACCCCCTTTCTACTCTTTGTTACTTTGAGTTTAACTTTTGCTTGTTTGTTTTTTTATACTCTGCATATAAGGGATACCATGCCGTACTTGTCTTTCCCTATCTGGTTTATTACATTTAGGGTAATGCTCTCAAGGTCTATGTGAGTTGTGATAAACGCTTATTATATAGTAACACATTTCTTAACATGGTTTATTCTCTTAATTTGCATATATTTATTTTAAAGGGAAAAGCTTTTATGTTGTAAACAGACAATAAATATTTCTAGTTAAAGAAAAATCTCAAAATTTAATTTTATTTCAATCTAACTTCTGTCTAGATAATGTTGCCTGAGGAAAGCTCCAAGCCTCAGGCACCTTGTTTCTTTGTTAACAAGGGAGATGAACAAGAGTTTAAGGGATGTTAATGGCAAGCTGACAGCAAAGTAAGCCCGTGTCTTTGAAATAAACCAAGACTGAAAGGAAACTGAGCAGGGAATAACTTTCTCATGAGATTTGATATTAAAATGCCCCCTCTCTCTTTCCCCCCAAACATGTTTAAGGCCTGCAAAAGAATGTTAGTGGTGTTGGTTTTTCCTTTCTTCTAGGAAAATTGGATAAGAAGATCTATGCTTTTATCCAGTTCCAAAACATCCTAAGATAGCACATAATTTCTGTTTGTATAAAGTGAGATCACTTATGATAAAGACCTGTAAAATAGCCTGCCCCAGTTTTTAAGTGTTATGACTACTATAATGCTTTTTGGTTATTAAAAGATATCCCATTTTAAAAGATTTGCCCTATTCATTGAGCTCCTGTACTAATCAAAAGAGTAGGCCTATCCAAAGATCATCATCCCTGAATTGTCAATTCAGGAAGCTGAAGCCCTGAGCAGGGATGAAATGCATTCATCACTTCTCAGCTAGTAGTCAGCAGGGCTGGGGTTAGAACCTGCATCTCCTGACTCCTCATGCGTTATGCTGCCTATACAGAATCAGTTTCCTGGCCTCTTCACATGTGGGGTTTGCACCCCAGCTGGATCTTTACACAACTATAGCCCATCGGGGCCCGAAGAAAGGGTGGCATGGCAGGGTAAGGGATGGTCTGGAGGCCCGGCGAATGGTTGTAAGGTAAGGAACTTTAAGGGATCTGAGGTGTTGAGAAGACAACAGTGCTCGCAGGAACAAAGCAGAGTAGAGAATCAGCCACATTAGCATCCTGGAGGCTATGACAACTCAGAGATCACAGTTGCCACTTCACAAAGGAAAGAACACACATAACTGGGTATGTGCACACACAAACATACACATATACTCTAATACCCCAGTGATATAAAATGCATGCCAGATAATGTGCCAGCCCCCACAGAGACGCTAAACTGTGGCATTCAAGTGAACATACATCTCTCAGCCTCTTTTAACTCCTTGGGCAACTCCCCAGCCCCTATGTCTCAACTTGGTTGTATGATGCTTTTCAATTTCTATTTAAAAAAGTACTTCTGAGTCTTCATACATCTTATATTTGTCCAGGACTAATGTATATGTTGATGTACAGGAATGCATGGAGTCCTGTGGTTCTCTGCCAAGTCAAGTAGAATTTTTATGAGTATTGGGTTAAAAACAGTCAGACCAGATGGAAAGCAAACACATTAAAGTGTTTTGGTGAAATAGCATGGTAGCTATTTCTAGATCTAAAAACACGCCTGCTTTTTAAGTTGTGTTCTTTGTCCTATCTAAACACTGATCACTAGAGCGAGTAATTAATTGCTTTTTCCTGAGACATTTTACAGGTCTTGGAGCAAAAGATCGAAGCACTGAAAGGTTCTACTAAAGGAGAGACCAAGCCACAGAGAGAACCAAGGCATAGTGCGAGAGATGTTAATGAGTGAGTAATTAGCAGACAGGGAACTAGTTGATTGTATAAATGACATCACAGTTTGCAGAGAAAGCACATTTTGATTTCTTTTTCTTCTCTTCTTAGTTTTAAACTGTTAAATGGATCACCCCCACTGATCTACCTCCCCTCAAGTCTAGAAACCAATTACATTCCAAGGAGGCAGAATCCTATTGATAAAGGACTTGCTTCAGGTTTCAGACTTGAATCCATTTTACAACTTGCTTATATAACTATAAGTTGGCCCAACTGTCAAAGGTTGATGCTGTCAAAGGCTAAATGGTACAGTATGAGGGACATTCAGAGCTCTCTCTGAGCCCTTCTGCTCCTCTCCTTCCTGGCAGCAGAATAGTCTCTTCACTACTTTCTGGGGTCAGCACATGGATCTGCTAAGCCAAGTGTCAGACCCAGTGAGTCAGCAAAGCAAAATGGCTGAGCCAAGACTGTGTCAGCCTCTAAGAGGAGAGCAGAAGTAGGGGCTCTTGTATCAGCAGCCAGGGAATAGGAGTCATGCAGAACCATGGAGACCCTAAAATGGTGATGTTCAAATGAATACATATCTCCCAGAACCTAAATCAGAGACGAAGAGTCAAGGACATCATTTCATTGGCTGTTTCTGTTTCTGCTATTCTTTCTTATTTGATCTAGTGCTTAATTAGTTGAAGGTTGAGAGGCAGGGTATGAGGAAGGATCAATATATTACTTGTATTAGTTCTCACTGAATTGGGATAGAAAAGGTAGCTCATATTGTAACACTTTCCTTGATACATAGCTATTTCAACATAAATCAGAGTAAAGAGTTAAACAATTAAATTCTAGCCAAATCCTAAAGTATGGGTCTTACTCAACCACTCAACTACACCATCTATATCAAGAAAAATGGCTTTTTTCTTCTGCACAGCAAAGGAAACAACCCAGAAAACTAATAGGCAACCAACGGAATGGGAAAAGATAGTTGCAAATGACATATCAGATAAAGGGTTAATATCCAGAATCTATAAGGAACTCACCAAACTTCACACCCGAAAAACAAACAACCCAGTGAAGAAATGGGCAGAAGACATGAACAGACACTTCTCCAAAGAGGACATCCAGATGGCCAACAGACACATGAAAC
Organism: Hyaena hyaena; assembly: GCF_003009895.1. Lineage (NCBI taxonomy): Eukaryota > Metazoa > Chordata > Mammalia > Carnivora > Hyaenidae > Hyaena > Hyaena hyaena. The sequence goes on from NW_024080638.1 coordinate 8,868,858, forward strand.
GATGCTCAGCATCCCTCCTTATCAGGGAAATACAAATCAAAACCACACTGAGATACCACCTCACGCCAGAGTGGCTAAAATGAGCAAATCAGAAGACTCTAGATGCTGGCGAGGATGTGGAGAAACGGGCACCCTCCTACACTGTTGGTGGGAATGTAAACTGGTACAGCCACTCTGGAAAACAGTGTGGAGGTTCCTCAGGAAACTAACAATAGAACTCCCCTATGACCCAGCAATAGCACTGCTAGGAATTTACCCAAGGGATACAGAAATGCTGAAGCATAGGAGCACATGTACCTCAATGTTCATAGCAGCACTCTCCACAATAGCTAAAACATGGAAAGAGGCTAAGTGTCCATCAACAGATGAATGGATCAAGAAGATGTGGTTGATCTATACCATGGAATACTACATGGCAATGAGAAACAATGAAATCTGGCCATGTGTAGCAACATGGATGGACCTTGAGGGTGTTATGCTGAGTGAAATAAGTCAGGCAGAGAAGGACAAATATCATATGTGTGCACGTATAGGAGGATTAGGAGGAACTTGACAGAGGAACAAGGGGGAGAAGAAGGGGGGAAATGGTGGGGGAAAGGGAGAGAGGCAAACCGTGAGAGACTCTTGAATGCTGACAAAAACTGAGGACTGATGGATGTGGGGGGGAGGAGGGATGGGCATGGAGGAGGGCACTTGTGGGGATGAGCACTGAGTGTTATGTGGAAACTAATTTGACAATAAACTATTTATAAAATAAATAAATAAATAAACAAACATTAAAAAAAAAAAAGAAAAAGAAAAATGGCTTTTGTCAGCAGCAGCCAAACTCTATAATAGCAAAACTTTTGAGAGTACATTTTAATGTATATTTTAAATTTCAAATATGAATAATTACCTGAGCTGAATAGCTAAATATAACCAAATGTATTTATGAGGAGGTGATAATGATAGTAAGAATAATGTGTTTGTAACAGCTAGCACTTTAAGCACATACTGTGTTATTTCCAGCCATGTAGCCAAATTAATTTCCTTGCCATAGGTGCTACTCCATGGGTCCCTCAATTTTAAATGATTTTGTTTAAATTTTCAAAGAATTTTATAAGATAGTGATGACCATCTTCAGGTATATTTATTAATTCAGCAGGTATTTATTGAATGTCTATTACATTTCAGGCAAGGCTCTAAGCCTTTGGGATCCAAAAAGTTGGAGAAGACATAAATGACTTCTGTGCTGGTGCCTACAGTCTTGTGGGGAGAAAATATTAACTACCAAATGGTTCTGTTTGAAAAGATACAAAGTGATGAGAAAGAGAATAATGAGACAATGGAGATCTTCAGAGAGGATATGGAGGGAAGGATTCTCTATAAAGTGAGTTTGTCAGGTGAAAAAAAAAAGGTGTAATGACTGCCCCAGACCAACCTCTATGGTGGGCAAGATGTTGGTATGTTCCAGAGGCTGAAAGGCCTATGTGACTAGCTGACAGAGGAGAGAGTAAGGGGCAAGGCTGAGGAGGTCAGAAGGAACCAGGTTGACCAGGGACACTCAGATCTCCTCTCTGAGCCCTTCCTTTCCTTCTGTTACCCAATATGGAGACCTGTAGGTTCTGGGAGGAATTGAGATGAGGAAACTGAGGCACGGAGGCATTAAGTCTTTTTTCCAAGATACAGAGCTTATAAGAACTAAAGCACAAAAGAGCTACATAGGGATTCCTCCCCCCTCCCTCTCATCCTTCCTTTTTCTTTCTTTCTTTCTTTCTTTCTTTCTTTCTTTCTTTCTTTCTTTCTTTCTTTCTTTCTTTCTTTCTTTCTTCTTTCTTTCTTTCTTTCTTTCTTTCTTTCTTTCTTTCTTTCTTTCTTTCTTTCCTTCCTTCCTTCCTTCCTTCCTTCCTTCCTTCCTTCCTTTCCATTTATCTGTTTCCATTATAGGAAAAGATATCTTCTTACCTATCTAATATATATATATTAATATGTATATATATATATATCCAAGAGCTACTATGTGTTAGAAATTCTAGGCTCAAGATACATGACAATAAACACAACTGTCAAAGTGTCCACTCTCATGGATCCTTCTTAAGTAAGTGCAATAATGCAAACTAAAGCAGGAACAAGGGATGTAGAATGAGTGAAGAGGGGCTCTTTTAGATAAGATGCTTTATACAGAGAATACCTCTTGAGCAGAGGTATGAATTAATGAGGAAGCAGCCATCAAGTCTGTGCTCTGCTTTGAGAGAGCTATGTATTTAGCATTTTCAAGCTCAGGGAAACATGATTGTTTTCATGAGGTAGCTTGAAACACACACACTATGACTATTGTGCATGTGTGCGTGTCTTTGTGTGTATATCTTTATTGGTCAATCTTTTCCCATGCCAGAGATGATAAGAAAAGTTTAGCCTAGACTGTGTAAGCAAGAATGATTTGGAGGCTTCAGATTAAAAATATTTTTGCTAGGTTTGGAGGGTCATGGAGGCAGTGTTCATGAAGGGAAAAGATCTAGCTGGATGGAAGCTCATGTGTGTTTGAGACATGAAGAAACTTAGCTTTAGTGTCTACACACCAGGCATCAGTTACACCTGGACAGACTATTATGACAGTAGATTTTAATTTTCAGTTTTTCTCATTCAAGAGCAGACTTCTACAAAAGAGTGGCAGAGACTGGTGAGCCTAGCAAAAACCAGTAGAGGTTTGTGGGGAAGACCAAATGTTGGAGTTGGTTACCAGGGGTCTAGATAACTGCACCACATTGCCATAAAATATTGAAAATAAAGCCATACTCATCTCTTTCTCCATTTCATTCTCCATATATATATATATATATGGAATAAATATATATATATATATATTTCTCTTTTTCCAAAAGACTTTCTGTTGCTTAAAAAGATTTAAAATAAAGTAGAATTCTGAACATGGTTAGAATGAACTGTTCCAATATAAGGTGAGAAGCAAAGGACCATTTGTCATGCTAAATCGTTGGAATGTCTAGCCATAAATGAAAAATTAAAAGGCATAATTGTTCTTTTTTACTGCTCTTGTGGAATGAACTCCTCAGGATTAAAACTGGCAATCTACAGGTCAATTCCAACCATTGTGAACTTCCTTATGTCTATGGCCAAGACATTTCAGAGGGTTCTAGATGATTTATTGGGTATTATGCAATTATTATCCAGAGAAGAAAGATGATGTGCTTTTGACCTATTATTCTAGAAACTGCTCAAGCATCTATCCATGCTTCCATCCTCCTATCCCAAAACCATTTATGGAATATTGCAAATGACACAGAGATGAATGAGGTATAATCTCTGTTCCCTAAAAGTGCTGAGGTAAAGAATCTCAAATAGGATTGGGGTGCTTGAGGACAATTCTTATAAATATTGATGATTATTATCATCCTTAAAGAAGAAAGTGTGGGCGTTCTGTAGCTAGAGAAAGTGAGAAAAAGTTTTCCAAGTAAAGGAAATTGTATAAACCTGTGCCTAGGCACAGAAGGATAGAAAAGCAAGACTTATTCAGGGAACCACAGGAGATTGTCATAGCTGGAATCCAGACTGCATTATTTGGTCAACGGTAAGAGAAAATATATAGGGGGAAAGAGTGGTCAGCAGGGAGCTTCAGGAGTATTCAAGGCAAGGTTATGAGAAGCCAGGGCACAAATAGGGTGAACTGGATTTGATGCTGGTAGCCATGAGATATCATGACCATTTTTTTACATCATAAGTATCTAGCCTACATCTTTGAAGCTGTATTGAGTTCTTAGGGAATACTTGTTATTGAGTGGCATTTTTTTTTTTTGCAATGATTATCATTGTAGAGTGGGGCAGAGTAAATTATCCCATTTTATGGAGTTGAAGATGTCACTTAATTCTTTTCCTGTTGGTCCTCAAGTGGTGAATAGTCCTTTTATGGACCCTTCCTAGATCAAATAGTTTCAACATGAAATCCTGCAGACAATTGAAAAAGGAAAGGCGGTGGGGGGGGGGGGGACTTCAAAAAACTAAAAGGTCTCCATTATACTTCTAAGCCATGTGTAAATTTTTGTCATATATCAGTTACTCTGGAAACATGGCCATGGTGTGATGTTGCTTCTCATTCATGAAGGGAATGCTTTTGTTCTGAATCTTCAGAAGTACCTGGCCTAGTGCCTGGGACAGAGAAGATACTCAGTTAATGCTCAACGAGTTGATTTGTTAATGACCCAAATCAGGCTGTGAAAAGGCCCATTTGAACATTTAGTGCATCACATGTGTTAAATATGAGGAAAACCAGTCATAAGAGCAAAAGTAGGTCAATAACAGCAATATAACAACAGCTTAATAGTTATCATTTCCTGGATATCTACTCAATGCTAAAGCATGGTGTAGGGCTCTTCATATATCATCTGACTTATTTCTCACCATTCCCTCACTGCTCACTATTGTCAACCCCATTTACAAATGAGGACATTGAGGCTGACTGCAGTGACCCAACACTCTCAAGATCTCACAGGTGAAGAGCAGAAAAGTAGGATGTGAACTCAGGTCTATTTGGCAGTAAAGTTTATGCCTTTTCTTGCCTATTGCTGTTTCCATATATTTCCAGGTGTTTCTTGTGAAAGGGGAAACACGTTTGTTTTCCTGGCTCCAGAGGACCGAAAGCAGAACCTGGTTTCTTCCACGATGGGAAGGAGGAGGGTTTTGGCAGGATTTTATGACTACCATGATTCTCAGAAAACAGAAGTGACTTTTCTGCAAGTCTGACTTTTCTCCCCTATTCCTGGAGATGAAACCCTGATGTGAAAAGTGGACAATTATCTCTTAGATGACCTATAGAATAATTTCTATTTTATATATATATATATATATATATATATACATAGATATATACACACATATGTATACCACACACACACACACACACATGCTTCCATCACTAAAATATTAAGATATTCTTTGGATAGTAACAGTAACAACAGTTCCTGACCTGGATAATGTTTCACATCAGACAAAACACTTGCACAAAGAATCTTATTTGATCCCAAGTGACATCCCTTTGAAGATGAAGTAGCTGCTGCTCAGAGAAAGAGTATGATTTGCCCAAGGATACACAGAGTGAATAGAAGGCTTGGAAAACAGACCTGACGCAAATAATTTCAAGGCCAGTGCTCCTTCCCCTATGAATGTTGTCTACTGCATTGGAGCAAAAATCCAGGTCTGTGGTAAGTATCATACAAAGTGTACACTCCCTTCCCATGATGAGCATCAGTCACACACTGCAGCTATTTCTGACTTTTGTCCCTTTCTATGTGGGTCAATATCCCTGAGGCCTGGACTTCCCTCTGGTAAGAAAGCATGCATCAGGGTCTCTGTTAACCATCTCTATCAGTGTAATATGCTGTTTCCTGTCCAATTGCCCCATTTCCATCAGCAATTTATGCTCCCAGAGATGCCTGAGTGTTGATTCTGACCCCGATTACTCCATGTCTAGTTATTCTTCCTGACGTGTGAGCACAGGACACAAGTCTAAGTGCCCCACTTAGGCAGCTCATAGGGGCCAAGCCTTGCTCAGCCAGGGGCATGCTGACTCCTCACTATGGAAAGTTTGTCTGTGTTCTAAGTGTAAGCAGATGTCCCCAGCTGCCAGATCATGTGGTCATAAGAAACCAATCACCCACTCTGTACAAACATATATCATCAGGTCAGTCCAAAGGTGCAAGCAACTCATCCTGCTTCCCATAAAACAGTGGGTGAGTAAGGGGTGGGGGGCTTACAGAAACTGGCCAGAGCAGTTCATCTAAGGGCAAAACTTGTGTGGTTGGATGGTATATGGATGGTGAAATTGGGCCAAAGAAAGTGCTGCCCAAGGTTATGGTGGATACTCAAATTGGTCCTGTGACATCATCTGAACACTTTCAATGCTATACATATGAGGGCACCAAGGTTTGGGGAAGGAAGTGACTTCCTCAACATCTGATAGCAATCTAGTGGCTCAGTCAGGGCTTTTTCACAGGTCAAAATTCCAGCCTACTATTCATTCCATTATGTGTGGCTGCCTATGCCATTAGTTTTCTGGTGGCCTTCTGTGCATGCAGTCTTCATGTCTCTCCTGTTTTGATTCCTGGTGGCTTTTTGGGTGACTTGTCTATACTATATGAACTTTCTTAGAGAACAGTGATAACATTGCATTTAATGGGGGTTAATATTGGGTCAGCCTAAATATTTCATGTATTGTATTGTACATAATAATCCCCAAATACCATGAAAAGCCTTTTACTCTCCTATTTTAAAGGATACTCAGGGGTGCCTGGGTGGCTCAGTCAGTTAAACTGCAGACATCAGCTCAGGTCATGATCTCAAGGTTTCTGAGTTCAAGCCATGTGTCTGAGCTGCACAGACAGTTCAGAGCCTGGAGCCTGCTTTGGATTCTGGGGCTCCTCTCTCTCTTTGCCCCTCTCCTGCTCACACTGGCTCTTTGTCTCTCAAAATTGAATAAATGTTAAACAGAATTAAAAAAGGATACTCAGAAATGGAAAGAAAGTCACCCATGCAATTTGCAGGTGGCACAAACTAGATTCACATCAAGATGGGCTCCAAAAGCTTAGTATTGAGGCACTCAGTTGATTAGCACTGGAAGATGGCTGGGTGATCAACATTCATTCGCTTGAAAGGAAATTTTTCAGAATCTTATGTGCCTGTCAGCATATGCGGTTTTGAAGATACCCATGATGCTATTCCACCTCTCTGAGAAGACAGTCTAGTGTTGGAATCAAACACACAAACTCTTCCTTTGTGTTGAAGTTGTATTAGGCAGATGATGGACGAAGTACAAATATGAATAGAATAGAAATTGCACATAAATGTGCCCAAAAGGCAGGGGATGGCTTTTTCAAAGCAAGTGCCACTTTTCTGTCAAAGAAGTTAACATTCAAAGCAGAAGTTGACAATATGTGTAGAGAGATGGGCAGGACAAATTGTGAATACTTAAGGAACTACATATCATTAAATATTGCTGTCTTGTAGAAACATGAGTAGGAAGCTTAAAATATGATATCAAATATACAAGTTATAAGAGCTTTGAATGTTTTGCCAAAGGGGTGTTTATTTCTTCCCCTGAGGCTTTGGAAACCATGGATTTAAGCAAAAGGTTTTAAGCCAAAGAAAGTCACAATTTCCATATCATTTAGGATTAGGCTTGACCACTAATAATGGAAAACTCCAAATTAATACTGGTTTTAAAAACAATAGAAGTTTATTTTTCATGTTAAAACTCTGGAGTTAATGCAGTCCAGAACTGTGATAGTGGCTCTTCTCAGGAATTCCTGGTCTCTCCAACCATTCCTATATGTAGTTTTCAAATTCATATTCAAAACTCATAGTTCAGGCAGCAAGATGGGAGCTGTGATAATTGAGGAAGGGAAGCGTCTTAATCTTTTCGAACTGCTGAAACAACATACTGTATACTGATGACCTATAGACAACACACACTTATTTCTCACAGTTTTGAGGGCTGGAAGTCCAAGATCAGGGTGCTGAGATGGTCAAGCTGTGATAAAGGCCCCCTTCCAGGTTGTAGATAATTGACTTCTTGCTGTGTCCCACATGGTGGAGAGCTTTTTGGGGTCTGTTTTATAGAAGCACTGATTCCAATCATGAAGCTCCACTCTCATGACCTCCCAAAGACCCCACTTTTGAATATTATCACATTGGGCATTAAAATCGCAACATATGAATTCTGGGTGGACACAAACATTCAGATTATAGCAGAAAGACTTTATCACTGTATTCAAGAAGAGTCTCAGAAGCTTGCATAAGACACTTGTGATTTTATTCCATTCACCAGAAATTAGTCACATGTCCGTATCCAGCTACAAAGAAGATTGGAGAAGGTCTACATGGACAGCCATAAAAATAAGGTTGTGTATTTCTCCACTAAAACCAGAGAATGGGTATTTAGGAAAGTTAGCAATCTATGCCACAAGTAGATCTGAAATGTAAAGATCACTCCATTATCCTTATAGTAAATGGACAAGGATACAGGGATATGGCTGAAGATACAAGACTACAGCTGCTGGCATCTATGGGATTAGAAAGATGCTCTCTGTTCCCCCTTCCAGTTATTTAGGCTTTGCCCAATTAAGGAAATTGCTGTCTTACCTTCATTTCCCCACTATTGAGTCAGAGGTGAATATGTCTCTTCCAGCAAATGAGTCATACTTAAGGTTGGGCAAACCTGCCTGAATATGCAGAATGGACCATAACATGGATGTGGCTTGGATTGTATCCTTCATTGACTTAAAATGCTGCTCATTGTACTTTTGACCTCAAATAGATATATCAGATTTCTTATTCTGATTCTTTACAGAACCAGAATAGGAAAGAGGAAGTTTCTTCATTCATATTATTCAGGTTAGCAGTGTCAACATGCTTTGTTTTATGGATATTCATAGAGTTAATTGGTTAAGAGCATGTGTTTCAGAACCAAAAACATTTGCATTAAAAAGCTATGGTACTCATCTCAGGCTGATTTCAGAGTCAGACTTCTCAATCACCATGACATATTGCTTTTTTTCTGAGTTTTTGTTCATTTTTGTCTCTTCCCTAAGCTGTTTGCGTTCAAGTAAGCTGAGAGAAGTGGTCATAGAAGCTTTGATGAGTGTCCCTAAGAGGTGGTGGCAGAACAGTGGACTTGAAGATACCAGAATGTAGCTTGGAGCCCTGAATGCACTCACTTGCTTCTCTACATTCATGTAGTCCCTTGAGGAATTGACTCCTATCCTAGAAGTATGTCTAGTGCTCCACAAAAGGAAAAGCACAGCACAGGTCAGTGTTAGCTCACCTCGTCCTCACCATCCTCAATCCACCTGGTTCTTTACTTCTCATGTATTCTCCTAATGTCACTGTGCTCCTTGCTTCCAGAATCTTGTTGTCTCTAGCTTACTCAGTTTCTCCTACATCATGATTTGATTCTTGGCTATAGTATTCACAGGGATATATGAAACACTGGATCCCCAAGAGAACTACAAGGTTGAGATAGACCATCATGTTTAATGGCAGAGATGCTGAGACCAGACTGGCCTGTATTTGCTTATTTCCTTCACAACTACTAATTCTGGACCTTGGGTAAATTGCATAACTATCCCTGTTTACTTAACTGTAGGAAGGAGGATAATGACAATCCTTATTGTGTATGCTCTTGTCAGGATCAAATAAAATAATATGTAAATATTTGGTATAGTGTTTGGGATACAGTATGTGTAAAAGCAATATTAGCCTCTCATGTTAATTTTGGGATTGGGGGATCAATAGTTAAGGTTGAGGAGTTGGAGAGTCTATATCATGAAGAGTTATTTTATGACAAAGAAGCTAGATTTTGGCCAAAGGGAAGAGGAAGATAGGATAGTGTATTCATTTCCTATTGCTATTGTAATGAATTCCAACAAATTCTGTGGCTTAAAACACCGTGGATTTAGTATCTTGAAGTTCTGGAGGTCAGAAGTCTAAAATGTATATGCAGGACTGTATTCCTCCTGGAGATTCTGTGGAAGAACCTTATCTCTCACTTTTTCTGGTTCCAGAAGCTGCCCATGTTCTCTGGCTCATGGCTCCACATCAGAATGACCTCTGCTTTCCTAGTCCTCATCTTCTTATCTGACTCTGGCCATCCTGCTTCCCACTTGTAAGGATCTTTGTGGTTACAGTGGGATCATCCAGATAACCCAGGATAATCTTCCCATATCAAGATTCTTTTTTAAAAAATTAATGTTTATTTACTTGTGAGAGAGAGAGAGAGCATGAACAGGGGAGGGGCAGAGAGAGAGGGAGATGCAGAATCTGGAGCAGGCTCCAGGCCCTGAGCTTGAACCTGTGAATCAGGAGATCATGACCTGAGCTGAAGTCAGATGCTAAACCAACTGAGCCACCTAGGGGCCCCCATCTCAAGATGCTTAATTTAATTATATCTGCAAAGTTCATTTTGCCATGTAATGTAACGCATTTGTAGGTTCTGGGGATTATGGTGTGGACATCTTTGGGGGAAGCATTATTCAACCTGCCATAGAGAGTAACATGGTTATTTGGGGATTTTCCAGCATCACTCTAGTAAGAACAGAGTTGGAGAGCCAGTTAAAATGTCACTGTAAACCTAAAAAAAAAAAACAAATAATCCAGTTGAAAAAATGGGCAGAAGACATGAACTGACACTTCTCCAAAGAGGACATCCAGATGGCCAACAGACACATGAAATGATGCTCAACATCACTCATCATCGGGGAAATACAAATCAAAACTACACTGAGACACCACCTCACGCCAGCCAGAGTGGCTACAATGAACAAATCAGGAGACTCTAGATGCTGGAGAGGATGTGAAGAAATGGGCACCCTACTACACTGTTGGTGGGAATGTAAACTGGTGCAGTCCCTTTGGAAAACAGTGTGGAGCTTCCTCAAAAAATTAACAATAGAACTCCCCTATGACCCAGCAATAGCACTGCTAGGAATTTACCCAAGAGATACAGGAGTGCTGATGCATAGGGGTACATGTACCCCAACGTTTATAGCAGCACTTTCAACAATACCCAAATCATGGAAACTGCCTAAATGTCCATCAACTGACGAATATATGAAGAAGATGTGGTTTATCTATATGATGGAATACTACATGGCAATGAGAAAGAATGAAATCTGGCCATTTGTAGCAACATGGATGGAACTCGAGGGTATTATGCTGAGTGAAATAAATCAGGCAGAGAAAGGCAGATACCATACGTTTTCACTCTTATGTGGAACAGGAGAATCTTAACAGAGGACCATAGGGGACGGGAAGGGGAAAAAATAGTTAAGGAGAGGGAGAGAGACAATACTGAGAATAAACTGAAGGTTGATGAGTGTGGGGGAGAGGGGAAAATGGCTGATGGGCATGGAGGAGGGCACTTGTTGGGATGAGCACTGGGTGTTATATGGAAAACAACTTGACAATAAACTATATTTAAAAAAATTCCACTGTAAGATGGAGAGAAGGGATATGAACATAAGCATTAGAGGGAGTAGGGATGCTAAGGAAAAATGGGTAATGAGGAAACTGTCCCCAGGACTTGGCTAGTATTATGGATGGAATGTTTGCATCTTCCTTCCAAGTTCTTATGTGGAATTCCTAACCCTCAATGTGATGGTAGTAGGAGGTGGAGCTTTTGAGAGTCATTAGGTCACGACGGTGGAGCCTCATGAATGGGATTAGTGTCCCTATTGCCATGGCCATGTGAGGATACAGGGAGAAGTGGGCAGTCTGCATATTGAAAGAGGGTTCCCATCAGAACCTGACTGTGCTGGCACCTGATCTCAGACTTCTAACCCTTAGAACTGTGAGAAACAAATGTCTGCTATTTATAGGCCACCCAGTCTATGATATTTGCTATAACATCCCAAACTGACTGTGAGGTTACGACAAGGGATGATTTCTGTATTTCTAGCTCAGGTTCAGAGAGGATGGTAGTGTCATTAGAAGCTGGTACAAGTGGAGAAGGTGACTGACAAACTGACCAGGGCTTTCTGAGAAACCCTGCTTACTCTAGCCTGAGGCTCCATTCTTTATAAAAGACAGAGGACAGCCTGGCCTAGAATGGCATTTCCCACACCCTGCTCATTCTTTACAACTTTTTCCAAATCTGTTTCAAATTCTGAATATTCTTTAAATAGACTCTGGTAAAACTTGTCTTGTCCAAAGCAATTAGATTCATGAAACCACAACTCTGATATGCCTACATATTTTGATACACATACAACTTATACATAATCACTGAAATGGGAATATATCTTTCCACTCACCACCAAAAATTGTCTCACATGTTATCAGTGCTAAGCATGCCACATGTAGACGAATACTGGTGTAATGATCAGAACAGAGACTGAGAAATTGAAATCTAAGCTTGAATGAGTCACTAGAGCTCCCTGGACACTCCTTTCCTGATATATGAAAGGAGATAATGCCTAACATATAATGATTTGGTTAGATAGTATGTGGAAAATGTGGGGAACTGTGCCTCATAGTAGGTACCCAAGCAATGTGTATTTATTTCGTGATCATCTGATGATTTTTCCTTGTATGTTTTAAATAATTCCAAGCCTTTTCATGAGGTCTGCCAGTCAAGTCTGATAAACCCACTAGAAAAATGTACTGTCTTTGCAGTCAGGATGGTAAAGTCATTTAAATTTAATGCTATTTATGGTCTCATGAGGCTCCTTTACCTCCCAGATCCTTAGGGTCAAGGGAGTATGGCGCTTAGGGAAGTAACTCATCCTTGTTGACTGTGCTAGGAGAGCCTCGGGTCTGGAGCTGTAGGACTACTTGGAGCTGTAGGAAAACTTGGTTTCTTTAAGATTCAAAGCAGAAGTACTATCTGGCTTGTGGCCTCTCCTAGTAGTGTTACCTCTTGACCCTTCAGGGATTATTTTTAATCAGGTTTGCTGAGGTACTTTACTTAAAATTCACAATTCTAAATGCATAGTTTGCTGAGTTTTGACAGTTGACTAGGGTTGTGAAACCAGCACCATGATCGAGTTCGAGAACAATTCCTACACCACAAGAAGCCTTCAGAACCATCTACAGCCAATTCTCTCTGTCAACGCAGGCCCTAGGTAACCATTCATCTGCTTTCTATTGCCATAGTTTGCCTTTTATAAACATTCATAGAATCACGAAATGTGTAGTCTTTTTGTCTGGGTTTTTTCACTTAGAATTATACTTCTATGAAACATTTCTGTTGTTGAATATATCAGTAGTTTGTTCTACTTTAAAGCTAAATATTATTTTACTATATTGGATATACCACAATCTATGTATCTATTCACCCATTGATGGATATGTTGGTTTTCTAGATTTTTGTGAGTATGAATAAAGCTGCTATGAGCATCTGAAAAAAAAAAAGATTCAAAGCAGAAGACTGAGATGGGAAACCTACTGTTCTCTGGGCTATAGTGGAGTCCTTCCTCTGCTTGTGGTTCTGGGGCTTTTTGCTTACAATGTTTTTGTCTCATGACCCATTTGGGAGCATCACTGAGGGGCCACAAGACAGAACCAAATGAGTTTTACAAAACACTGCAGGGTCTCTCTCCACTGTACCTTCAGCCAGTATAACAGAATTCGACTCAAAGCAGCATTTGCTGAAGATAGCACTGTTTGCATGAACTTTCCAATGATACATCTGGTTTTCCTTTTGAAAAAGGCCCTCAAACCTCATAAAACTGAAGTCTTTTGAATTAAACCACAAATTCCTTATAGCTAACCTCAGCAAAACTCCATACACACTCTGTGTACTCAGTCCCTCCTAACCCCCTTCCTCTTTTCTCCTCCATCTTCATTAACTTAGAGCCAAGCTCACAAGGATAAATCAGAGTTGTTTTTTTTTAATTCACTTCATATTAATCAAAATTATGGGTCATTTTTCTGCCTTAGACCTTTGATTTAGAATAGGTGCCATTTATGGAGCTCTAACAATGTGCCAAGTTCTTTATGTAGTATCCCATTTAATCCTACAACAGTCTTGCAAGGTAGGTGGTATTTTTCCAGTCATTCCAATGAGGAAAGAGAAACACATAGAAGTCAAATAACATGTTCATTGTCTTGCTCCTGCTGGGTGGTACATTTACCAACTCTCATCCTGTTTGTCAACTCCAGTGTCTTCACTTCCCAGAGCTGTCTTTCTATGTAACAGATCCCTAAGACATAATTTACAAATATGATTTGATGTTTAAAATAACTCCTCATTTGCCTCAGGCAATTATTCCCCTGATTATTGACTTCATGGTGGTGATGATTATTGCTATTACTAATAATAGCTGCTGGTACTTTCTGGGTGTCATGGTAACCACTTAACATACCTTATATTCTACAATAATCTCTAGAGGCAAATATTATTATCTCCATTTTATAGATGTGCAAATTGAGATACAAAAAAGTTTGTTAAACTGTCCACATCACATAGGAATCAACTCATCAGAATGGCAAATATTAATAAAAAGCAAACCTTTGTATATGTCAGCACCTTTGAAACATTCCATATGGTTAACTCATTCAATCCTTGTAACAATCTTGCTAAGTGGATAGCATTATCATCTGCATTGCACAAGTGGGGAAACTGAGGCTCACAGCAATGAAGTGACTACTCAAAGCCACACACTAGTCTATGGGATGAGGGGCTTGAATGGGAAACAATACAGCCTTGGGTCCTGACTCCAAGCTTCTCACCACACCTCCAAGTTGACTGACTGATTTCAGAACCTCTTATTCTGGACAGGTGTCTATGTGAGTGGATTTAAGCTGTATTTTTCATCCAGTTCTTTTAGTCTCTGGTGACCTCATTGTGTCGATAGGACAGGATGCATGCCCTGTCAATGGTGATCACTGTTAAGCAGTTAAGATGGTCTGCACTGATGTCTGGGAGTTTGGGCTGCAACTTAATGACATAAGAAGGTGACCTGCAAGTAATATCTGACTCTGTCAGAAAGCTGGAGCTCTGCTAGGCAGGAAGAATCCTCACAGACTGGTGGCTCCCCTTTTGTCAGGCCCTTTTATGGACAGTGTTCTTGTGGTTAAGGCTTAGATCTAAAGGCTGAGCAAATCATACTGTATTCTTCTGGAATGTTGGAAAAGTGGGAAAGTAAGTGTTGAGTGTGTGTGGGGAGGTGAGGGAGGTTCAGTTGGAAGATACACTATTGACTAGAACAAAGGCAGAGGTGGTGTCTATCAGTTCTCTTTTCAAAAAAAAGGGCCAGGAATGGTAGACAAAACGGAGGGATTTTTCTTTAATTGTAGGCATGGAAATAGAGAAACCAGCATCAAGAGGAATCCCAGTGGCAAGGAGAGCTCTAGATTAGGTATTCCTTAATGCTTGATTCTCAAACTTTTTCTTCCAGTACTTCTGCAACTATAAGGACATACATATAGTAGGCCTAAAGTGGAGTGCTGTACACTGGAAATTTCTCTGAAGCCACATGTTTTATTAATCAAATACCTACAAATGTGAATTCACTTTTATGTTTGTTTTAATATGAAATACTTGTTTAAACTCCTGTTCAGTTAAATTTCTTAATTTATGGTATTTATCTTTCTCAGTCTGACTTATTTCACTTACATAATACCCTCTAGGGCCATCCATGTTATCAAAAATGTCAAGATTTCATCCTTTCTTTATGGCTGTGTGACAGTCCTGTGTGTGTGTGTGTGTGTGTGTGTGTGTGTATCACATCTTCCTTTTTTAAATGTTTATTTATTTTTGACAGAAAGAAAGAGAGAGAGCACACTTGCGCGCGAGAGAAGGCAGGTGCGAGGGGGGTGGGGGAGGGGAAGAAAGAGAAGGAGACACAGAATCTGAAACAGGCTCCAGGATCTGAGCTGTCAGAGTTCGAACTCATGAACCATGAGATCATGACCTGAGCTGACGTTGGACGCTTAACCAACTGAGCCACACAGGCAACCCTGTACCACATCTTCCTTATCCATTCATCTATTGACAGACACTTAGGCAACTATGCCCAAATAAAAAAAAATTTTAAATAAATAAAAAATAAATTTCTTAGCCTATTCTAATTTCTAATTTAAAATGATGCCTAATGTTTATCACTGGATGTGAGTAATTTTGAGAACACTGTTTTACATCAATGCTAAAGAAATACCTTCCTACCCTGGATTTATGGGAAGGTATCTTCCAGCAATGCAGAGGCAAAGGGAAGAATGTCTGAAGGAGTCTAATATTTATTTGTCACCGATGTTGTGTCGGGCACTATGTTAAATGTTATACCTATACCATCTTACTTAATAATCACAACAGATAAGCACAGTTGTTATTATTAATCCCCGCTTTACAGATGAAGAAACCAATCCAGAAAGGTAAGAAAGTTAAATTATACCAACTCATACAAAAACACCCCAAAAAACAAGTAATCCAACTAAAAATGGGCAGAAGACATGAATAGATATATGGCCAAAAGACACATGAAAAGATGTGCAACATCACTCATCGTCAGGGAAGTGCAAATCAAAACTACAGTGAGATATCGCCTCACACTTGGCTGAATGGCTAAATCAAAAACCAAGAAACAAGTTCTGGGGAGGACATGGAGAAAAAGAAACCCTCGTGCACTGTTGGTAGGAATGCAAACTGGTAAGCCACTATGGAAAACAGTAATGGAGTTTCCTTAAAAAGTTAAAAATACAATCCAGTAATTGCATTACTGGGTATTTATCCCCAAAATACAAAAACACTAATTCAGAGGGATACATACACCCCTATGTTTATTGCAGCAATATTCACAATAGTTAAATTATGGAAGCAGTCCAAGTGTCTAGTGACAGGATAAATGGATAAAGGAGATGTGGTATAAATATAAATATAAATATATGTATGTACACACACACATACATGGATTATTATTCAGTCATAAAAAGGAAAGAAATCTTTGCAACCATATGGATGGAGCTAGAGAATAAAATGCTGAGTGAAGTAAGTCAGTCAGAAAAAGACAAACACCATATTATTTCATTCATATGTGGAATTTAAAAAACAAAACAAACAAGCAAAGGAAAGAAGAGAGACAAACCAAGAAACAGACTCTTAACTATAGAGAACAAACAGATGGTTACCAATGGGGGGGATGGGTGAAATAGGTGAAGGGGATTAAAGAGGGCACTGGTTCTGATAAGCACTGAGTAATATATGGAACTGTGGAATCACTAGGTCATATGCCTGAAACTATATTACACTGTATGTTGACTATTGCAATTAAAACAAAAATATTAAAAAAAAATACATGCCAGGTCACATGACTAGAACATGCACGAGCCAGAATTTGAAGCTCAGTCTGTCTGACTTTTAAGCATGTGTTCTTTTGAGGAGAGGAAGAGAGTGGCAGAGTAGGAGGACCCTAGGCTTGCCTCATCCCATGAACACAACTAGATAACTATCAAACCAGAAGTCGACCTGAAGACAGAGAGAACAAACTCCCCAACTAAGGGGAGAGAAGAGGCCACGCTGAAGAAGACATTTTTGTAAAGAAGATATACCAATGGTCAATATGTACATGAAAGAAAAGCTTTGTGCAGGGGCCGTATCATAGTCAATGAGTTTACAGGAGGCATGATTATTGTTAATTTAAGCACTAACTCCAGAAACATGCAAATCAAAACCAGAATGAGATATCACCTCACACCTGCTGGAATAGCTATTGTAAAAAAGACAAGATATAATAAGTATTTGAGAGTATGTAAAAAAAAGGGGGGGGGGCGCCTGGGTGGCTTAGTCGGTTAAGCGTCCGACTTTCGCTTGGGTCATGATCTCGCGGTTCGTGGGTTCGAGCCCCGCGTCGGGCTCTGTGCTGACTGCCAGCTCAGAGCCTGGAGCCTATTTCGGAGTCTGTGATTCCCTCTCTCTCTGACCCTCCCCTGCTCACGCTGTCTCTCTCTCTCTCTCTCTCTCTCCTAGAAATAAATAAAACATTAAAAAAAAAAAACAAAAAAAGGGGGGGGGAAACCTTGTGTGCTGTGAGTGGGAATGTAAATTGGTTTAACCACTAGGGAAAACAGTGTGGAAGTTCCTAAAAAAAACTTGAACCACCATATGATCCAGCAATTCCAGTTCTGGGCAATTTATCTGAAGGAAATGATAACACCTACCCACATGTTCACCACAGCATTATCATAATAGCCAATATATGAAAACAACCTAGGGGCACCTGGGTGGCTCAGTCTGTTAAGCATTGAAATCAAGATTTCGGCTCAGATCATGATCTGACAGTTGAGAGTTCAAGCCCTGAGCATGCAGCCTGCTTGGAATCCTCTCTTTTCCTCTCCCTCTGCCCCTCCACCTTCTTGATCACTCATAAATAAATAAATAACAACTTAGTGTCCATTGATAGATGATAGATGAATGGATAAAGAAAATATGGTGCATACATAAATAAGATATAATTCTGCCAAAAAAGTCAACCAAACAAAAAACAAAAACAAACAAAATATGTTCTTTCACCAAATCATCTTATACTGCCTCTCATGGCAAAGCAAAAATGAGCACTATTAATTTAAATGCAGGCAGACAATTAGGTCAGAAGACCCTCTTTCCCTTAGGAAAACCAAAACAAAACAAAAACTATGAACTTCAATATTCCAGTCTGGAACATCAACCCTTTCAAGTTCAATGTTCTGGCCTTTGCTTCTTGTAGAACATGGGCCATCTCATGCTATTGGTTGGTGACTTTTATCTCCTTCTTCCAGGTTAGAAGGCAAGCTATTTATAAGGAGGCATTAATTCTGGTGAAAAAATAGGTTTTATGTCATATTTTGATATGCCATGCATTTTATTCATCACAGAGATTTTATGGAAGATTGAAAAAATGGCCCTCATTCTCTACTCATCCCATAGCCATCACTATGTGACAAAGCTGCTCTTTCATGAAGAGAATAATCTATTACTCTGCTTTTATCCTGGGCTGCCCCCATGTCTTGATTCATCTAACAGAATGTGACAGAAGATGTGATGTGTCAGTTCTGAGTCTAGGCTGTAAGAAGCTTCCCATGTTTCAGTTTCTCTTGCTTACTCTTACATCCCTGTCACGCCATGGGAACAAAACTGGGCCAGAGTGTAGCAGGAGAGACACATGTGGACAGCCACACTCAGAAGCAGGACTCCCTAGCTGAACACAGCTGACCGCATTCTCGTGAGTAAGCCAGCAGAAACCAGAAGAGCCACCCAGCTCTGCCTGCCTTAAATTGCTGACCAGCAGAATTGTGAGCTAAATACATGGTTGCTGCTTTAAGCCACAGAATTTTGGAATGGTTTTTCTTTGCAGCCTCGGATAAGTGACATACATTTCTTAAAATATGACAGAGTGCCAACATTGTGGCATGCTATGGGGACCCAGGGGTGATTAAGCCATGGTCCCTGTTCTGAAGCAGCAGCCAACACTCCAAATGGGAAGTCAGACATGTCAGCCAGTAATCACAGAAGGCAAGTTATGTGATTAATCAAAGTATCTTGTGAAATCCTGTTAGTGGGAATAGTTTTATTTCCTCTGTAAAGAAACCACCATTCCAAGCAGCACAGGACCAGTCAGTTTCAATACTTCTGTGATAGTGTCATCCAAACCTCAGTCTGCAGCAGTGGTCACTCAGCAAGGAGCCTTATGGATTACCCAATGCTATTTATATCTATTCTAGGATCCCCATTAAGCAACCTCAAATGGGAGCCAGGAGCTTGGGATCAGAACTTTTTGGAAAGACTGCTCTAGAGGGATGCTATGCTCTGTTTAAATTTGGAATAGCTAAATATTTGGGAAAACCAAGCAAAAATGTCAGTCTTGATGAATGAAAAGATTAGCAGAGCTGTCAGAGATTTTATTTTACTCCCTCTGACTTTTCAGAAAGACAGTGAAGGCAGTGGCAAGTAGCTTAACACCGAGAAGCTGAATCTGGGTTTGAATCCCAACTGAGGCATTCACTATCCAATCGTTAGCTGGTTCCAGAATCTCCATAAACTCCACCTTGCTTGTCTTTAAATAGGTATAAAGATATCTACCTTGTAAGGTTCCGAGGAGTAAATGTAGCTGGTACATAATTAATGTTAACTCTTTTTCCCATTTCCTTCATTCTTAACTCAAATTTGCTTTCTGTTACCACTTTCTACTTTTTCCTGTGGATCCAACCAGAGTCCCAATACACTAAGCTTCATGAAATTGGATCCTAATTATCAGCAAAGTGGATGTGTTTGAAGGCTTCCCCAGTGTTTGTCTGGAAAAGTTACCTCCTGAAAGTGGCTTTCAATAACTGCTTGAGTAATTGTATCTATTCCTGAGCATGAAGGACTGAAACAAAAGGCTGAGACAAGTCTGCTTGGATCAAACTCTGAATTGAATGCATATGTACTTATCAGCAGCTGGCCTGTCATTTTGGTCCACAGAAGGAATGGTGGTTTCATGACATCCTTGGCACCACAATGGAATCACAATTGGCTGGCACATTAAACATGACCAAGAACACAACTAGATTGGCTGTCCTAGAATTTTTTCTTCAAACGTAGTGAATTTTATATTATGCAAACCAGAAAGGAAGTGGAGGGGGGATTCTTTCCTCTTCCTTTTCTTTGCTTTTAACCTCAATCACATTACTCTTGCTTTAATTTCCGTCTATACAAAGAACGCCTAACAGAAAGCACATGTGAGAATTACGTAAGAGCAGAGCAGAGTGAAAACTTGGTTACTGAGGAGGTGAATGGACAACTCTTGGATGCAGTTTTCTCATCTGCATGATGGGAAGAATCACTTCTGGGGCTAGCACGGGATCACAGGAATGCTCCAAGATAATGGATGTGAAAAATGGTAGTGACTCTACTAAAACACTTTATAGTCTAAAGACCTTTGCCCTGTCCTCCCTGCCTGGAGATCCTTTCCTTTCCTTCAGAGATGTTTGTTGGTGCATCCTTCAGTTCATTCTGGTCTCTGCTCAGATGCCCCCTCCTTAGACCTCCCTTGATTATCATATCCAAAAATGGACATCTCTATCTCCTTATCTTGGTTAAGTTTTACTTCACAACATTTATCTGACATTGTATCATATATTTATATGTTGACTTGTTAATTGGCCATCTCTTGCACTAGAATATCAGCTTCATCAAGGCAGGGATTTTATCTGTTTTGTTCACCTCTCTATCCCCAGCACCTATACTCCTGTGACATAGTAAGCATTCAAAATAAGCATTTGGTAAATGAAGGAATAAGTTAATGAGTGTGCAAGATGTTTTTATGTCAAAAATCGCAGGCACAGAATGGGCATCCTATACGTGTTGGCAGAATTAGTGAGCAGGGATACGCATGTGTGACCAAACTTGGGGAAGCAGGATGCTCCAGCAAGCCTGTGTCTCCCTTACTTAGCACCCCTGCAGATTGTGTAAGGAATGTCCAGACGCCTTCTCTTTCCAGCATGACGTAATGTGGAATGAGAAAACTTGCAGACCATGCTGCTCACAGACGAGACAGATGATCTCATCCCCTTCCTGGGCATTCCCAGGCTTTGCTGTTAAAAAAAAAAAAAATTAAATAAATAAATAAATAAGTAAAACCTAAAATGTTCAGTTCACAGGTGGCTGTTTCAGCCCTCGGTTGTTTGTTGGCAAAATACTGGAAATCATCTCTTAGCTCCCTGGTGACTGGGGGGAGGAAAGACATGTCAGATATTGTCTGGCCCATTCCTTTGGCCAAATGGAATGGATTTTGCCTGAGAAACTAGGATGTAAAGGGGGAGAAATACATTTCAGCATCGGCCACAGGGGACAAGCTGTGAGCAACTAACAGGATGATGGGAGTTTAAAAAGCAAAGTACCAAAGTGTTTCATTGACACCATAAGGCTGAGGTTGTTCTTGGGACTGTTTCAAAGGCTTAGGGTTTGAAAACAGAATGTACCCAATTTCTCTTACATGGCTCACTTTCATTGAAAAACTCCTTTGCCCCCATCAGTCCTCAGTTTGTTCTCAGCACTGATGGAGGTGGGGGGGAGGTGAAGGGGAGTGGTGGGTATGGAGGAGGGCACTTGTGGGGATGAGCACTGGGTGTTATATGGAAACCAACTTGACAATAAACTATTTAAAAAAGGAAAAGAAAAACTCTTTTGGTTTTGAAGTCTGGGTATATTAAAATGATCACAATTCTAATTTATTGATATTTATTGCTGTACAGTTTGCAATCCCTTTAACATGCAGGTCTTCAGAAAAGCCTTGAAAGTGAGGGACAAAGAATAATCCCCATATATAGTTGAGGCTTAGATTCAATAAGGAAGGTATATAGACCATGATCACATACTTAGACTGCAACAGAACTACTAACAGAACCCAGATCTCGTTATCTGATTATCTTTATGTTCAAATCTCTACAATGGAAGCTTCCAGACTTAAATGATAACCTCGATTTGTCACTCACAGAATATATATTCACCCACTTTTTCCATATCCTTTTCTTCCCTCATCAGCAACTAGATACACTATTTCGAACACAAATCTGGGAAAGATCTGTGTGTAAATAAAACTGAAGTCCACCTGGATGTCTCACGAACCACAAACACATCCAAAAGGAGCTGTTGCCTCTGCCCTCCAAATCTGCCATCCCCTGTTTGTACTATCCCCTTCCCATCAATCTATTTCTTTATCTAGAAACTAGCATCACCAGTTGCTTGAGTCAGAAATACAAAGGTTATCCCTGGCTTTTACCTTCCTGTAACACTTTATCCATCCAACCCATGATAAAAATCTTCCAATTATCACTTCCAAAACATGTCCTGGCTCTGTCCATCTTTTCTCCATCTTCATTGCCCACCATCTTAGTTGTAGGCCACCACCATTACTCCCTGGTCTTCCATAAGAGTCTTACAGCTGCTGACTCTTCTTCCACTCTTGTTTCTCCCATTCATTTTCTCCAATAGAAAAAAAAAGTGACTGTCTTATCATGTGTCCATTTCTTGTGCTTATCCCCCACCTCCACACCCAAGGCTTCCTGATGCATCCAAACCCCTTAACATGACCACCAAGCTCTGCTTAATCTTGCTCTTGGCTTTCTCTAGAAACTTATTTGTGCCCTCTTCACACTACCTTATTCCATTCTAAGAGCCTCTGTGTGGAGACAAATGTTTCTTAAGGATAAAATCCACAGAGAAAAACTGGAGCTTGAATAGTAGGATAGATTTCTTGAGATATTGTTTGAGCTGCTGAATCCCACTGAGCCCTTAGCATTGCACTAAGGTACTGAGCTAACACATTCGCTCTCTTAATTAGTTAGTTAGTTAGTTAGTTAGTTAGTTAGTTAGTTTACAAATTATGGTCAAGTCGATTTGAGTTTACTTTCACTTGCAACAAGATATTCCTGGATTTTTAGAAACTAACAAGCATGTGTGGGAAAAGCTGACATGTGAATAGGCAAATTCTCTGAAAAGAGATGGTTGGTATAATGCAGGGAAACACCAGGGACTTTTAGTCAGCCTGGGAGAGGAAAGGGGCCCTGGGAGTCTTTCCTGTAGGAGACAACATCTGGTCTGAATCTTGAAGCATGCGAAGCATTTGACAGGATGTATCTACCAACGAGAGGATGATAGAAAGGCATCCCAGGGATCAAGGAAAGCATGACTCAAGTCATGGTGTGAAACAGTGATAGGATCAAGCAACCACAAGTAGTAGGGAATAACTTTAATACAGCACAGGAGACAGAGTCACAAAAAGAAAAGCTGCAAAGGGAGACAGAGGCCAGAGAAGGAAGTGGCTAACGGGTTATCCTACCAAAATGAAGAGTACCCTAAAAGTTTTGAGGATAAATGTTTCCCTCTTTTAAAATGGGCATTCTTATCCCTGCCCAGCCTACCCTAAAGGATTATGGTGAAGATCTCTCAATAAAATGTCTGTGAAAGTGTGCTTTGAACCAAGTATTAATTAGCTAATTATACAAAGGAAACAAGGAAACTAGACTTTATTGGGCATTTCCTCTGGACCAGCATAGAAACTGAGGGCAGGCAGGAGAAGCTAACAATATGCATGGTGGGTTTGGTGAGTCCTCTGAGCTTTCTGTTCTTGGTAGCAGATGGTAGTAGGACACATGTGGGAGGTGGGAGCTAACCCTGAAGGGAGAGGAAAAACGTATTTCTAATGAACTTGGCCTGTTTCACAACTGCCCAGAGCAAGATTTGCAACTTTCTCCTCTGTGCCTCCCTCTCACATCTCAATAACGCCATGATCCCAGAATGGCTTTTTCGATGCTAAAGTCCAACAACATCAGCAATCAGAAGTTTTGTTTCTGGAAGCTGTGCCCCCAACTTCTCTGCCTGTCTTACTTCCTATATAGGTTAACTCTTTCCCACCAAACCCTGCATCATTACGTAGCGGAGCAAATCCAAGAAAGGCCATAGTTGCAGGCTCTGACATGAGCAGTCCCAGCTCCAGCATGGAGAGATGACTGGGTTCCTGGGTGCTTTGGGGGCTGGAAAACAGGACTCTAGGTGACAATACACCGGAACAAAGGATTTGTTCTCCCATCCATGAGACCAGGAACTCTCAAGCCACATTCTTGGCATCAGCCTTTCTGGACCATTTTCTATGGCCACTAAATGTTGGATTGGCAATGGTCTGTTGCTTCTGCTATTTTACTTTTAAAATGGCATGAGCTGGGACGGTGAGTCTGAACTCTCAGATGTCACAATATGGGTCTGCCCAAATAAAACGACAGAGGATTGTCACAAGAAATGAAACAATGTGCCTCTTCAGTCTAGACTGACTCAATAGTTACTGAGAAGCAGTTCACCATCAGGTATTGCGTTAGCACCTGGATAAGATAAATAAGACACTGCCCAGCCCTCTAGAAGCTTGCAGCCCATCAATGGTGTTAAGCAGCAGCATTAACTCCCAACCAGAAGCCAAAGGATTGCCATCCCTCTCTGGCTCTGCCACAGGGCTGTGTATGCCCACATATAAGTAAATGGCTTTTTGTCTACCAAAATTCTATCTTGGCAAAAAGAGATCATCTTATAAACAAGGTCTGACAAGTCTTGCAGATTTATGGACAAATCTCTCCGTTGCTTTATTTTTAATAACAAAAATATTATTCAAGGAAAACACATTGACTACTAAAATCAATGCAAAGTTTGAATATATGTTTATAGAGAGCACTTGACCAAATGGTAAAAGAGGAGGCAAAGATATCTATTACATTTTGCAATTTCTCCTGATGGATGGTTTATGGTATTAAAGAGTATACATGTCTTCAGAACAAATTTCAAAGAAAATAAATAGTGCTCTATTATTAGGCAAGTCAGCCCTCTGGGCTTGTG
The DNA here is from genome assembly GCF_003009895.1 of Hyaena hyaena. Classification (NCBI taxonomy): domain Eukaryota; kingdom Metazoa; phylum Chordata; class Mammalia; order Carnivora; family Hyaenidae; genus Hyaena; species Hyaena hyaena. Next base: position 8,893,672 of record NW_024080638.1, read on the forward strand.
TATTTAAAAAGGACTAGACCTGAAAAAAAAAGACTAGACCTCATATGTATCAGATAAATGCAAAGGTGACAGGCTCTGGAAAGCTTTTAGATGACTTATGACGGATGGCTCCGTGTCAGGAGTTTGTGTAAAACAGGTTCCCAAAAACTGACTTGGAAGCAAAAGAAATGACTGAATATATTTATCATTTTAGGACTTTAAATATACATGGTAACTTAGCTGACAAATTCAATGGTGTAAGCAGACATTTTAGTGTTTCATCCACATCTCCAATGTTCAAATATATAAACTGGCCAGATAACTTGTTTCTCTGAATCTTCCTGGAAATAGGAGAGACAAGCCTTTAATAGATGCTGTCCTATGCCTCAGCACACATGGGAAGGGGCTGATAAAGCTGCTTGACTCTCACAAAAGCACCTCCTTCCATCTCCAAGTCTCAGTCTCCTGGTCTGTGAAGTGGGGATGATGAAGTACCCACTTCCTCTCCTCACTGGAAATGATGGCACTCGTCAAGGCAGACGACTATGGAAAACCATCCACCTGCACACTGGTTTTATTTTGTATTTGATTCTCCAGTTGAGTTGGAGAGACTCATTAAGCAAATACACCTCTAGAACTTAACACTCCCTTCCCCAAGACTCAGAATGGGAAAAGTGAAGAATTTCCTTTCTCTTATCTGTTATATAAATTTAGAAATGATAAGACACCTCAGGAGAAAGGAAATGGTTGTTGCCTTTCTGATACTTGGTGCCTCTTTCTTGCCCCTGTCCAGATGGACCAACACTGTAAGGGTTGTATATGGAGCATAATGACATTTGAGGGAGGGAATGTGGGAAGGCATTACAGTTTTGAAGCAAATAAAGTTTTGCAAACTCACTTTTCTGAGTCCGGTTGATCTGAGACATTAGCTGTGCCCATGCGATGGATCATTCCAGAGATTTTGTGTGTGTGTTAAATGGCCTCTGATATTTCTGTTACTTATTTATTTTATCCTAGGAGCCTAGAAATATAGTTCAGCTAGATTGGTGGGCTCTGGCTAGCTATACCTTCTTTATACAACTTGATTGGACACATCTATAGAAAGGAAAGGAGGAAACTGTTTTTATTTACTCTAATGTAGAGTCTTCAGAACAGAAGGGCATTCTGAATTTATGTGTAGCTCATAGCTACTGCTTCTCTCTGGAGAAGAAAAATCATGTTTAATATCTGGGTTTAAATGGTTTTTGCTTGTTCCAACCTTATTGCTGTAGAGCCTAGTTCAATCTGTGTGTATTTAAGAAAGAGGAAACCGGCTGGGAACAAAACTGTGTGCTGGTCTCTTCCCAAAACACCCTTTTTTGCAAACTCTGAAAGCCTTTAAAAAGCTGCTTTGATTAGCTTCCACACCACTCCCCCCCAAACACAGAGTGAGATGCTAGTTTGTGGCCCGGGATGAGAGAAAGAGAAGAGCCGCAACTCTCACGGGACAGCTTGGCCACTCAAGTCTTCCAAACCCAAGAGACTTTACATAAATTGGAGATGCCCTGGAAGGGGACCAGCAGCCTTTTGAGCTCTTTACCCATCACTAATTCTGGCTCCAGCTGGACTCCGACTCGGGTGATGAAAGGGACTGAAAGCAGCGGGCTCAGCGAGCCTTTTGGATAGGATCTATTCAAGCTGCATTTACTCACCCTGCATTATGGGGTTTCCATGGCAACAGGTGTATGTTTCAGTGTGTTACATATGGAGGGGCTGTACCTTATAGTCTCCCCTTGTCAGGAAAATCTGATCATGTGTTACTTCCTTTCCTAGTTGTCAGAATGGGCTCTACCATGAGTCAGTCCCCTCTTTCCATGAGATATGCAGACAGAGAAGTGTCCAAGGCCAGAATCCAAGATCCTGAAACCACGGATCCCACTGGAGTCACAGAAGAATGGAGTCTGCTCTAAAGACACTTGGTATGATTGTGGCAAATCAGAAATTGAGGCCCCTCCCCTTTCCTGTTCTCACTTGGCTCCCAGCCTTGGCTGGGATTTGAGGGGGCATAAGATGAAAAGATCATCTGGACATTGTCCATTGTGATTCTTTTTGAAAGAGTGTGGTTCGTGAGACAGCTGGTACCAAGGAGAACTCCACACATGAGGCTGAAATAATTGTCCTTTACGATGTCTGTCTATTGGTCATTTAACAAGCCTGAGAATTGGGAGTTTGCAAACAGTTCATGGGATCACAGAACTATATTTAAAGGGAATCCAATTTAATATCGTTATTGTAGGAGAAAACATCCTCTCTCTTACTCTTCTGTTCCCACCCACCTTGGGTCATAAAATAAGAACCTCTTCCATCTGGGAACTTTCAGGAGGAAAGAACTGATTCTTCTTTCTAGCCCCTTCACTTACCTGTCCCCACAGGAGAGGGTGTCCTTGTCTCATGTTGACAAGGATCTGAGTTCTGTTTGTCTGTACTTCTCTATAGGGTGGGTCTCTGTGTTAGAGACTGTGTGCCATGTGACTTCTCTTGAGTTCTCATGTGTCTTGGTGCTTGTCTTCTATATTAGATTATAATTTAAATATATTTATCCAGTTTAGTGATTTCATTTATGAATAGTTATAATTCAGGGTTTAAAAATCAGTAGCCCTTAAGACAAATCTGATCTTTTGATCATTATTGTTTTGCTTGTAGAATAATTATGGAATTTTGATTTAGATATTAAACTTTAAGAATTGAGAAACTGTACACTACAATTCTGAACTTCCAACTGATCTTTGAGTATCTGGCAGCTGGTCTTACATGGCAATAATCGGTGAATAGGAGAGCCAAGTCGGACCCTCTAGGTGGAGCCAGGCGCTCTCATTTGGCAGAGGGCCCTTGACACCCACTTCATGCATTTGCAATATCTAACACTCCAGTGTGTGTTTGAGTGGATGCCTTCTACTAACGTGAGGCTGGATACTGAGAGAAGTCCTGATCCTCTATAAGGAAGAGATCGTATGTTAAAGTTTGTGTGACATGTGTCATGCCCTTGAGTATGCTACTGAGAGGTGTATGGGAAGCCAGGATTTCCCCCGTGGCCCAGTTGGGTTAGGGCTTGCTCTCCTTAATGACAAAGTGCTGTGGTCTAATTATAACACCACCTGTCCAGGCACTGAATTGATGGCAGAGAGGAAGGGGAAGGAAGCTTCCCCTGGGAGGAGCAGAGCTGGGTTCTGGATAATGAATAAGATTTCAGTAGGGAAAGAAGGAGGAGAGAGGCTTTCTGAACTGAAGGGTCATATGGTGGGGGGGAAGGTAATTATAAAATATATGAAACCTTAAAAGATTATATATGTTTCGGCATGCCTAAAATGTAGGATGTATGACAGGGACCTGGGAAAGATGAGGCAGGGACCAGGTAACAAAGGGTCCTCTACAATGGAAACAATGGTAACAATGGAAATCTACTGAAAGCTATTTTTTTAATTAATTTTAATTACATAAGCGATGCACAATGACATTTTATTTGAAAGGTCTAAAACATTAAAGATAATCTTCTTTTTGATATCTATCTAATCCTTATATCCTTTTCATCTTCCTAGAGCACCAGGGTTTCTCAATGTTAGCACTCCTGACATTTGGGGCTAGATAAATCCTTACTGGAGGTGACTGTCCTATGCACTGCAGGGCATTCATCAGCACCCCTGACCTCCACTCCCTTCATGCCTGTAGCACTACCACACTTCTCAACAGTTTAGAGAACCACCAAGGTCCTCTAGACATTACCAAATCTCCCCCGGGGCCAAAATCACTCCCAGTTGAGAACCATTGACCTAGCAGTAACCAGGGTCATCCATTTGCTATAGAAGCTCACAGACCTATTTCTATACATTCACCTGACCATATATTTACACATTTTTTTCTGTTCATGTTCTGCTTTTCTTTTTCACATATGTACTATATGTTTACATGCATCCATTTTTAATGTGCTCTCACATACCTTTGAATTTGGGATATCTAAGCATGCTGGTACATAGGAAGCTGTCAGGTGTTTTTTTTTTTTTTTTAATAGCGTAATATTATGTAGTAGGGAAATATCAGTTTACTTATCTGTATCTATGTGATTGAACCTTTATTTTGTTACTTTCTTCTTTTCTTTTCTATTTTAAACAATTCTGCAATGAATGCTGTAACACTACTCCCTCAAGCACATGGAAGTCTGTACCCAGAATACAAGGCAGGCTTGCTGTTATTCATCTCCAAAATGACTACACCATTAACTAGATTCTTTGTGCTTCTTAGGGAAATGCTTCTCTCCTATTGAGATCAACCCTACAGGGAAAAGGAAAAGGGGGTCAAAGGAGAGGATGGCAGAGGAGAAAGTGAAGAAAACAAAGAGGGGTTTACCAGCCACTCCACTGATTGGAACCACAGTGTTGCCGCATATTGGTTCAGGAAAAAAAAAATGTTTTGGTGAGGAAATGAATAGCACAACAGGGTGCTTCAGATATCAAAGGAGGCATCCTGGCACAACAGGGGGGAGAGAGAAAGATGAAGTTTCCAGATTTGTTTCCCAAAGTTTCTCAAGACTTTGCCCTCCAGCCTCGGATTTGATCCACAGCCAAAACCAACCAGCCTCTAATATGCTTTATCCCAAAGAAATGCGTCCCTTTAATTTCCACATAAGCCAATTATCTGAGATATGTCTCGTGTTTTGAGAATATATATATTCTCAAATATATATATATATATATACACCCTCAATAGACCCCTTCCTTCATGGGCTGACAGGTTGGTACAGGGCTCACTCCTCCATGGGAAATTAGTTTATAATCTTATCTTTGTTTATCTTACTGCATTAGTGGGCATTTAGTGTCTCACAGCCTTCCCCGTAATATATCAGGGAGGAGGGTCAGAGCCTTTGGGATTAATCAGCTTTGTTCTAGAAGAAGCTGTACTTTAAGGTTCCCATTTTGCATCAGCCAGTGGCATGCCTGATGAGCAATTTCCCTCCCATCCTTCAATATCTGGCTTCCCTTGGTAAACACATTAACCTCCTTGCTCTCCTGACTTACTTCCTTGATGCTTCCTCTATAATATCTTATATACTTATGTTAGATCCTCTAATGCATCATCTCCTATGAGCAATATCTTAGGGCAAGACTACACCCAAGGCAGTCCCATGCCCCCAATACTATCGGTCAGTGAGTCATAGAGCCAACCCAAGTCAGGAGGTAGAGAAAAAGACGCCATCTCACAATGGGAGGAAGCCTAAAGTGTTATTGGAAAGCAGCCTGGATATAAGGAGGGAATTACTGTAGCTATTTTTATAAACAATCTATACAAGATAGTTTTATTAAAATTAAAAATGAATATACTCTGTAACCTGACAATTCCATTTTTCTCTAACCCGAAAGAAAATATACACATGTGTATGAGGAAATATGTGTTAGGACATTCATTGCAAGTCTGTTTGAAATGTAAAGCAAATATACTCAAGGTCTAATAATATAGATATAGATATACTGTGATATATGCACACCACAGAATACTATGTCATGTTGAAGAGAAAATAAAACAAAACAAAACAAACAACCTGACAGCTTTCCATGTAGCAGCATATTTAAATTTGTAAACACTTAGTCATGCAAAATAAGCAAATTAAAAATTGATGCATGTACTATAACATACATGAAAAAGAAAAGAAAGATCACATTCTATTGGTAAATATACATACAGGTAAATATATAGAAATAGGTCCATGAACTTTTATAACAAATAAACAACACTGGTAACTGCTAGGTCACTGGTTCTCAACTAGGGGTGATTTTGCTCTCATAGAACATTTGGCAATGTCAGGAGATAGCTTTGGTTGTTTCAACTGGGGATAGGGTGATGCTACTGGCAGGCAGTAGGTGGAGGCCAGGGATGCTGTGAAATATCACATGGTGCACAGGACAGCCAACTCCAGCAATGAATGATCCAGCCCCAAATGTCAATGGTACCAAGGCTGAGGAGACCTGATGTTCTAGGTAGATAAAGAAGAGGTCAGAATAAAAAGATAAGGGTCAAAAAGTTTATCTGTAATGCTTTAAACCTTTAAAAATGTACTTATGGATTACGTATGCAGCTACAAAGTGATTGGAAATTGACCTTCAGTCGATTTCCAGTGACCCTGGAGAACCTTTTGTAACCTGATTTCTGTCTTGTCTCTCCCTATATATCCTACATTTTAGACATGCCAAAATATTTATACTTCTTCAAAACTTCATGTGCTTCATGACTGAATTTTACATGGTGTTCTGAGCTACAGACAGCTTCAGTGTTTATTCTACATTTCAGCTTGGATGTCTACTAGTAGGCCAACATTAACCTGCACTGAACAGACCTCTTGATTTCTACCAGTCCCAAGCTTGCTCTTCCCTCCATTGTTCCCTTATTAGGGCTTGGCAGCTCCCTCCCCCTCATTGCCCATTTGCCTTACTTCTCATTCCACCCACAGCACCTGTTGGCTCTACCTGCAAACTGCATCCTGAACTGACCATTACTTACTACTTGTCACCTTAAGTAAGCCATCTTTATATCTTTCCTAAGCCACAGAAAAGGCCCAGAGAGGATGAGGGGGACTGGTTCCACACAACCAGGAAAGCAGACTGTAGGGAGTGAAAAAAACTGCTGAGGAAAGCAAAGTCTCTAAGGAAGTGTCACTGAGGACAGAGTATGGAAATATGTCCTTTTTGGTAATAAAGGAAATGCTAAATTAGTAGAATAAAAACTTTACTCATAAATACAGTTGGTTAATTTTTCAGAGAGTCTTTTCAAACTGGGTTTGCATGTGGTCATCAGACTTTGGGAGTAGGATTTAGTCAGAGGGCACAGCAGCCCTTTGTTAGTGTGGCCATATGGCCCATGGTTTGCTATGGCAACAGAGAGGGACAGCACAGTGTTCTTGAAGAGGAAGAGAGTGGGAATGCGGATGTGCTCAGTGAGTCAGCCCAGGTTGGGGCTTGGGGTGGAGATCTCACCAATTCATGGGATTGAAGTGGAAGCTGATTATGTTTGATGAACCCTGGAGTTAAGTCAGTGACCCGTATAAATCTCCAGCTTCAGCCCATACTAACTGAGCTTACTCAACAACCAACAGTCTCACTTTCTTTATCTACAAAATGGGCTTAATACTTTCTGGGCAGCTTCTATTCAACATCGTATAGGAAGTCTTAGCTAGAGCAATTAGATAAGAAAAAGAAAATAAAGGGCATTCAAATCAGAAAGAATGAAATAAAAGTATTTGCAGGTAACAAGATTATATATTTAGAAAATCCTAAAAGAAAAAGAGAGGAAAAAAAGAAAAGGGGGCACCTGGGTGGCTCAGTTGGTTGAGCATCTGACTTTGGCTCAGGTCATAATCTTGTGTTCATGAGTTCAAGCGCCATGTCGGACTCTGTGCTGACAGCTCAGAGCCTGGAGTCTGCTTCAGATTCTGTATCTCCCTCTCTGTCCCTCCCCTGCTTGTGCTGCCCCTCTCTTTTTCTCTCTCTCTCTCAAAAATAAAGACTAAATTAAAAAGAATAGTAAAAAAAAAAAAAAAAAAGAAAACCCTAAAAGTTCAACAAAAGACTGTTAGAACTAATAAATTCGGTAAAGGTACAGGATATAAAATCAACATATGATAAATCAGTGATATTTCTATACACAAACCATGAACTGTCTGAAAGGGAAATTAAGAAAATACTCCCAATCACAATAGCAATAAAAAAAAATAAAATATTTAGGAACAAACTTAACCAAAGAGACAAAAGATCCATACACTGAAAACTATATTGCATTAATGAAGGAAATTAAAGAAGACAAATAAAGATAAACAGAAATGCATCTTGTAATCCATGCATTGGTGGAATTATTATTAAAATGTCCATCCTACTCAAAATGATCTACAGATTTAATACAATCTTTATCAAAATCCTAATGGCATTCAACCAAAAGCAGAAAAAAATAGCACTAAATGTCATAAGGGACCAGAATGCACAAAGCAATCTTGAGGAAGAAGAAAAAAGGCAGAGGCATCACACTACTTGATTTCAAAATATACTACAAAGCTATAGTTCCATATAGACAAATGGGACAGCATAGAGCCCCCAGAAACAAATCCATGCATCTACAGTGAACTGATCTTCTGCTAGGATGCCAAGAACACACAATAGGGAAAGGATAGTCCCTTCAGTACATGGTGTTGGAAAAACCAGGTATCCATATGCAGAAGAATGAAATTAGATCCTTAATCTAACACCATACACAAAAATCAACTCAAAATGGATTAAAGCCTTAAATATAAGACCTGAAGCCATAAAACTACTAGGAGAAAACAGGGAAATAGCTTCTTGATGTTGGTCTGAGCAATGATTTTTTGGTTATGACTCCAAAAGCATAGTAACGATAACATAAATAGACAAGACTTAAGTTGAGCTAAAAGCCTTTTGCAACAAAGAACAATCCACAGAGTGAAGAGAGAATGTATAGAATGGCAGGTAATATTTGCAAACCATGTGTCTGATAAGGGCTTAAAACCCAAAATATCCAACTCCATAGCACACTTCTTTTTTAAAGCATTTTATGTGTTTTATTGAGATATAGTTCACATACCATAAAATTCCTCCATTAACAGTGTATAATTCAGTGGTTTTTTATTATATTCACAAAGCTGTGGAGCTACCATTACTACCTAGTTCTCAAATATTTACATTACGGTAAAATAAATTCTGCACTCATTGGCAGTTACTATACCTTCCTCCCAGCCCCTGACCACCCAATCATCTGCTTTCTGTCCCTATGGATTTTGCCTATTCTGAATATTTTATATAAATGGACTCATACAGTATGTGCCTTTTTGTGTTTGACTTCTTTACCTCACTATCATATTTTCAGGGTTCATTCATGCTATAGAATGTATCAGTACCTCAGTTTTTTTTTCATAGCTGAATAATATTCTGTCATATGAAAACATGTCCACACAAAAACTTGCATACAAAAGTTCATAGCATAGCATTACTCATAATAGTAAAAAGGTGACACAATCCAACATTTTGCAATTAATGAATGGATTTTTTACTTTATGGATCTGGGAGGACCTAAGTGTTATTCAAAGTTTTGTATGTAACAGCTATTAGGTGAACGGCCAATAAATAAATGAATGGATGACTACTACCTCTATTATAATATGTAACAATTGACTATTATACTAATTATGATGGTATGACAATATTGAAAATCAGGGAAATTATTACTAATCAAATCATGTGCTTGGTTAGATTTCTGACTCTCTCGAGATTTTAGTCCCCTTGTAATAAATTGGGGGTGACAGTGATGGTTAAAATACAATCAGGGATGTGATTATTATTCTTATATGTAAACTGAATTCCCCACTATACCCTTCTCCCTTTTGCCTGGCCTGCTGTATGTATTACAACAACAGGCAATCACTGGGCATTTAAGACGTGGACTAGTAACTAAGAGTGAAGGACTCACTGCTTAAGAATTTCTTTGTATCATATGATTTCATTCATATGGGGAATTTAAGAAACAAGACAAAAAAGATGCTCAACATCACTATTCATCAGGGAAATGCAAATTAAAACCACACTGAGGTATCACTTTACACCTGTCAGAATGGCTAAAATCAAAACACAAGAAATAACCTCTCCTGTTGGTGAGGATGTGGAGAAAAAGGAACTCTCATGCACTGTTGGTGGGAATGTAAATTGATGCAGCCACTGTGGAAAACAGTATGGAGACTCCTCAAAAAAAGTAAAATAGAATTACCATGTGATTCAGTAATTCTACTACTGGGTATTTACCCAAAGAAAATGAAAAACACTGGGGCACCTGGATGACTCAGTCGGTAATCGTCTGACTTCAGCTCAGGTCATGATCTTGTGGTTCATGAGTTTAAGCCCCGTGTTGGGCTCTATGCCAGCAGCTTGGAGCCTGCATCCTGCTTCAGATTCTCTCTCTCTCTCTCTCTCTCTCTGCCCCTCACCCACTCATGCTCTGTCTCTCTCTCTCTCAAAAATAAATAAACATTAAAAAAATTTTTTTAAATGAAAATGAAAAACACTAACTCACAGAGGCACTCATATGTCTATTGCAGCATTATTTACAAGAGCCAAGATATGGAAGCTGTCCAAGTGTCCATCAACAGATGAGTGGATAAAGATACAATAGAATATTACTCAGCCATAAAAAAACGATGAAATCATGGCATTGGCAACAACACGGATGGACCTAGAGGGTATAACGCTAAGTGAAATAAATCAGCCAGAGAAAGAGAAATACCATATGATTTCACTCATATGTGGAATTTAAGAAGCAAAACAAATGAACAAAGGAAAAAAAGAAAGAAACAAAAAATGGACTGTTAAAAGCAGAACAAACGATGGTTGCCAGAGGGGGGCGGGGGTAGGTGAAATAAATAAAGGGAATTAAGAGTACACTTACTGTAATGAGCACCTAGAAATATACAGAATTGTTGAATCAGATTGCACACCTGAAACTAACACTATGTCAATTATACTTCAATCCAACAAAGAAAGAAAGAAAGAAAGAAAGAAAGAAAGAAAGAAAGAAAGAAAGAAAGAAAGAAAGAAAGAAAGAAAGAAAAAAGCTTTTCAGACTCAAAATGGAAAAAAAACCCCACATTTCTTTGTCTCAAGCAAAATTCAGTTCTTTCAGAGCTAAAACTATACTTGTTTTCCTGGATAGTATAAAATTAGTTATAAAATGTTGATGAATCTCTGAAGAAAGGCTGAGCTTGAGAGTCACATATTTTAGGATTTTAATGTTTGTTTCATGTTTTCTCAAATCACTAAATCTGAAGCTTTCTAAGGCAGGACCATATCTTTATCATCATGTCTTCAGTGACAAGCAGAAGCATTGGTACTTAGTAGGTGCTTCTCTGATGTTTTGCAGATGACTAAATAGATAATATTTGATATAAAGAGGTCAAAACTGGTCTGTGGCCTCAGTGTGAACATGTGAATTCAGTGCCCCACAAGTTTACTCCAAACAGATACCAGCAACAGTGAATTGCAGTAGATCATCCAAGGAAATTGTGCCTTGCAGACATGACCTGTTCCCAGCCCAACTTATTGGGAAAGGGTATGACCTTGTGCAGGCAGACTAGGGATGGGCTTGCTGAAGGAGAAAGTTGTGCCATGGGAAATCAAATATATTACCCAGGGCCTTTCACAGACTGAGGGACAAAGCAGATTATTTGTGGTGGGAACAGAGACAGTCATTTTAGTCCGTATCTCTAGACATAAAAAAAAAAAAAAAAGAAAAGAAAAATGCTAGCCGTCTTTGTGGCTGAGCCCTGGAGAAACTAACCTCAGAGCCATATGGCTGATGGGAATGAGGATAAGGAGACTAATTTCATCTGTAAAATGATAGGCCTGAACCAGATAATGATCACCCATCTCTCCCAGCTCTGCTGTGTGGTTTTTTTGAGAAACCCTTCAGAGGGGGATGTGGCATCCCTGAGCACCCACAGCCAGGCGAGCCATAGGGGTGCCGTGGGGGTCCTGCTGGGGGCTTTCTGACTTTTCTCTGTAGCTGTGTGCTTCCAGCTTCCCCTCTTTCTGCACACAGAGCCCCTCCTCTGCTCACATGTGTCTTCCTACACACGCACACACATGTTATCTACACAAGAGATGCTCACCCTGAGGGCAGAAGGCTTTTAGCTACACTGGTTTCGAGAGCCATCACTGTCACTGGTGTGTTGCTAAAACTGGTGTGTTCCCTTTGTACATTCTCCCATAGCTTCCATTGCATTGGATTAAAGTCCAAATCCTTGTCACAAGCACCCAAGACCCTAGAGTGCGGGAGGCTTTTAGTTAACCTCTCTGGGATCATTCCCTGGTTACTGTCTCCCTCATCATTCCTGGTTACTGGACTAAGTGGTGTTTTTCATTTTTCTTTTTTCTTTCTTCTCCTCTCCTCCCCTTCCCTTCCCTTCCTTCCCCTCCTCTCCCCTCCCCTTCCCTCCTCTCCTCTCCTCTCCTTCTTTTTCTCCCCCCCTTCACATAGACCATGTCTTCTCTCATCTGGAACTTTTGCAAATATTGCTTTTTATACTTTTACAAAAACTCATGATCTTTAAATATGTGAATCATGGGGCACCTGGGTAGCTCAGTCAGTTAAGCATCCTACTCTGGGTTTTGGCTCAGGTCATGATCTCATAGTTCGTGGGTTCATATCCCACATTGATCTCTGTGCTGATAGTGCAGAGCCTGCCTGGATTTCTCTCTCTCCCTCTCTCTCTGTCCCTCCCCTGCTCATGTTCTCTTTCTCTCTCTCAAAATAAGTAAATTAACTTAAAAACATAAATATGTGAATCAGACCACAACTGATCCTTGCTGAAAACATCCAATGGCTTCCCATTACATGGAATAGAATTACATGGTTTTACCAAAGCTGACCCTGCCCCCCTTCTTCCATTTCATACCTTCTTTGCACTATGATAGTGATGATTGACTTCTTTGTGTGCCAAGAACATGCCAAGGTCTAAACCTAAGACCTGTGCACTAGTACCTTATTGCATGCACATTAGTTATCCACAGCATTTTATGGCTGGCTTCTTCTCTTTTCTAGGGTTTCTTTCAACTAAAATGAAACTTCCTGGGAGTGGTCATCTAAGATCACCAAGTCTAAAATGGTTTTTCCCCACCAGTCTGTTTTGTTTTCTACATGGAATGGATCCTTCTTTTTTTTTTTTTTAAATCATTTATTATTGATTGACCAGCTGGAAGGTTGACTCTGTAAGATCAAATATCTTAGCTGTCATGTTCAGTACTGTATCCTCAGTTTTTAGAATAGTTTCTAGAACATGTTAGATATTCAGGACTTCGTTGAATGAATGAATGATTGAATGAATGAAAATATCTGTCATTACCCTGTCCCTCCTTTCATATATCTAACTTCTGTGTATCTCTGAGCTCCTCACTTAGACATCACTTCCTCCAGGAAACCGTTCCCTGACCCTGGAAGATGAAGTAGGTGACTCTCATCTGTGTTCCCTTAGTACTTGCTACTTTTAGGAACAAAGTACTTATGATGCAGAAGTCTCCTTGCCTCTGGTCATTCTCGCCTTGACTACATTCTTACAGGCAAGACCTTTAAGCTGGACACTGTCACATTCCCAGTGTTTAGCTTAGTTGTGAGCATCTGAATGATTTTAAATGATTTTCAGAATAAACCATTTACTCTTTGGCTGAAAATATGAAGTGTTTCCTAGGTAGTCACTCTGCTGTTCTCTAGGTTAATTCACTCAAGAATGAGAATAGATTACTCTTTTGCAACATGTAGAGGAGATTCCCACACAACACTAAGCAATTCTTGGCTACCCAAGGATTCCCTTGGACATCAAGGAATTCTTGTCCAAGAATTCAACTCAATTTTGATTCAGTCTACCCAGAGATAGCATCCAGTTCCACAGATTAAAGATTCAGTCCTACAAAACCGCCTCCACCTCCGCCACCCCAGGAGCCAGTCACAAGCCCAGGTTGTTACCCGTGTGGCTGACCCGCCAGCTGTAAATCAGAGGTTCCTATGATCTACTCCATGGTTTGAACAATGCCCTACAGCGGTTCACAGAACTTAAAGAAATGTTTTGCTCATTAGATTACCAGCTTATTATAAAAGAATATAACTCAGAAACAGCCAGATGGAAGAAATGCATAGGACAAGGCACAGGGAAAGGATGTGACGCATGCTCTCTCCGGGATATCTCTCCCACCACCACAAGGTCACCAAGCCTGAAAGCTCTCCGAACACTTGCCTTTGGGCTTTTATGGAGCCATTGGTGATTGAACTTAATCTCTGGCTTCTCTCTCTGTCCAGAGGCCAGAAGGCAGGACTGAAAATTCCAACCCTGTAATCAGGAGGTTGGTTTTTCTGGCAACCAGCCCCCACCCTCATGTTACCTAAGGGCTTTCCAAAAGTCATCTCATTAACATAACAAAAGACGGTTCTCTTCTCTAAGGAAATTCCCAGGGCTTTAGGAGCTCTATGCTAAAAACTGGGAGATCAAATATACATTTCTTATAATAAATCACAACATCACAGGGGACTATTAGCAAGTGCCTGCTAAGTAAGTGTTGATGCTTTACTTAAATTTTGTCCACTGATCCTCACAAAAGCCCTCAAAGGGAGTAAAAGCTGACTCCATTTAATGGAGAATTAAAGACATTCCATTAATGTGGAATTAAGGCACAGGCAGAGCAATCGCTTGGTCAAACTAAAATGTAAAAAAAATAATGTTCTGTCCTAACTCTACATGTTCTCCTGTTTCCAACACCTGTGTGCAACACAATAGGGAACATGCAGCAGGCACCTTAGTAATTTTATTAGCCACCTCAAATTAACAGCTGCCCTCTGGCCCCTCAGAAAGGAGGCCACAATGAGAGGTCTAAACCTGAGGTTCTTGCTTCAGGCAATCTTCAGGGTAGTGGCTAATAGAAGCCAGTATTATCTCCTGGCTCAACTCCATGAGCTCTCCCACATCTGACCTTAGCAGTATTTTCTGGCAACGTTGTTCGGCAAATAGTTGGAGAAAGAAAGAAAATGCGGGGAGGGGGGCGGGGTGTGCATTCATGGATGGCTGGTGATGATTTGTTTTTGAAGGAAGGGGTACTGGATAAAATCCTGAGTGTGCTGGTGCCAGCTTCCTTCCTCTGTGGCATTGAGGTTCATGGCAGGGCTGATGACGGGTCACTGTACGTAGTCAGTCCAGTCTCAATGGTACCTGTTGAGTTAGTTCCTTTTGCCCCTTGACACCCTGCCTTGTCTTGCTGAGTCACTTACAGTTCTTGTTTAGCATTCTCAGAGCTCACTAAAGTGGATTCATGGGAAACAGCAGTCAAAACAAATTGGGCAAATGAAAGCTCCACATTTTGCACAGGTAAGAGCTGAACTGCTCTGCACAAACCAGCAGATTTGTCACCCCTTAGGCTCCTCTGAAAAGCTCAGTGTGGAAACTTCTGCCTTCGGGCTCACTCTTCCACACACCATGGAGAAGGAAGGGCCTTCCTCACCTTCCGGAGTCTGGCCAGGGTGGATATGGGCAGTCACTGTTCCTTTCTCAGCCTTGATGGGGACATATGTCAGAGGCTTTGGGAGAAGTCAGGACAAACAAACTAGAGGACCCAAGTTTCCTGCAAACTCACTGTGTTGTGACCTTGGGAAAGTCATTCCTCCTCTTTGAGAGTTGGCTCCATGAGCCATTAACTGAGTGGACCATATATGTAGTGATAGGTAGTGTCATCTTATCTCAAAAGCCTTCTCTGGCTTTTTAATCTTGTGATTTCAAAGCTGTGCTGAACAGACAGAGAATACTATATGAGATTTATTAAGTAGAAGATGCAAGTTTCAGACTGCCATCAAAGTATCCAACGTTCGCTTAAATATGTACATCTTTATACTATGTCTTATTTTTGGTAAGTTAAAATAACTATGAACATATTAAGAAGCAATCTTTTGTAAATTTATCATTTTATCACTTAATTCATTCCCAAGGCTGCTTTGATGACTGCTTGATATCAGACTTTGGGATACAGAAATGAATAAAACAGACTTGTTGTCCTGGAGGAGTCTAAAGTCTTGGTGGTTTGGGAAGACTTAGGATTTATTTTTAAAAGATTCTTACAAAGTAATTGCTCTGCAGTTGAGGCTGGCCTGCTTCCATGTCTGGTAAAGAGAAAGGACACTGACAGACCCTTTTCTTATGACAAAGAGTGTATTATTTGCATTCTCTTCAGTGTCGCATCCTCTCCTTAGTGCTTCCACTGAACTTACCTTTCTAAACTCTTACCCAACCTTGAGTTTGTGCCAGTACTTTAGTACTTAGTCATGAACATCTTCTTTCCCTAGTTCTACCTCCTCACTACCCTTTCGCCCTTAGCTCAATCCAGTGAGGCTCTGTACTCTCCATTCCACTGAAAATTTTCTTTCTTTTTGAAGATGTTTATTTATTTATTTTGAGAGAGAGAGAGAGAGCACGAGTTGGGGAGGGACAGATTGAGAGGGAGAACACTCAGTGTGGAGCCTGACATGGGGCTTGATCCCATGACCATGAGATCATGACAAAGCTAAAAATCAGGAGTCAGGGGCTCAACCAAGTGAGCCATGAAAGCACCCCTCCACTATTTTATTGTCAAGTTTACAATGCTGAAGATGTTTCGTTATATATACACACACACACACACACATATATACACATATGCACAGAAATACAAAAATGCATATTTGCTATAATGTCAAGGGCAGATGGACATATGGACTGTTGACATCCACCTGACACTGCCTTCTGGATCTGGTATACTATACATGGGTTCTTTAGTGCCACACACACGACATTTCACCCTCTGGCCCCTGTTTATGTTGGCAGCCTTACCCCTACTTTGCTGATTCAGGATTCTCTGCTTCCTGATTCTATGTTACCTTTATTCATGCTGCTTTTCCTGCTTGGAATGATAATTCTCTTCTTATCTAAGTAGAATATTCCTACTCATCTTTGCAGTAAACACCTTTCTTTTTTTTAAAAATGTTTTATTTATTTTTGAGAGAGAAATAGAGACAGCGTGAGCAGGGGAGGGTCAGGGAGAGGGGGAGATACAGAATCCAAAGACAGTCTCCAGGCTCTGAGCTAGCTGTCAGCACAGAGCCCGACTCAGGGCTCGAACCCATGAACCGTGAGATCATGACCTGAGCAGAAGTCGGACGCTCAACCGACTGAGCCACCCAGGCGCCCCAACACCTTTCTATCTTATCCCCCTCACTTTTTTTTTTAAATGTTTTTAGTATTTATTTATTTTTAGAGAAAGCAGGGAAGAGACAGAGAAGGAGGGAGAGAATCCCAAGGAGGCTCCACGTTGTCTGCACAGAGCCTGATGCAGTACTCAATCTCATGAACACTGAGGTCATGACCTGAGCCAAAATCAAGAGTTGGATTCTCAGCTGACTGAGCCATCTGGGTGCAGCCCCACCTCATCCTTTTTTTTTTTTTTTAAATTTTTAATGTTTATTTATTTATTTATTTATTTATATTTTTTAGTTTTTGAGAAAGAGAGAGAGACACACACACACGGAGCATGAGCAGCAGAGGGGCAGAGAGAAAGGGAGACACAGAACCCAAAGCAGGCTCCAGGCTCCGAGCTCTCAGCACAGAGCCCAACACAGGGCTCCAACTCATGAACTACAAGGTCATGACATAAGCTGAAGTCACTTAACCCACTGAGCCACCCAGGTGCCTTTCCCCTCTTCCCCCTTTTATTTAATTTAGTTATCCTCTGTCCTGTCTTCCCAACACCTGGATTTCCCTTTGGGAAATTATGTCTTTCCTACTGTGGGCAGAGATGCCCTCTGATTCTTCATCTTACCTATTTGGTACAGACATGGATTGGGCATTAACCTAACCTAGGCCAACTGGACTTTCTCTCTAGGAGAATGCATGCGATGTATGAATTATTTCACTCCAGCAGTGGCTCCAGGTCCAATACCAGGTAATATCAGCCACCAATGCCTCTAGAGCTGCCTGGCTCCCGTGAATTGCAGTCTCCTTCTTTAGCCTTCTTTCCTGACCTCATAACTTATTCTTATACTCCCAACAAATGCCTTTTTAGATTAGGTCATTCAAAATTGGTTTCTGCTCCTTGCGATAGAAAAAGAGCAACAATAACAAGACATACAGCCTTCAAGGCTTGGTTAGGCAGCAACCTTCCTTGCAAAGTTTGTCTTTCCTTGGCCCCTTTTTGCTCTAGTAGACCCCTCTCCTGTGGCATTATAACTGACCTCTTCTCTCTGCATAGACTCCTCGGGGGTAGGGATCTCAGCTCATTCAAAGTCGTGTCCCTAGGGACACACATTATCTAGCATACAGTTAGGATCCAGATCAAGTCTGTTCAAGAGTAAATAACACCCAGTGCTCATCCCCACAAGTGCCGTCCTCCATGCCCATCACCTTCCTTCCCCTCCCCCACACATTATCTAGCATACAGTTGGGATCCAGATCGAGTCTGTTCAAGAGTGAATAACACCCAGTGCTCATCCCCACAAGTGCTGTTCTCCATGCCCATCACTTCCTTTCCCCTCCCCCCCGTACTCATCAGTCCTCAGCACTGGGTGTTATATGGAAAACAACTTGACAATAAACTATTTATGTAAATAAATAAATAAATAAATAAATAAATAAAAATAAATTAAAAAAACAAAAGAAAAAGAGTGAATAAAGAATCAGAACTCCTATACCTATAGGGCTAGTTAGTAGTCTCTTTTCTTATTGACAGAAATAATGATTTGATGCAGTAGTTTTCCTTTCTAAAGAAATTACATGTCAACTCAAGTGTCCACCCATGAAGGAAAGGATAAAGAAGATGTGGTGTGTGTACACACACACACACACACACACACAGTGGAATATTGTTCGGCCATAAAAAAATAAAATAAAATCTTAGCATTTGCAATAACATGGGTGGGTCTGGAGGGTATAAGGCTAAGTAAAATAAAAGTCCCAAAGCACCATAGGAATTTCAAATGAAGAGGCCTTGGGCACCTGGGTGGCTTAGTCAGTTAAGCATCCGACTTCAGCTCAGGTCATGATCTCACAGCTTGTGAGTTTGAGTCCCACATCAGGCTCTATGCTGTGATAGCTCAGAGCCTGGAGCCTGCTTCGGATTCTGTGTGTCTCTCTCTGCTCCTCTCCTGCTCACGGTCTTTCTCTCTCAAAAATAAATAAACATTAAAAATTAAATGGAGAGGCCTTAATATAAGAAAGTGACTACACTTGTGTTAGAAAGCTGACCTGGAAAACAGGTAATGCACACATTAGTAATTGCAGGAAGTGGCTGCCATCCTTTGGGCACGTGAAACAAAAAAGGAAAGGTGGTGTTAGGAGAATTCAGGAACTAAGAGACGGATACCTGTATGGCAGATTCTCATATTCCTGATGGGGTTATGTCTTGTCCCTTGTGCTTCAACTTCTGACCAGGACACTCTGTAGCCAGTGCTCAGATATCCAGTGAGGGGCCCCAAGGCTGGTGCTCAGACCTCACTGGGGGTTTTCTTTGGAGATGTGCCAGAGGTCTGAGAACGTGAGCTGCACGCTTGAGCTCAGACCTGGTGGTCTAGCTGTGCAGGTGCTTCTAGTGAGGCATCTCACACAGCAGATACTGGGAGTTGTGAGGGAAGCTGGAGGCTGGGACCACAGCTGTCTTACTTCTGGAAAATGTCTGACAGGATCTGAGAATAGGAAGAGAGACTTCATCCTGTCACCGTCTAGTCCTGTTTCAAGGGACCCTAATGGACATGAGCCAACAAGAACTCTGGGAAATGTAGTTTGCAGGTTTCCCACTTCCAGCATGGCAGAGCATAGATGGCACTGGAGAGCCTTCAGGCTGAGGCACTCTGGGTAAATAACTGACGTATACTCTTCCCATAAAGAGAGACTACATAGAGTTGGCGTCCAAGGTAACGTGGTGAAATACACTTTCCTTATTTTGTAGCCCATTTCCAGCATGGTTCCTACTAACCCTTGAGTAAGAAATTGCAACTTGGGATAGGACCTCTGTGGAAAATTCTGGTGCCAACATAAAAAGTCAAAGCATTCCTGTGAGTCCTGACACATGGAGCCCATGATTTATTTTAGCTTTTCCTTATTTTTCTGCCTCCTTCTGCAGTCCCTGGTTCCAAGAACATCTTCTGGGCCAGATGCCCCCATGGCTTGGATACTTGGAAATGGAGCCATTTACTACAAAGCCCTGCTGCTCTTCAGACCACCCTGCCAAACCCCTTGCTATGTGCAGCCACACCCTGCTCCTACAGGCTTGTGTGGCTCCACGTGTCACCACCTCACGTGTCGCCACCCCATTCCTTGGGAAGAGAACGCCATAACTTGACACGTCCCATCTCCAGACTCAGTTACTTTTCTTCTTCATTTTCTACCGCTTTTGCTCATCCCTTCATTCTGAGGCTGGATAGAAGTCCCTGGATTTCTTTCTAACTATTGTGGTCTTCTCCTAGGGCCTTACCAAGTAAACGGTGCTCTTTTCAATGACAGTGAAATTTTGAAGATACAGGAAGCTTTAACTGCTTCATACAACCACTATATATATTTATGTATATATATATATATATATATTTTTTTTTTTCATCTATAATCGCACTGACCCACTGTTAGGAGGAGAAACATGTTTTAGGACTCAATCATATTTAAATCCTGATTCCAACTTGAAAAACTACCCAAATTCCTCTGAGCTTTAGTTTTGTCTACTTTAAAAGGGGACTAATACCTATTTCTGAAAGTTCCTAGGAATACTGGATGACACAGGCTGTGTGCTGCATCTGGAATGGAGGAGGAGAGGATAATCTTAGTTCTCTTTCTCCAAGTGAGAGTGGTGTTGCTCTCATCCACATATGGGGAGAGGACAAAGCATTATATAAGTCTGGCTGGGGCCATATAGTGGATTTCATAATAAGAAAGGATTTAAGAGAAAAATCTGAGCAATGCTATGTGGAGAATTATTTTTCTGTCTTTATAAGAAGACAAGAGTGATATTATGACCAGATGAGTTCCTACTGTAGACTGACTTCCCCCTCTCAATGTCACCCCTGTGCACATCTGTTATTTGTGTAAGAAGGGAAATAAAGAGGAGAGGGATGGGAGCAAAAGCCTGGGGCCAGGATGATATGGGATATTCCTAGGGAAAGAATGGCAGATTATAGGGCTAGAAAGGTGGCTTTGAATCACACTACACAGATCTATGAATGCCTGGCAAAGGAGTTTTGCATTTTATTACTTAGGCAATAGAAAGTCAAAACCAGAAAGAGTAAAAAATAAAATAAAATAAAGAAACTTGTAAAACTGATTTGACATTTTATATATAAAAGCTTTTACTTAAGGGATGGCAGGCAAAGGGATTCAGAAAAATGCAAGATCCAGGGAGATTTATCTTCAGTAATTCTATTCCCAGCCCTCACCTCAAGTGACTTTAGGAAATATATACTTAAGGTAAGTGATAGAGGCTGAACTGTTCCTGTCATTTTATATCCCCTTTTTCCATTCACATAGAACACAACTTGCCACTGTGTGCTTTAAACACAGAAGAGATTTTACCAATGGACTATGATTCTATGCAAGGGAAGTGACAGAGATATCATCATGGGGGTCTATTCTGTTAGGAGCATTTGGTCTAGAACAAGATCACTGCTGCCTTTAAAGAGCTAATGTTCTGGAATAGATGCATAAAGTGATCAGGGTAATCAATATGGTAAACATAATGAGAAGTATGGGCAAGTATTGACCCTTCAGGTGGGGCTTTTAGGGCTTAAGGGAAAGCTTTCTGGAAAATACACACAATAGAAAGGAATGACTAAGTGGAGTCTTAAAGGATGAGGAGGGTCAACCATATGGAGGAAGAGGAGGAGCTAGAGAACTCAGGTGGAGGAACAGCTGAGCAAACATGCAGTCATGAGCGTCACAGTACAGGGAGCAGACCACAAGTAACGTGGGGTCCTGGGAGCTGAGGAGGCGAGGCGGGACCAGAAGGATTAGGCCTTGTGTATGTGGCCCAGAAGTTTGCACTTCAGCCTACAGGTGATGTAGGTATGGTAAGGGGCTCTGAGCTGGAGAGTGATGCTGTGGAATTCACATTCTTCTTCTCTTGGAGAAGAGAGCAAGATGACAGTAGAGAGACCAGATGGGAGGTGTTGGCAGTATTCTAGGTAGGCATGGGGGACAGGATGACAGGGGATGCCAAGGAGAGTACAGAAATAGGGTCTGTGCGAGTTGGCGGTTGATTGAAACAGGGAGATGAGATGTCCCGGATGTCTAGCCACAGCCACTGCTGCCCACCACAAGACAGGGGACACACAAGGAGATGTCACTCTGGGGAAACACAATATGCTCAGCTTTAGGAGCCATGAATGTGAGGGGCCTTGCGGAAACAGAAAACTCATCCTCTAAGCTGGACCGAGTACTACCTGCTTGACCCCTGAGCATCAACTTTTGCATCTCATTTAAGAATGGGAAGCTTGTATCTCATTTTCAGGGAAAAATTAATTTGCCCCAGGAACTCAAGGTGTTGCTTTTATCAGACTTGTTTCATTAGAACACTCTTTACATTAACCTCAATGAAACAAACTTCTATCTCAAAGCTGACAAATGTTCCCTTCTGAATAAGAGGTGCTGCTTCTGCTGGTCTTTTTAAGTCTTGGAAAATCCACCGCCGCCCCCCCCCCCCACAACCATAGGATTGGCCCTTGGGTTTCAAATGCATCCATGTGTGATGTTCTTTGTGCCTAGTTTTGGTAGCATAGTGGCAGATCACAGTGTGAGGAACCCAGAGGTAGAGATATTCCTGCTGAGAATATACATCAAGAAATTCAAAATTCTTGAGAAATAAAGATGATCTAGAAAGAATTTTGAAATTTATGAAAGCTTTTGAAATAATCTTTGTTTCATATTTATTTCTCTCATATTTCCAAAGGTTTTGAAATTCAATTCACTCTTAACTATTGCCTGTTTCTGTCAAAATAGGATACATATTTTTTCATATATATAAATGCCATCTGTTTTGAACCCAAAGATTTTTTTTTCCAGGGGCAAGATAAAAAGAGGGACAGAACAAAACCCCTCAGCCCACATTTACTACTAGTAAACCATGAAATAAAGAAGTCTCACCACCCTCACCACATGTGCTCCTGGAACAAAAGGGATTTTGGTGTGACGGATCCAATTTTTGCTATGAACTGTGAACTAGTGTATTTTCAACTTGGCTCCTGAGGTTGATGAAGGGGGCTTTCTTGTCTTTCTCTAATAAAATGCAGATGACTCTCCTTCCCAAGCGCCTAAACCCTCAAAGCTGTGTTTGAATATGAATCTCATCTTCTTCAAGGATAAGAACAGATTTGCAATTCAGTAAGTCACATTGTATATTAACTCCACTCCTCATTCCAAAAATACTTCTAAAGGGTTTGACATAATAAGTGTGCACTAAGTATGTATTAAAGGAATGTGTGAGAGGACATTAACATTAGCCTTAGAATATGAAGATGTGGGTTTAGATCCTGGCATTGCAACTATCTAGAATGAGAGGGAGTACTAGGTGCCTGTTTAGAATAATGACCTTTAGGTGAGTTAGATCAGGATTTGGACCCTGGTTCCATGCCATCTGAACCATATGTGGGGAGGATTTGGGTTAAATTTCATAAAATCTGTATAACTCAATAGGATGCAATGGTTGATCTTGAGGACTCTGTGTTTGAGTCCTGGTTTTGTCACTTATTATCAAGAGGGTGTTGGCAATTTCCTCAAATGGCCTGATTTCCTTAGTGTAAATTAGAGAAAATAACTGTGCTTATTTTCAAGAAGTTATTGTGAGCACTTACGAGTTAATATATGCAAACTACTTAGAGTTTGGCATATGATAAGCAACCTGTATGTGTTAACTATTATTCTATTATTTTTATTATACTACTTCTTACTGTGCTATTCTAAGAACATACAGGTTTCTTTTTTCTAGGAAGAGTTTCCATAGCATTCAACATCTTGGGGGTGGTGTTAGAATGGTCATTCAACCTCAGCCACTTTGGGTTTCAGTTTTCACACATGTCACTAAGATAATGCTCCGTATCCCTTCTCTTTCTCTATATAGCATAGGTTTTCGTGAGGCTCAAATAAAATCACAAATGTGAAAATACTTAGCTAACTCTCAAGTGCTCCATAAAAGTGAGTTTATAGTTGGAACTCTTTCCACTACAAGTGACAAAAATCCAACTCAAATCAGTGTATGCCAAAAAAGAAAATTTATTGGCTCCTGCAACTGGATTCTAGGGTAGCTCACAGTCCCAAAGGAAGAACTTTAAAAACCAGACTTTGGGAACCCAAACTGATGCTCATTATAACTCAAATACACAGTTTACACCTGTATGTCATCTCTGATGGCTGAGACTCTCTCCCTCTCCACACAGGCCTTTTCCATAATGAGGAAGATGGTGCCAAGATCCCAGCTTCGTATTGTTTCAGTATTCCAAGCCAACAAAGAGACAAAATCTCCCAATACCCTTTTGTATATCCACTCCAAGGAAGGATTCTGATTGACTCTGATTTAATCTCATGCCAAACATTGGGCTAATCACTGGGTATAATCTGATTACTAAAATTGTTCAGGCTTGGTCATAACCCTTTCCACTTAATATGGGACAGAAGGATATTGTATTAGGTTTCTCCAGAGAAATGGAACCATAGAAAATACATGTATATGTATATCTGCATCTATATTTGTATCTATAAGGAGAGGGATTTTTTTTTCCTTAATAAGGAAATGGCCAGTTATGGAAGTGGCCAAATTCTAAAATCTTCAAGGCGAGTCAACAGTCTGGAGACCTAGAAGAGCCAATGATGTAATTCCAGTCCAAGTCTGAAGTCTTAAAAATCAGGAGAACCAATGGTGTAGTCCTAGACAAAAGGGCAGCAGGCTAAAAAACAAGCAGAAGCCAGTGTTTTAGTTCAAGTCTGAAGACAGGAAAAAAACCAATGTCCCAGTTCAAAGAAGGTCAGGCAGGAAGAAATCTCTTTTACTCAGGGGAAGGTCAGCCTTTTTGTTCTAGTCAGGGGATCAACCTTATTGGATGAGGCCCACCCACATTACAGGTTGCAATCTGCTTTACTCAGTTTGCTGGTTTAAATATCAATCTCATCCAAAATAAAATTATAGAAATGCCCAGGATAATGTGTGACCAAATATCTGGGCATCCTGTAGCCCAGACAAGTTGATTCATAGTATTAATCCCAAAGATATATTACCAGAAGGGAAAAGAAAAAAAAACAAAAATACTGGCCAAATTAAAAAAATGTTATCATAAATTATCATTATTAACAGTAGTTTCTTTAACTTTTGTAGGCATGACTATAATGAGCCTTTGTGTAGAAAGCCTAGATTAATTATACCCCTAACCCTTGAGTGTTTCTCAATATCTGGCAGAGATAGCAGAATGCTGATCCCATTAAGAAGCTGTTTAGATAGGAGAGAAATCCTACTAGTATAAGGTTCTCAGCACTGGAAATATTGACCTTTGGACTGGAAAATTCTTTGTTGTGAGGGACTGCCCTGTGCATTGTAGAATGTTTATAACATTCCTAGTCTCTACCCACTAGATGTCAATAGTGCTCAATCCCCCTGCATTCCACTTTGTGACAATAAAAAATGTCTCTAGATATTGTCAAATGTTTCCTAGGGAACAAAATCTCTCCCCGCTCCTGGTTGAGAAGAACTGTCTAATGAATCCCAGCTAAGTAGTAATTCAGGCCTTTCTATTATTCACCCTTAGTCCCAAAGAATGGAGGGCATGCTGACTGGCTAGCAATGAACCAGGTTTTATAACTTGATAACTAACCTCCCCCTATGTCCACTATATACATCTCATTACATTGAAGCTCCCTACAACTGGGGCACTGAACAGTCAGTCAGTTGAAACTGTTGAAAAAGACTGTAGAACATGTTACTCAGGATGTTTTGGGGTCTAGTCCCTCCTCTATCACTGACTTATGATGTGTGGCTGGGCACCTCTTCCTCTCCAGGCCTTGGATTTCCATATTGGCAAAACAAGATAATCTATAATCTTTCACGTTATTCTAACAGTTTGTGATACAAACTGATCAGATGGGCATGGAGGAGGGCACTTGTGGAGATGAGCACTGGGTGTTATATGGAAACCAGCTTGACAATAAACTATTTGTAAAAAAAAAAAAAATTGGAACTATGAGATGGGAAATCACCATACAGTATTCACTCATTGAATAACTCATGGCTAAGACCCTAAATTTCCCATAAGCATCTCTTTTGTTTCTCTGAAGTTAAGATTGCATTGGGTTCCTTGGGATGTACAGGGAGTCAGGGCAAAAGATCCAACCTATGTCAGGATCTTTGATGTTTCTAGATTTTGTTTTGGGATATCTCTAAAGATTCTATCTCTGCATGGGAAAAAAAAATGTCAGTTGGAGAATCATTCAATGAGGCTGAAGTATAACGTTTGTGAGAAAAAAATTAGGAGACTGTGCAGAGTCTTGGATGCTAGAGTAATAGGCATGTCACTATTAGCCAAAGTGGGGAGTAGTAGAATGTACAATAAACCAAATATCCATATAACGGGGTGAATCATTTTTTCATCTTTGTGTTCAAAGTTTAGTTAGATGGCAGAGTGAAATTAGCCAGATGCAATTTGCAGTAGACAATAGCTTTGCCTCATTATTTTTCCCATGATAATTATATGGCAGAAAATATTCACTTTACTGATGAAAAAACTGAAGCTCAAAAAGGAGCAGTTATGCGCAGTGACCGCACTATGAGTTGGTGGCAGAGTCTAGATGGACAGCTGAGGCTGACGACATCCAGTCCAGCAATGTTTCCACTATGTCATCCCCAGGGGAAAAAAGTGTTGAAAAAACTACCATCCCCTGTCCCTGACTCAATATTAGAGTTCAATAAAGCAGATCATGCACAGGATGGGTTCCCCCACTGCCTCTCCTCTGCTTGCCCATTCTCGGGTGGGCTTTTCACAGAGATTTCAGTTTTATTTTTGCCACTGGTTCCTAACTACAAGCATATCAGAGCTCACGCTGGGACCCAGGACCGAGCTCGTGGAGAAAATTTCCTGTAGCCCCACTCCCCTTCCTGCTCTGCTGAAGAAGAAGCTAAAGGAAAGGATGAAAGGTATCAGCTATGCTTTCATAATGACCTTGCTGCCAGATGGAGATGAGAACTTATGCATAGTTTTTGACCACATACTATATTCTAGTTTCTGGTTACTGTATTAGATTCCTGTGGCTGCCATAACAAACTGCCATACATTTAGTGGCTCAAAATAATAGAAATGTATTTTCTCACAGTTGTGCAGGACGGAGATGTGAAATCAAGGTGTCAGAAGGGCAATGCTCTCTCCAGAGGCTGCGGAGAGCCCATTTTTATGTCTTACAGTTCTTGGTGGTTCTAGGAGAACTTTGACTTGCGGCTACATAATTCCAATCTTTACCTCTGTGATTACTTTTACTCCTCTTCTTTGTGTGTCTCTTATAAGGACACTTGCCACTAGATTTAGGGCCCATCTAGATAAGTCAGGATTATTTCCTTATCTTGCATTCTAAACTTAATTAGTTCTTCAAAAATTTGTTTTCCAAATAAGGATGCATTCACAGTTCTGGATATAAGATCATGGATGTATGTTTTGGGGCATCATCATTTAGCCCACTACTTTAAGAACTGTACTGATTTTTCTACCTACAGTATCTCATGGACTTCTCACAGGTTTGTGAGTTAAGGGTGAACATTCTCATTTTACAGGTAAGGAGGAGAATTTGTTAAGGGTCACGAAGTCAGAAAGTGGCAGACGCAGGGTACACACTTGGGTATTTTTTAATGAGTCTATGTTCTTCCCCACAGCTTTGGATCTTCCTTCTAAAAGCATACTTATATTGGCTTTTGTTACTAATAAATTCACTTTAGGGTGAAGGTATGTAGAAGAGGAAGCAGCAACTATAGAGAATATATGTATCAACGCACTAGGTCGGATAGGGGATTGTTAACACTTCTTGCAGTTTTTTAAAAATTTTTAATGTTTATCTTTGAGAGACAGAGGGAGAGACAGAGCACAAGTAGGGGAGAGGCAGAGGGAGGGAGGCACAGAATCTGAGGCAGGCTCCAGGCTCCAAACTGTCAGCATAGAGCCCGATGTGGGACTCAAACTCACGAGCTGCCCTGATCATGACCTGAGCTGAAATCGGACGCCTAACCCACCCAGGTGCCTCAACGCTTCTTGCAGTTTTAAAGGTATCTTAATTAAATTCTTTGGTTATGGCCCATAGGTGTGAATAAATCTGAACAAGTCTGTTTACCTCTTGCCCCTTAGATCTCCTAACTATGAAATGAGCAAGTAGGACTTTGAGCTCTCAGTTTACAAATCAAAACTTCCATCAACATCAATCCTCAAGACCTAGTTTTTGAGGAAATGATGCCATCTTTATAAGTGTGATTGCTGCTGAAAATATTCAGAGTCTTGCCTCTTACTAAATGGTACAACAGTCCCCAAATGCTAGGAAGCTTTAGGATTCACTCTGGTGGGCTCATCATCCCTGAAATACTCTACCCTTCCAGGCTGTAATCTCCAACTCAGCCTTGAAATCCCATCTCAAATATTCCTCTTGCCCTGATCTTGTTAGGCAGAATAAACTACCCTCTCCCCCTTCCTATATCTTACCTTGCACACATTTGAATAATGACACTAACCTTTATGTATAATTATTATTCTCCTTACCTTGCTCTTCTGGAGTGTGACTAAACAAATAAGAAAATGTAGACCTTTTTTTGAGAAGGTATAAAGACAGAAAACATGCATTCTTATTTTTTTTTCTTGAGATTTGATTGAAAAAGTGTCAGAGCCCTTAGAGGGAGACCACCGGGTTAGTGAGATAGGGAACACATTTTTTAAAAAGACTAGACTTTGGTTCTTTGCAAGATAATTATTTCTTTTGTTTCTTTTCTCTTTTCTCCTTTCTCCTTTCCTTTCCTTTCTTTCTTTAATCAAAAACACATCCTGAGATCCTACTAATTGGCAGATACTGCTAGTCCCAAGGATATAATGATAAATAAGCCACTACCCTGTAGTCAAGTAGCTCAGAGTCTAGTGGTCAATGTAGTCAAGGAAACAAATAATTTCAGCATCACATTATTATATCATATCAACATCATGTGTAATACATATTACATAATATATAAAGTAGATATCATTTTGTTATATATTTTTGCATATTATTTTAAGCTATATATGTGCCATATTGCATGCTACATGGGAAATGTACTAAATGCTTTAGTAGTTTTCTTCCTGGTTTAGGGGAGGCCATTCAGAAAAAAGTGTTAGAAAATGAATGTATATTCATTAGACAGAAGGAGAGAGATGTAGAGTGAAGCATTCTCTAAAACTTGAGACTGTGGGCTTGAATGGTGGGTTCAGATAGAGAGATGATAATTCAGCAAAGTTCTCTGTGGCCACTTCTTTCAAGGAAGATTATTTTAGGGGCCTAACTGGGTGTTCCAGTATCCACTGTAGATGCTGTACCTTGCTCTACATAGCAGAAAGATGGGCCAAGATCACCATCTGCTCATAGCCCAGAACTCCCTCCAAACCAGAGGACACAAGCAAGCAGAAACTGAACACATGTCCTTTCTCATTAAGTGCTCAGCCTGGTTCTCATTAGCCTCTCTCTCAGCTACTTTGGACTCCACAGAAACCATGTGTATTTCCATTGCTAACTTAATCTGCCAAGCACTCAGTGAACTCCTCAATTTTCTTTTATTTTCCTGTAATCTAATGTTGCAAATAAAAACAAATTATATAAAGGGGGAAACCAGTAAATGAACAAAGTTATTGATTACTGTATTTTAATACCACAAATAGTCGTTAATTATTAGGTCATGGAAGTACAAAGTTTCAGCTGTTTTATCTTGATGACTTTATGTCTCTAACATTGCTTGGTATAAATTTGGTACCCAGTAAATGTGAATTAAATTAAGTTGAGCAGTACTGAAGGACTGAATGAAGTTGGCATTATTGCTTCTCTTCATATATGAGAAAATGGATCAGCATTTAACTGTGAAGGGAGCTGATGCTTCCTTTTTGTATGCTTATTAGTTCAAGAGCTGTTATCGCCTTCAGTTCTAAACACTCACGCTATCATATTAGAGCATTTCTGCTGGTGACTTAAGAGGTCTGTGTGCATGGCCCTTCTCTTTTCAGCCCTCCTCTCCTTATTTCCATTTTTTCATACTGCTAGCTGTGAGAGAGATCTTTCTGAAATCCAGATTCAACCACTTGTTTGCAATCCTGCCTGGGTCTACAGCCCCATCTCTCACACTCAACCATATATGCCTTATGCTTGAGCTGCTGTGGGGCTCCCCGAGGAGTCTTGTGTTTTCTTGGTCCTCCCTGTCTGCACATCCTATACCACTTTCCAGGAAGATGTCTGTCCACCACTTCTCTGTTCTGTTAACTAGTTATTTCAGCCTAGCTCAGATTGTACTATCTCATGGAGGATTTCTTTGAAGGCCCTTAACCTAATGGCAGAATCACTCTTCTCTTCCTCAGCTTGTTGTATTACCACAGTCTTTACTGGTAATGTGTCATGTGTCTGTCTGTTTCCCCAACTCAGCTCTGAGCTCCATGAGGATGGAAACAATGTCTCTCTTCTCTGCTATGTTTTCAGTTATAGTCCCAGGATCTAGCACCAGTCAGTTGCTCAACTGATGAATGAAAGAAAAAAGAAAATGAAGGAAGGAAGGAAGGAAGGAAGGAAGGAAGGAAGGAAGGAAGGAAGGAAGGAAGGAAGGAAGGAAGGGAGAAAGGAAGGGAGGAAATATTAGCAAGGACAGGGCTACCAAATGGAAACAGAAGACATTTAGGGTCTCATGGTCAAGCTCAGCCTGATTTATTTTAGGGTAAGCCCTTCAGGAAGAATTTGCAACAGCTGGCCACTATCTTGGCTTTGTGGGACCAGGTATATATGGCCTCCATAAACAGTACTGGGGAGCAGAGGAAGACTTCACTGTTCATCCCTGGAAGCCAGTAGATTGCTTTTGTTTGTTGTGTTTCTGCTACCATGGCTCCCAGATGACACCCCGTCTGCACAAGCACCACTGCAAACAGACAAGGAGCTGCCAGGTGGGTTTTCTCAAACCCAAGAGCCTCAGCAAACCAGCAGCTTACAAAGGCTAGGAGCAGGCCCCAGATGTAAGGGAAGGAATGCGGATTTGTCTTGATCTGCCTCATCAGAGGGGAAATGATAAAGATGGAGTCATAAAAGACTGGCAGCAGCTCAACTATTTGGCACCATAGGCCTCTTCCAAAGAATCATTTTCCAAGATGGTCTGAGCCCCTGCAAACGTGCTCACGTTCACATGAAAGCTGTGCTTGCTTTTTCTCCTTTTGCTTTTTCTTTTCTTTTCTATCTTTTTTTCCAATCTTCTTTTTTAAGTTTTATTTATTTAAATTCAAGTTAATTAACATACAGTGTAGTAGTGGTTTCAGAAGTAGAACCCCGTGATTCATCACTTACATGTGCTCATCCCAGTGCCTATCCCAAGAAGTGCCCTCCTTAATGCCCATCATCCATTTAGCCCATCCAGCATTCTTCACAGACCTAGAATAACCAATCCTAAAATTTGTATGGAACCAAAAAAAAAAAAAAAAACCCGAAGAGCCAAAGTAATGTTAAAAAGGAAAACCAAAGCTGGAGTGGAGGCATCACAAATTTCAGACTTTGAGCTCTATTACAAAGCGGTATCATCAAGACAGTATGGTACTGGCACAAAAACACACAATCAGATCAATGGAATAGTGCCCAGAAATGGACTCAGAAATGTATGGCAAATTAATCTTCCGATCTTTTCACTGGCCCTTCAGTGAAGAGAATTAGTAGAAGGGCCAGGTCTCAGGCATTAGGTAAAGATTTAAACAGAACAAAAGGTATATGAAGAAAATCCTTCTCTGGAGAGACACAGTTCTGTTTGAAAGGAAAGGCTGGCTCTCTGCCTCCAACTGCCCCTCATTCCCCTAGGCTGTTTCTGGTCTGGGAGCTATAGAAGCAGGGCCCATTGAGTTATTCATGCCCATTGTGGTGTTGACCTGATCCCTGATATTCCAACTCCATCATTTTCCTTAATGGATTTCCTTCTCCAAATTCCCTGGGAAAGAAATATTTGCCGGCTTTTCTTTCTACTCTCTAAAGTAATCACTGCAGACAAGAGTATAACTGTAAATTCTTCCCTTTCCCCTAGACACATCATGTCTATTTTCCTCTCATGCTGTTGACGTTTTGTCCATTCATTCCCTCATTTCTTCAGGGTCAGGCCCCACAGGTCCTAGCTCTTCTGTTTGCAAGGATCACCTTGTTTGTAACGATGAAGGTGTACATTGGCTAAAAGCCCCATTTCATAGATGGTGAGACCACAAGTGTCCTGTGATGACCTGTGGGATTTAGAAGGTGAATATTTATTTGTCTGTCTTCTCTGGCTCTAGTTTCATTCTCCATCTTGTTGCTTCCCCTAATCAGTCACTTCCATCCTTTTCCATTCATCAGTGCTTGCAAAACACTTTTAATTTATCTCCTCAAACTCACAGATGGGGATTGCGGATAGTAATCCGCAATAAAAATCCGCAGTAAAAAAAATTTTTGCTTTTTACTCAATAATCTACCTATCTACCTTGAGAAAGAGAGAGAGACAGAAAGAGAGGGACAGACAGACAGACAGAATATAACTTTACAGCTTAAGACGTAGCCTTCAGTCTTACCATTTCTCTTCCTCCCTCCTCTTTTCTAGCACCTTAAACCTCCCTCTCCAATATTCTGGTTTATTTGCTGGGTAGCACAGTTAAAGCTGGTTTATCCTATCTGGCCAATACTACACTTTAATAATAATTAAAAAATAACCCTCAAGTGATTTTGCTACTTAAAAGCCACTCTTGGGGTGTCTGGGTGACTCAATCAGTTAAGCGTCCAACTTTCAGCTAGGGTCATGATCTCATGGTTCGCGGGTTTGAGCCCCGTATTGGGCTCTGTGTTGACAGCATGGAGCCTGATTGGGATTCTCTGCACCCCCCTCCACCTCAAAAATAAATAAAATAAAATAAAACATTTAAAAGTCACTCTCTTCCCTAAGTACAAAATAATCACCAGTTATTAAGCTAATAATGTTCTGCACTACACACACACTCAGTAGATATACACTGGGTATCACTGTGATGTCCCAGGACCTACCAACCTATTAAGAAAGAAAACATTCCAATTTCCTGCGTGCAGTTCAATTTTTTACATAATGGTCCCTTCCAAGTCTTGAGGGCAGGTACCAGGTTTCATTTGTTTCTATATTCATGGTTTTTAGTATTATGCCTAGTATATATCAACACTGTACAGTGAATATTTTGTGGCAAAATGTTTTCAAATTGGTATTTTTTTATGGTAGCCCTAAGAAACTGATAGCGGTCATGTGTCCAGGGAAAAATGGAGGTTATTATTATTATTATGCATATTTTGTAAGTGGAAGGAATAAACTCAGAAACCTCATGTAATAAAGCCTTAATTATATAGTAAACAGCACAGCCAAGTTGTGAAATGCACAAATGTTCAGACAGTAAACATTACAGCTTTCCTTCTGTATCACATTGGTGGCATATATTTCACAATTTTTTTGGTCAGATTTTATACAGGTGTAAAGCCGTCTGTGTCTCTTGCTATTATCACCCATCCCTGCAGGTTGGTCTCTATTGCTCTCTTATGTCTGTGCAGGGATGGGTCGTGGGCAAGTACTGGGGAAGCAACACACATACAGACTCCACCCTTGTTCCCTACTCAGGTGTCAGATGTTAGATCAGCCTGTATAATTGGCTGGTGAAGAAAGCCTTGGTAGGGGCGCCTGGGTGGCTTAGTCGGTTAAGCGTCCGACTTTCACTTAGGTCATGATCTCGTGGTTCGTGGGTTTGAGCCCCACGTCGGGCTCTGTGCTGAGTGCCAGCTCGGAACCTGGAGCCTATTTCAGAGTCTGTGTCTCCCTCTCTCTCTGACCCTCCCCTGCTCACACTCTCTCTCTCTCCTAGAAATAAATAAAAATACTTTTTAAAAAAGAAAGAAAGCCTTGGTAATCAGTCCAGAAGAGTTCTAGGGCTTTTTTTTTTTTTTTTTTTTAACACCTCTGGCTCCAGAGAGCACAACATTGGTTATAGCAACAGAAAATTACCATCTCAGAAAAGGGAAAAATGGACATAGGAATGTTGCCCAGTGTTTTGGTTTTCTAGTGTTGTGTGACAAATCACCATAAATGTATCAGCTAAAAAGTAGCGCACAGACACTACAGCACAAATTTTATAGACTAGGAGTTAATAAATGGCTTAGCTGGGTTCCAGAAAGTTGTAATCAAAGTGTTGGTTGGGTTGTGTTTACATGCGGGGGCTTGACTGGGGAAGAGCCCATTTACATTCTCATTTGGGTTGTTGGCAGAATTTATTTTCTTGTGGCTAGATGGCTGAGGCACCCCAATGTTTGGGTGACTGGCAGCAGATTTAAATTTCTTCTCCTTGGATTCACTTACATTTCAATGAAAACGCAATACATAATATTTTTCAAGTGTAAGCATTAAAATTGGCTCAAAAATCATATGGGCATCAATTCTGAAGTAGACATTTGACTATTACATCCAAACTACTAAGAATGTCAGAAATTCATCATGTGGAAATGATCAAGACGGAATTAAGATGACATGACATATTTTTCCTTTAGTATATGGCTCCATAAGTTGTACTGATAGTGAGAGAGTTGCCTGAGCTCAATTAGAAATGCTCCAGTCTTCAGTTGGAACTACTTTACCATCTCATTTACTGCCCCCACAATACCCTTTTCTCCTCTCCTACCACCTCTATTACTCTTGTCTTTCCACCACTTAGGTGGCTTCTACTGCTTAAGTGTCCTTCACTAGGCTCCTGGTCTGACCTGGATTAATTATATGAGAAGCACTAAAGACTTGGCTGGGAGCCAAGTTTCAGCACCCCTACTCCTAAAGGCTCAGGTCAGCTCAATATATGATTACTTGCAGTTGAATATATCAAAGTCACAGTAACTAAAACTGAAGATAATTTTTAAGATGAAAGAGATGTCATTTAAGTAGTTATAAATGACTTATAATTTCCTGGGGTAGGGATGTGGACTTGCTTTAGGAGGAGGAGACTGTGTCTTTTAGTTCTTGTTTGAAGAGGGACCACATTGGTAGTGCCTCTCAATCATTACTTCAGAGGTTGACAGACTTGTTCTGGACAGGGCCAGATAGTAAATATATTAGGGTTTGTGGGCCAGGTGGTCTCTGTCCCAACTGTTCAATGCTGGCATTATAGCACAAAAGTAACCCTAGACACTACATAAATGAATGAGTATGGCTGTATTCCAGTAAAACTTTATTTATGAACCCTGAAATTTAAAAGTTTATATTATTCTCATGGGTTGTAAAATATTTTTCTTCTTATTTTTTCAACCATTTAAAAATGCAGACCATATAAAAATGGGCAGCAGGCTAGATCTGACCTATGTGGTATAGTCTGTCAACCTCTGCCACAGATATAAAGCAAGCAAGCACCTACTATTCTTGGGAAAAATAAATTATTTCTCTCATCCCCTTGGAAGTCAGTTGGGGCTGCAATCAGATGCAGGGTGTTTCTGACGATTCTTGGGGAGAACAGTCTGTGAGGTTGAGCTTTCAAAATAAACACTTGCTATGATTGGAGGCAATAGCCAAAGGAAGAGCCTTCTAGACTCAAAGCACCATTGCAGCTCCAGTGGAGGGCAGCTGGGCCCAGCCAAGCTACGATTTCAGTGACCTCACGGGCAGGTGAGGAGGCCACACCAGGAAGATGAAGGTCAGCAGCTGCAACTTGGATGAAATCATCTTAGTAGAGAAGGGAGTGACCTGCAGGAGAGCAGATGGTGGTCAGGAGACAAATGGCTGGTGTATACAAAAAGTGACAACCAGGACATATTTGCAGAACATTGTAAAGTGTCCTGGAGATTCTGAGAGATATTTGGTAGAGCATGGCAAAAGAACAAATTTTCTATATTTGAGTTGTCTGGGGGATAATGCCCCCATAATTTGGAAATACAAAGAAGTGTGACATTTTTGGTAGGGTCTGGCTTGTAAGATGTATGTTATCATAAACACACTTGGTTGCTAAGCAACATCCATATCCCCATTCTTCCTCTCTTTAAAAGTTTTCTATTTTGAAATAATTTAAAATCCTCTGAAAAGTTGCAAAATAGTACAAAGAACTCCCATATTTCCATCATTCAGATTCCTCAATTAGCATTTTTCCACATTAGTCTTAGCATTCTTTTGTACACATGTACCATACATACAACATACAGACTCACATACCATTGTTTCTGAACTGTTTGCAAATAAGTTGCATCAGTTTGTATTTCTTTATTTTTTAAAAAAAAATTTTAACACTTATTTATTATTGAAAGACAGAGACAGACAGAGCATGAGTTGGGGAGGGGCAGAGAGGGAGACAGAATCCGACGCAGGCTCCAGACTCTGAGCTGTCAGCACAGAGCTCGATGCAGGGCTCGAACTCACAAACCATGGGATCATGACCTGAGCTGAAGTTGGATGTTTAACCGACTGAGTCACCCTGGCACCCCTGTATTTCTTACAAATAAAGACTTTCTACATAATGATAATACAACATCAACATCAGGAAGTTAGCATATATCCAATATTGCTTTCTAATACCTATGCATAACTGGAATTTTTCTGATGCTTGAATAATGTCCTTTTTATGTTCTGGATCCAATCCAGGAACTATGCAACTATGTGTGCACTTAGTTGCCATGCATTTTAATTTTCCTTCAATATAAAACAATTCTGCAGTCTTTTATCTTTCATGACTAACAGTTTTGAACAGGCCAGGCCAGTTGCTTTGTAGAATATCCCTCAGTTTGAGTTTGTATGATGTATCCTAATGATTTACAATCTTTTAGCAGGAATATCTGCCAAATATTCTTTTCATGGCATCATACTGTTAGACATCAAATGCTGATTTGTTCCATTACAGGTGATAATAACTTTGATCACTTGGTTAAAGATTTCTCTATTGAGAGGTTAATGACTAAAGTATTCTGTACTCACCATGTAATGATTAATAAAAATCTATTTTGAGGATTAATACTTCAGTCTTCTGCTATAAGTTAGAGTTTTTCCTACTCCCCCATTCATTTATACTAGTATAGATGAATTGGGTGAATTTCTATTTTATTTAAAAGATTACAGCCTGTAAATATTATTTCAATGCACAAATTGTCCTAGATTTGGCCAGTGGAGCCCCTTCAAAATGGCCCTGGTGACATTTTGGCCTGTTGCCATCATTTTTTCCATAATTCCTTGCTTCAGGATACAACAAAGATGTTCTAGACCTAATATGAATTTTCCCTTTTCCAGCTCTGGATGAACCATTACTCTTAGAGGTTCTAGTTTCTTTTTTTCTTTTTCTTTTTTTTAATGTTTATATACTTTCTGACAGAGAAAGCACAAGTAGGGAAGGGGCAGAGAGAGAGAAGAACAGAGGATCCAAAGCAGGCTCTGCGCTGTCAGCACAGAGCCTGATGTGAAGATTAAACTCACAAACCATGAGATCCTGCCCTGAGACAAAGTGGGACGCTTACTTGACTGGGCCACCCAAGCACCCTGAGGCTGTAGTTTCTTCTGTGGAGAATAGTACATAGAAACCAAGAAATGATACTTACTGTGAAAGAGATGCCAATATTACTAGGTCTTTTAATGGACAGAGATCTCTCTCTCACACACACACACACACACACACACACAATCTCCATTTATTTAATTAAGTAAATTTTAAAAAATTCATCATTTTCCATTTCAATCTACACTATGACACAGGATTTATCTGAATCTTATCCCTTTCTATATTTGTAAATCCCTCCTCTATCAGTGAAATGCAAACTCAGGGCATTTTCAATATACTAACTTTTTCAATTCCTTCTGTGTATAACCCATACTGAAACATGCATGAAGGAGAGACCTAGAGAATCTCACAGGTGCCAGTCTTGATAACTTCAGGTGGCTGCATTAATACCAGAAGGCCCATAGATTTTTCTATGTGAAAAAAATAAACTCCTATTAATTTAACTACTGCTAGTCTAGTAGTTACTTTTCGTTGAACACATTCTTAACTGAATCCCAACTTGAGCAGTGTCTGTGTGTTGCAGGAAAAGGTGATCGTACCTGTAGCTCCAGGGATAGATCTGATTGGCTTTAAGATAGCCCCACTACATTTTACAGTAAGTGACTTAGCGATGGGCACAGGCCCAATTCTAGAAATGGTGTGGAAGGCAAATTTGGTCATGGGAAAAAATCAGTGTCTCTTCTATAAATTACTGTGCATGAGTATAAGGCTCATGATTGCTGTGGCCCTCTAGCTACCTTCCTGAAGATAAAAGAGACTCCTGGAGAGGAATCAGAGGCATAACTTCAGCATTAAATCAGCATTATAGCCTGCCCCACCTTTGTGGGGCAGTGATTTGAATTACCTCAGTGATTTGAATCAGTATGTTTTCTTATTAACTAAGACAATTTGATTTGGATTTTCTGTTACTTGCTGCTAAAAACAACCTGACAGGTGTAGATAACAAAAAATATGTATTGGGCTCAGTCTCTGGCAGTGAGAATACAGAGAGAGATAAGAAATATTAAATAAATACTAAATTAAATATTAAATAAATAAATATTATTATAAGAAAGACATAGGACATAGTAAGAGCTCAGAGGAAGCCTAGATGAGGTGTTGTCTTCCTTAACTGGGTACATAGAAGATACAAAGGGAATAAGGGCCATTATAGACAAAATTGTCTGTACAAAGGCACAAAACAGTAAATGCTGAGGGAGGGTGGTGATCAGGTATTAATATTAAAATGAAAAGTATGAGCCATTGTTGATTTCATGAAGAATATGTGGGTCATGTAAAAGTACTGCAAAGGTATCTATGCTAACTAAAGGGAGATAAATATGTGCAGAAGTTATGGGGAACTAAAAGATATAAGGTTAATAGTTCCAGGGCAGAGAGAATCATATGTTATGAATCCATGCCTCTGAAGTACCTCTTTCTATAAGAATGGACTGTGGGGTGGACTCTTCTTCTCTGAAGGTTATACTGAGTTTGATCCATGAACCAGAATTTTCTTCATTTTCCTGACAAAATGAAAGTTTCATAGACCTGAGAATAGAGGCCAGGGAGTTGTCCACCTCAAGACCTGAGGTTGTTCGTACCTCTAAACCTAAATGGTGGCTATACCTACATAAAAGCTTTCTTCAGTGAGATTATGAAACAAGATTCCCTTGGGCAAATCCAACCCTTCCCTGAACTAGCAGCATTTCTTTACTGCAACTTCTTTCTTCTGCTTCAGAATTGGCTTTACTCAATGGCACAGATCTGGTGCAGTCTTGATTTGATGCTGTTGACAGATGCACCATTTGAGAAATGACAATGGAAATCTCCCCTCCTTAACTATCACCATGGAAACCTAGAACACCAACCAAGTCACTATTTTGATTACCTCATTACAAAGAAAATTTGGCTTGTCTTACTTAAATTAATTAAAATCCAACAAGAGGAAATGATGCAATGGGAATGCACAGAGGAAAGGAAATAAATATTGGGAAAAAAGATAAAAATAATTATTATTTAGAAAATGGGACTTTATATCTGGGGAATCAAAGACAATTAGTAAAAATGATTTTAGAACAGATAAGACAATTTAGAGATTGACCAGATACAGGCTAAATATACCAAAAGCCAATAATTTTTTGCCAGTATTACGGAGATAGAAAATTTAATGATGTACATGAAACAGAACAACTAAAGCAAAACCATTGATGAAGAGATCCAGAATATCCAGGAGCCCTACCATCCATCAGATAACCAAATATCACTATTAAATGAATGGAATTAAGCATGGACATGCCCACTCCCCACCACCACATTTCTTTAGCATATACCGTATCTCTTCTTGCTGTCAACTACTCTCACAACTTGTATCATAATCCTCGCAGCAATTCTTATGGTATGTAATACAAGCTTCATTTTGCATAAGAGAAAATTGAGATAGGAGAGAGCTCCAAGATCACATAGTTGGTAAATGGTACAGCAGAATTAAAATTCTTCCTTGCTTGACTCCAAATTCATAGCTTTTTGGAGTTCTCTCTGTTGTGGAACTTATTCTTTAAGCCAAAGTTATTCTTTTTTTTTTTTTTTTTTTTTTTTTTTTAATGGGAAAACCCTCAACTCCTATTTTCCTCCTTGGCTTTCCCATATTTGTAGGTCAAAACTTTTTTTTATATTTGGCTTCCATGCAACTTCCTACCCACTCCAACAGGTCAAACGTACCTGCCTGAAATCAATAGCTAATGTCTAGTTTAACTTAGAATAGCTGGTGGTTTGTAAATAGGGAAAGCAAAAGTGCAGTCTTTTTCTTTTCAAATCAGCCCTTTTGGTTTAGAGGTTGAGTGTAGAGAATTTATGGCATTTGTGTTGATCACATTAAAACTTGAAAGAGTAGGACCGTGGAGGTCCTATATTTCTCTAACTTGATTGGATTAAGTGGATTAAGTGAGGTTCTCATGGAGCATTCCTCAACTGTGAATCCCTAAATGTCAGAGCCTTACTAATCAGTGTCATAGTGCAGTATCCTTCCTGTCTTAGACTGTAATAAAATTTTCTCCAGGAATGGGATCTTTCCATTATCCTTCCTTCTGAGATATAGGTCTTTCTGTAAACTGGATGGAGACCATGGGAGAGTCTTTCTGAAAAGACTTGGCTTTTGCCTAAAATAACAAATGCAAAGTGTCTTGGCAAATTATTCCACAGAGAATATTTGTAGAAAGGAAAGGTAATGTGAAACCCAGAAATTGCCTGCAATTGGGGATACTGACCTTTAAAAAGCAGATCTCACTACCCCTTCTTCTCTTGATTAGTATTTCACACGTGCTGGAATAAGAATAAGGGAGCTGGAAATATCATTAATAGCTATGTGGTGGTGAAATTTCAGATATGAATGGCAAATAAGATATGATATGGTAGAAACACCGTGGGTTTGGAATTGTACATACCTCCATTCAACACCTGGTTCTCTCACTTATAAAGTATATAAAATGCTTACATAGGTGCTTTTGTTTACACGTAAAATATAAAGAAAACATAGTTTGTTCATCATCACTTTTTCACAGGCTTTTTGTCTTCCCAGAATGTCTTCTTCTTATATGTTTAGATAATGTTTACTTACACTTCAAGACTTAGCTCATTGTTCATCTCCCTCGTGAAGACCTCTCAACTGACTTTTCCTCAGAGCCGTTTTTTCTTTTTTGGCTCCCAGTTACTTCACATTATTGTAAACGTCACACTAAATTAAAGATACTTATTTTCTCAATTGTGTCCCTGACCAGATGGTGCCAAGACCCTGTCTTCTTTATCTTCATAACCATAATGCCTGGTCTAGTGTCTGATGTCCTATAGGTATTAGAGAATGTTTATTTGGATAGACTTGGCATATGTAATTTTTTTCAGAATAAACTACTTTTGTTTGCACCATCCAGATCATTTTCCCAATTAGCCATTGGTGACAGAATTACAGAGTCAAACACTGGACTGTAGGATCCAACTCCTCCAACCCCAGTTATTTGCCGCCCACTTTCAGTGTCTATCATATCAACATACTCCCTCTGCCAGTGTTCATAATGTCTAATGTTGATTCTTTGAACACTATTTACTTTACATTCATTCCAATTAATTAATTATGTGATACCAAGTATTTGATAGGATAATTATTTTGTAGTGCATGGTGCAATAATTCAAGGCTGCTAATGTGTTTACAAGTTTGTCCATTTAGTGCCTATAACCATTTCATATATTGTCAGTGGTACATGGACCCTCTTTGAGACACACTGAGCATTGGGTCCTTCTCATTCACAAGTGAGGATTTAGTATGCTTAGAGAAGTATATGTCTAATCTATGGTGCCACAGCAGCAAAGCCTGGACAGAAATCCCAGCCTTCTGAGCTGGCCTTCAATAGAAGTTCCATGATTTAAGCCAAATATGTACATTTCCTTGGAGCTCCAGCACTTTGAGCAGCCTTTGTCATTGCTCCAGGCTTTTGTGGCTGGGGTGAAAGCAAGATACTACATAGCACGCTGCCTGTGCCCTAGCAACCAAGCACAACACAGATGGCCAACTTGGCAATCTGCCCACCAGACGCTGATTACATACCTGGCGGTGAGACACAATGGCAGCTTCTCCCCCACAAGGATGGCGTGTATTTGCACAGTGTGACTGGAGTTCATAGTGATATGCAATAAAGATTATACCCTGTGTCTTCAGGCCAATTTGCTAGTTTCCAGTCTAGAGGCAATAACTTTCTGTTGGTGTAATGACAACTTGTCTCTTGCAGCTGGATCATGTTAGGACAGTAGGAATTTTCTTTTTTGGTCCGTTTTCAATAGTGCCTTGTAATAACAGGGTAGCATTTTCCCAAGATGTTCCTTGCCAGTTGCACATATGTACTGGCTCATGAAATCTTGAGCATTCCCCAGTATCAAAGAATGGCAATTGTCTGTTTCCACAAGAGAGAACAGTCCCCCAGTTTACAGGTGGAGAGACCAAGGCTCACTTCAATTCAAGAAGAATTTATTATGTGCCTATTATTACTTAATAAATTGAATGAATGACTATTTTATATAAGCTATTCAATCAGTCCCTGGACATATAAATAATGCACAATGTGATTCAGCAGGCACTCAGACAAACAAAAGAGACACATAGTAATAACTATAATATAACACGGTGAGCAAGCTATAAAAGGGTATGTCCAGTACTGTGTGAGCAGAGAGGAGGGGACTAGTAATTATCCCTGGAGGAGGTTAAAAGTGAAAGCTAAATTTGAGCTGGACATTACATCCAGAAAAGTGCATTATGGCAAAATGGGGAGAAATTTAACTTATCTGCCTGATGAATCTAAGGTAATGTTCCTACTTTACTACTTACTTACTCATTTTGTGACTGTAGGCAAGTCACTAAACATTCCAGATCTGTTTATCTATAAAATAGGGAGAGAAAGAGTTCAGGCCATAGATATGTATATAGAGTGAGAACAAAATGAAACAATCATTATGAAGTGCTTAGCTTCTTTTCTGGCATCTAATATGCATTCAATAAATATTAGCTCTGGTTGTCATTCTTATCATCATTAGTATGTGATGATGATGTGAGTTGCTTTGCAGGCAGGCCTGTGATGTGGTATTATCATTGGCATCAGAAAGCACTGGCTATAAATTTAGCTCTGAGTTTTACTACCTGTTTGTCCTTGAGCAGAGTCTTCACTGCTCTGAATTTATACTATAGTTGACCAAGATAGAGAAGTAAGCCATTGTAATAAATAAGAAATATGTATTTGGACTTTGTTCCTTGTTCCT
This sequence comes from Hyaena hyaena, assembly GCF_003009895.1. Classification (NCBI taxonomy): domain Eukaryota; kingdom Metazoa; phylum Chordata; class Mammalia; order Carnivora; family Hyaenidae; genus Hyaena; species Hyaena hyaena. The sequence continues at coordinate 8,936,728 of NW_024080638.1, forward strand.
GGCACACAGCTCCTAAAATTCTTGTAATGTCTATGATGATAAGAATATCTTTTGTATGCTAATATGAGATGAGAGGCTACTGGGAGCCTCAAGATAGCTTCAGTATGGGGGCTGGTGTCCAGAAAGGCCAAAACAGAGTTGGAACTTTCATTCCCATTCCCAACCTCTGTGGAGGAGAGAGGATAGGAGTTAGAGTTAATTACTGATAGCCAATGATTTAATCAATCATGCCTATGTAATAGAACCTTCATAAAAACCTCTAGATGATGGAGCTTGAAGAGCTTCTGGGTTGGTGAGCAGATTAAGCTTTTGGGAGGGTGGTGTACCTGGAGAGGGCATGGAAGCTCCTTGCACCCCACCCCTCACTATGTAACTCTTCCATTTGGGTGTTTCTGAGTTGAATCCTTTGTAATAAACCAGTAATAGTAAGCAAAAATGCTTTCTTGAGTTCTGTGAATCACGATAGCAAATTATTGACCTGAGGAGGGCATTAGTTGTGGGAACCTCCTGAGTTTATAGCTGGCCATTCAAAAGTACTGATGACAACCTGGGACTTGTGACTGGCATTTGAATTGGGGGCAGTCTTGTAGGACTAAGTACTTATGCTGTGGAATCTGATGCTAACTCCAGGAAGATAGGAATTGAATTGAATTGAATTGAATTGAATTGAATTGAATTGAGTTGAACTGTAGGACACCCACCTGGTGTTGGAGAGTTGGAGAAATGGTGTTGGAAAAAACACAAAGTATTTCGTGTCAGAAGTGTTGTAAGTAAAAAAATATAAAATAAAATAAAAATAAAACAGTTTAAATCTGCTTGTCTTCACCCACTGGATTTCATCCCAAAAGCAACTGTTCTGGGCAAGGTGGCATTTTCAGAATTGTGGTCCTTTCAAAACATCTCATTAAGCACTCAGAGACACTGCTCATTAGGTTTTGGAGGTAACATTTTCTTGGAGAAGCACCACAGTATGATCATGAGACACTGCATTTCCTGGTATGAGTTGTGTTTGGACTAGGTGCAATGTTACAAGATGTATATTATATTCACAACTTGAATTCTGATAAAGTAGGAAAAAATGGACAGACTTTGGGGTGATGTCCAGGAAGTGAGAAAAGCTGTGTTGAGAGGAAATGATTCCAGGCAGGGAAAGCTCATAGCTAATGGGGACCCAACACAGTGGAAGTTCAGTGGGGAGTTGATGTGCAATATGTTGTAGGAGCACTGATATGAGAGCTCAGTCCTTCCCAGGGAGCTAGGAAAGTGAAGTTGGCAGAGTCATGAAGGCTGCATCAAAGTCACTGGTGGAACAGACAAGAAAGAACAGCCTGGACAAAGTGAAGAGAATTGTAAATACCTGGAAGAATAGGTGTTTGTAATATATTTGGGGAATGAAGAGATGTGAATAATATGTTGTATTTGGGAAGGAGTGCCAGACTAGACTGGAAAAATTGGTTGGGGGCAGATTTGGGGAAGGGAACACAATGGAAAACTGTTCACAGCTGGGTATCCTAAATGTGCTTCACTACTCTACCACAGCACTCTCACCACCATAAAGGAAAACAGTCAACAATGAAGGCCAACTATGTGCTATGTATCATGCTAAATGCTTTACACACTAAATATCTTTTAATCCTCACAAAAACAGAAAGAATTGGTGTTTCAACTAGGATTAAATTTGGCTGAGAATAATATTTGCATTTCTCCTATCCCCGAATAACAATGACATAAACAAGATACAAATGTGTTTTTCTCTCATGTACAAGTCTGGAGTTCAGGGCTTTGATGGTGGTTTTTCTCCAAGAGGATGTCAGGTAATGGGGGTTCTATTTTATTGCTCCTTCATTTCCATGTCCTAGGCCATGTCATAGCCCAAATCTGGCTACTCTAGCTCTAGGTATCTTGTTTGTATTCTTGTCAGCAGTAAGGAAGAAGGGATAAAAGAAAGAGGGTCATGGGAGTATATTAGAGGTTTTCTAAGAAGGCTTTCTGAAAACTAACTCACAATATTTCTGCTTGCATCCTGTTGTCCAGAAGTTAGTCACATGGCCATATCAAGTTGCAGAGAATGTAGTATTTATTTTGCAACCAGGTGCCCAGTTAATAATATGGAAAAGAGATGAATGAATAGCTGTTCTTACTAAAGGCAGACATTTTATCTATATTTTCCAGATAAGGAAATTGAGGTTTATAGAAGCCAGGTTACTTGCTTCTGGCAACACAGATGTTAAGTGCCTAAGATTCCAACTGATTTCAGTTCTGGTGATCCTAACAACAGGACTTGCTTTCCAACATGACTTAATAGATCTTAGTGTGGAAAGCGCAAAAAGCAGAGCCCAAGACTAAGACTTGGGTGAGAATATTTGGATGGGAATTGTAATGGTGACCAACAATTCTGGTTTGGCCACAACAGAGGGAGCTCCTGGGATGCAGGGCTTTTAGTTTTTAAACTGGGATAGTTCCTAGAAAACTACCCTGGGGATGAGATGAGATGGTCAGGGAGCAGGCAAAGGGAGACAGACAAGAAAGAAAAGCCAATGCAAGGGTGCATTATGAATCAATAAGACTCCATTTCATCAGGGTCTTTGAGAGGTTTGCAGAATTCCCTTCACAGATGGGCACCTGCAGCATGTATCCAATAGCTTCTTTCCTCATCAGCTGAGGATTGGTCCCAGAAGGTGGTATCAGGTGAGTGGGAACGCTCTACCATGGTGACAACTCCAATTACAGATGAGCTGATAGGATAAGGTGGGCACCAGAGAAGCCTGCTACATCATGTGTATTATCTTACTTATGAGCCTTGAAAGTTCAGATATTATTCACAGGACAGTGACTTTTAAACTGAACTCCTTTGATTTACTCAGCTTTCTAGGAGCTTTTCTGGACCAGGCTCTTAGTGTGTGTGTGTGTGTGTGTGTGTGTGTGTGTGTGTGTGTGTGTGTGTGTGTTGGTTAGTATTTTACTTCTTGTCTTTAACTCAAACCAGTCTAATTTTATCTCTTTCCTGTTTGTATTATGTATTATTGTAACCTGCACTTGTAGGAAAGGTTCTACAGTTTAAAAATTTTGTAAAGCCCTGCACTGAGTAATGTAGTAATGGAGTACTTATATATGAGACCAAGCTGTCACATTAATTTTTTGGGAAATCTCGTTATGATTGTAGCCTGGAGAATGGCTAGGAAGAGCAAGCCTGTAGGCAAGGAAAATAACCTTGATGCTGTAGCAATTAGTCAATGGATGATAAAGGACAGGCCAGGGAAGAATGGATCAGGTGACCAGTTAGATATAGATGGTGAAGGGGAAGAGATTGAGGAGGCTGTCTCCACTATGGGTTTCTGATTAGGTTAGCTTAGGATCATAATGGTGCTGTTTATTGAGAAAAATGCATGGTGGAAAGAACTGACTTGGAGAGATAGTAATACATCCACATAATGAGTACATGATCAGCATTTGAGACTCCTTATAGTATAATAGGGAGAGTTCTGTAGTTGGGGAGTACAATGATAATTTTGAGATGACTCCAGGCCCTTGCCTCTTCTTGTGAACCCAGGGGAAGAATGATCCAAGCAGAGTGTCCTTTGTCTCCAGGGACCAAGGAGAAAAGAGATCAATTTTTCCTTCTCAGAATGAGCCAATCAAGATATGCTGCAGTTGATGCCTGCAGCTCTCACTTTTCTACCCATTGAACAAGCATTTAGATGTTAAAGAAAGAAAGACTGGATTTCTCAAAATGTGAATCTCGGTCAGATATGTATGGTGGTCATTTTGACTTTTTATGATATAATTTGAGACAGCAGAGAACTCTTGAGATTACTGCTTGAGGGACACTCTTCTATTCCTTTAAAGCCATTCCACTGTCACAGAATTCACCCTTATCCTCTTTTTTTTTTAATAATGGGCATTTTAGAGGAAGATTTCAAGAAGTACAGAAGTATAGAAAAGTACTTTAAAATTATGTGTGTGTTATAAGAGAACAATAAATACGACTGTAAGATTATTTATTCTAATTATACCAACTAGCTACATATAGCAAGGTCGGCCAAACAAGCATCTTTGCAGCCCCAGGTATCTTCCCCTCCATTAGACAAAGGCATCCAGGAACTTGGTTGCAGGGCTGTTGTTCATAAAGAGAGTGCTGAAACTCTCAGGCTCTTTAGTGCCCAGATTGGGGTGCAGTGGTGGTAATGGTAGTGAAGTCTGTCATACCCAAATTATCCCTATGCTCCTTCCCAGATGAAAAGAATCACCTGTTAGTTCCAACATAAATAGGATCATATCTTGAACAAACTAAGTGAAAGCCAACACAGTGTTAAATATAGTCCTTCCCTATCACTCTGGGGTCGTCACTGGCCCAGGTATGCCAGAACCCCATGAACTTCTATCCCAAGAAGCACACTCTATCTAGATCAACTTATTTAATGCTTGTCAGCCACAAAATCCTTACTTTAATGAGATCTATTATGAAAATTCTACATATAAAAGTAAGAAGAACAACTCTGCCGATAGGGGTATGAAGAATATGGAGCCCATCTCCTGTGGATTATTTCACATATTTGGCAGCTCCCAGAGAAAGCTACACAACTATAGAACCTAGATTAAAAATACATGATGTAGACAGTTCCCAGTCTTAAGTGCTCATGGGAAACTTGCCTAATTCAAACTTCCTGGGTACGAATCCTCACTCAAACTCTCTCCCTGTGACTTTGGAAGACATTACTTAACTTCTCCATGCCTCATTTTCCTCACCTTCTAAGTGAATACATTTTGTTCACTATCAAATATGTGACTGTGTATTAAATGATGCAAGACATGTGAAAGTACTAAGAACTAAACCTGTCACATAGCAATCACCCAGTAATTATGGATCATTGTTTTGATGATGATGATGATGACAAAAATAATAATAATAATTTAATAATAATTATTATTACAACAACCACAACCATAGCTAGAATAATATCAACATCCTCAATAACAACCATGAAACCCACCAATAATCACAGGATTGCTTTGCAATGATTACTCTGTTTAGACACTATTTTAGAATGTTCTCTGACCTCACAGCAGCCCTACAAGGTAAACACTTCTTACCTCCATTTCACAAATGAAGAAATCAAGATTCTAAAAAGTTAATACACTTGACCATAACCAGAGAACTAATACATGTCAAAGCCAAGGTGCACAGCTAGAATTGTCTAATTCAAAAGCCTAAGATATTTGCTTTTCCACTAATGGTTCCTTGCCTCCCAATTCCCCCCCCCCAGGAACTTTTCAAGAAATGATTCTAAGAATAAAGATTTCAGGTCTTTATGCCTATATACATGGATGATGCTCAGAAATAAGTGGCACCTTCCTTGTTGATGTCCTATACACTTTGACACATGGGGATGGCAACAGATATGTACCCAAGGGCTCCAGGTCTTTCCTTTTCAGTGTTAAAAGGGAATGACTTCATGGTTGTCACATGTGAAATCTTAACTCATGAAAATACTCCTCTACTTTCTCTATCCTGGATACTACTTTGTTTTAAATTGGCCTCATGGATCCAGAGTTCCCTTTCCTCAGATACTGAAATATGAAACAGTGTAATGTGTACTTTGTCGGCAGACCAGGGTTCAATAATGTCTTGGACATGTCCTACCTATGTGAGATTTGCAAGTCCTTTCTATTCTCCATGATTCATTTTCTTCCTCTATAAAGGTAATTACATCTATCCACAGAGTGGCTATGAGATTAAATACAGTAGAAAGCTCTTATCCCTGTGCCCGGAGTCCTCAGTATATAGGAGCTATTATTGTAATTATTAAGTTTAATATCTCCATAAGTTTCAGAAATCTCAGTATCCAGCTACAGTTCTCCTAAATGTGAGTTCCTTTCCCAGGAGTCTGTGTGCTCTGCATGGTTGAGAAGGCACCAGGCTATTCTCTGTTCCCTTGATAAAAGCACTTTCACCATCAAATGGCTCTGCTGAATCAACCCAACATTTTCTCCTCCCCTTCCCCCTCCCTGCTAACTACATTTTGGCACTTCTTCAAGGGGCTTTCTGTAATGAGCAGGTTCCCAGAGAAAGCTGTTTCCTGAAAGGCTTATAGCATTTAAAAGAAAACAAGTTTAAGGTCTCAGCATTCTTGCTTTTGAAGAAAGAAAGAAAGAAAGAAGCTTAATCTGCAGGCCTGACAGCAATAGTAGGAGCTGCTGGCTTTCCTGATCACAAACCTAAAGCACCATCATCTCATCTTGCGTGCTATTTCCCAGCCCCCTTTGCAACTTCATTCTGGCTTGCCGATGTGCCTGGGAGGGTTTGGTGGGAAACCTAACCTCTCTCTTAATTCTTTGTTCATCAAATTAGGGCTGAGTACTGTTGCCATCCTGATCAGATCAGCATAAATAAGCCCTTTCCTTATAGCAGCATGAAATATAGCAGCATGGGTGTGCACATTGTTTCTCAGACAGGCTTAGAGACTTGTGGTATAGTGGCACAGAGAAAGTGCAAGCAAAGGAGCGAGACAGCCTTGGGTGCCAAGCTGGCCACCAGCTGTGGCACCTTGAACAAATCACTGATTCTCTCTGAACCTCCATCATCTTTCTTAGTTAAATTGTAATTACTGTGTCTATTTTGTTTGTGTTGAGAAGACTAAATAGGCAAGGCACATTTTATGTCTGGAATAGTCTATGGGCTTAATAAATGCCAGGCCATTTACAAAGTAAGTATTCATTCCTTTGATGGAATATCTTCTGAGTTCTTTTTGCATGTCACACAGTAATAGACATGGGAATTAAGAAAGTCTGACATGGTGTCACTGCTTTCATAGTGGTTATATAGCCAGTGAACCTATGCTTTATATATCCTGTAAGGAGAGTTTGGGATAAATGGCTCGTATGGTATAGTTCATCATAAAACTATTGCATATTAAAATTGTATGGGTCCTTGGAGACCAAATAATCTTTTTATAAATGAGAACAAATGATATAGCCAAGAAGTAATCTATTTAAAATTACATGGAAAGTCACCGAGAAAACTGGACTTCACTCATAGTTCAATGCTTTTCCCTTTTCTCTGCTTTGAAGAAGCTTATAGATTCACTGACATATGAAATGATTTGGAAAGACAATATGTCAGTATGTATTAAATATTTTGGAAAGAAAGAGAGAAAGGAAGGAAGGGAGAAAGAGACAGAGAAACAGGGAGAGAAAGGAGGGAAGGAAGGAAGGAAGGAAGGAAGGAAGGAAGGAAGGAAGGAAGGAAGGAAGGAAGGAAGGAAGGAAAGAAGAGGGAGAGAGGGAGAAAGCCCACCTGGAAGGAGCTCTTCAGTTGGGGATAGACTTAGGGAATACTTCTACAGGAGGAAGATCTAATCATGGTCTTGATAGTGATGACATGGGAGTGAGTATTCCAGATATAGAGAAATAAAAGAAAAACACTGCCATTTTGAAACTCCCTCTAAGAGGCTAAAATCAGTTTTGTGTTTTGTTTTGTTTTACAGACTTCTAGTCTCAAGGGTCTTTTCTTCTGAAAACAGCATTGTTTGATTTAGGTATTAAGCTTAGTGGGTGAAAAATTACAAATAAATGGGCATTACATGCATAGATTTATGTTTCTATGGCACTCTGGATTATAAAAACATTACCCCACAGGAAGATTATACATCTCTGATTTTTCTCAGAGGGGCATTAAAGATTAAATTTACTCCAGCCCCAACATGAATATCTTATTAAAGAGACATTTTTTAAAAAGCATCTTTCCTATCTCTAAAATCTGAATTGGAAAGTAAATACATCCTTTTTTTTTTAAACTGATGGGACCTCCCACAGGCTTTTCTTTAGAAGTCTTTTTGTGTTTCGAGAAAGCGTCATTTGCCAAAAAAGAATATTAGCTGCTCAGCCTAAATCTACTGGAAAGATGTGAAAGTCAACAATCTACATAATTCATAGGTATTTGGGCCACAAGGAGAATCCATAAACATTAGCATAATTAACATGTTTCTGTAGATACAGAAACATGTAGCTCCTTGAATAAAGTTTCCTGCTGACCCTAGGACTTTCTCAGGGCAGGGGATTCCTTCAAGTGTAATTATATGCGATGGGATTCATATGATGGCAGTTTTCTTAGAAACTGGAGCCCAAATTATTTTGGATATGGTGAGAGCTCTTGGAATCCTATCCCTGCTTGTCAAACAGGGAAAATTTGCTCTCTTTTGGAAAGCTCTGTATCCAGGTGGAGTGGGCCAAGGTATCCTGGGCATCTCTAATGCCTTATGGGGTTTGTTTGTAAGGGCAACTTGCCATCCTCAGCTGGTTCTAGAAGCTGTTCTCCACTGAAGAGTGAAAATGGGCTATTGGAACTGCCCTACCTTGGAGCTCTCACAGCTTTCCATTCAAGTGCTGAAATAGCTTTTGACAGGCTGCAAAGCTGGATGGACAGGTTGGGAGATCATTTCTTATGACTAGGTGGTTATAGGCTTTCTACAACCCAGAGTTTAAAAAAAAAGATGGCTTTTTATAATTCAGGAAGTTTCCTTCTCATTTTTGAAGAGATAATTCAGGGAGAATAGAGAACTGGGTGTAGTAGACTTAGGGTTGATTGTTGGTTGTATCCTTTACTGAGTTCTTAGAGAAGTTTACTTGACCCTTTGCCTCATCTGTAAAATAGAGACACTGATATATAATTTATAAGATTGTGGTAATGCTTGACTAAGAGATAACACACAAAGCACCTGCCAAAGGAGAGACTTTAAAGTGGCAGTGGTTTAAATAAAAACAACAACAAACAAACCACACACATCAGATTGTGAAAAAATTTTAGGTGAGTGGCTAGGGGGAACCTTTAAAGGGAGAGCTATCTAAGTGGACCCATCGAGATTCAGAAAGATGTCCACTGGGATGAAACAAGTGAGTTCTGGAGCTTAGCCCAGCTTTTCTCTGCCTGTTCCATTCTGTCAGCATACCTAGAAGCCATCAACCAAGAACACTCATCCCCAACATGTCTGCAGGTGACTGAAGTCTAAAGCAATAGCACTTCCTTCACTCATACCCAGAAAGAACTATGATTAGCCCATGGGTTTACTCATTAGAGCTGGTCAGCTGATTCTTTCCATTGTACATAGAAAAGTTTCTAAGGGGGTGCCAAATGTCTACCAGGGAGAACATGATTAGAAGACAGTCAATAGAAAATGGGTCAACTCAAGGCTCTTGCTGGCTAATGTGAAAGAGCCATGACTTCTTGGCTGACCTCCAAGCTAGAGTCAAAACTACCAAAACAATTTTTCATGTTGATGAGACAATGTCTAAGCTGAAACACTTCTTCTCTCTCCTCTCTCCCTTCTTCTGTTCCTAGAATATCACATGAGCAGATTAGGTGGGGGGTACTCAGAAAGTAGCTGTATATTTTCTCTCCTATTTCTGCCCTTGGAAGAAAATCCCTGGTAGCCAGATAGGTGACCTGTTCACCCTTAGAGGAAATGTGACTTCTAACCATTTTAAGCCATAGTATAATTTTGTTTGAGCAATCAAAATGTCCAGTCCCCTTTAGTAGTCAAAATGCTATATATACTTCATCAAAATTTAACTTTTCCTCATTCTCAGCTCAGGAAGCCCATAGCACGTAAGGAGTGTAAATGTGAGTATTCTTTGATGAGTTGTTTTTATTTTTTTCTCCACTTTATACTTTTTTAAAGCTTATTTATTTATTTATTTTAGAAAGAGAGCAAGAGTGAGTGAGGGAGAAGAAGAGAGAAGAAGAGAGAGAGAGAATCCCAAGCAAGCTCCACAATGTGAACACAGAGTAAGGTGCATGGTTTGAACTCACAAACTGTGATATCATGACCTGAGCCGAAATCAAGACTCAGATGCTTAGATGACTGAGCCACTCAAGCACTTTATACTTTTAATGATCTTTCCCACTTGTAGAAAATCATGTTTCTGATTCCTTCAGGAGAAAAACTGAGTTAGAGATGAAGATGTGGGCTGGGCAGGGAAAGGTTTTGAGACTAGCACTGTTGTGAGTTGGCATCAGAACACTCAGGCCTTGGCAACTGTTTAAAGGTAATTCTCTTATGAAGTGTTCTGAAGATCTCTCTTTGCCGCTTTCTCTTTTCTGGGGGTCTCTCTCCAGCATAAAAGATAGGGACAAATGCATCTCCTCTAGCTGGTCACTTAGGAGGTCACCATCTTCTGCACAATCTTTGTTGGGTTTTCCCCACTGCTTCTGGTACCTCTATTAAAAGTCTGTTCTGGGGCGCCTGGGTGGCTTAGTCGGTTAAGCGTCCGACTTTCGCTTAGGTCATGATCTCGCAGTTCGTGGGTTCGAGCCCCACGTCGGGCTCTGTGCTGACTGCCAGCTCAGAGCCTAGAGCCTGTTTCAGTCTGTGACTCCCTCTCTCTCTGACCCTCCCCTGCTCACGCTGTCTCTCTCTTCTCTCCTAGAAATAAATAAAACATTTAAAAAAATTAAAAAAAAAATAAAAGTCTGTTCAGATGATTGCTGCCTGGCTGGCTTGCTCCTTGGACTCAGAATTAATGTGCAATGACTTCCCAATCTCCTCTACTCAGCTTCTATGGCCAACTACTTCTTCTTTAGATTTCTTGGGTACATTAGTCTGGGTAGTCACCAATGCCCTGAGGTTCCCTCACAGTCCAGGAAAAATGTGTAGGCACTTTGATTTTCACTTTGATTGATTATGTAGGCATTCTTGAAATGCACTTAGCCTGAGGGGAGGGAAGATTAAGCCCTATCATGAGATGAAGGTAGAGATAGGGCTCAAGGCATGCTTTCATGACAATCCATCTCTAATGTCCAACTTAAATCATTTATTTCTTTGAGGCAGATTATAAGCTACCTCCTTTGCCAGTCCTGCATAGATGAGCAAGCATCTCACTTTGAAATCTTGAAATCTTTGATTCCTATCATTTTTGTGACCCAGCTGAAAATGAGGCAGAATCCCATTGAAATATCCTGTCACTCTTCCTTCTTTTCTTCCTTCCTATTTTTATCATCTAACCTTCTGAAAATATTGCATACCCTTCAGTTATATGACATGCCCTCTGTTAGATGTTGAGGATACTAAACATACACACACACACACACACACAACAGGTGTTAAGATAAATAAATGCACTATTATAATACAGTATGATGAATAACATTATGGAAGAAAATGGGATTCTATGGGAAAATAGAGGAAATGAAACTTACTCTGGTCTGTAGCACTGGATAAGGCTACTATTCTCTAGAAGGCCTTGTCCATGTTGAAACTTGAAAAAATAATGGAGGAAAGGAAACATTAGGTAGAATGGGGAACACATGCATAGGATGGAAGAAAATACAAAGATAGTGCATTCCAGACACTTAAAAGAAATTCAGTTTAACTGAAAACTTTTCTGAGAGAGAGGTGGGTGGAGTGTGAGATGAGATTAGAGAGAGAACTTAGATCATAAAAACCTAAGAGGAGTGTAACGGAAACATCTATGCTTTTGAGGAAGTGAGCCTGCCTACATGGTGTAAATTATTTGAAGTACATATGGATATGTTTCATTTCAGAGGATCTATCACATTCATCTTGATTAGAATTGGGAGCTTCTCCAGTCTCCACAGCCATATTTCTCCAATACCGTCTTGTTCTTCCATTAATTTGGCAAGTATGCATTGAGCCCCAGCTCTGAGCCAAGTCATATACAAGGGCTTAGGGATTCATATATGAATGAGACATATTCTGTCCATAAAAGCTAGGTGACAGAGGAGGAAATTGATGGTATCAAACTTAAATGTTATAATAGAGCATCTACTATTCTAAATTCCATAATAGATGTTTTCCATGGTGGAGGTGAGAAGGCAAGTGGAAGAACATGAAAGAATGAAAACAAAGGTAGGTGAGGGTGGTAAACAAATACATCCAAGAGTCGGCGATATGCCTGAGCCAAGGACTGGAGAAGTGTATGTGTTAACCAGGTGAGTGATGGGCTGGAAGAAGCACAAAAGACACAGGTAACATTTGTCAAGAGACAGGAAACATGAAGGTGTGATATATTCAGGAAAGTGTAAGTTGCCCAGATTTGCCGGAAGATAGCATGTATATATGTGGGAGTTGCAAGAGATGTGTGTGGAAAGATAAATAGGGGCCAGACAACAAAACCTTGTGTGCCTTATTAATAAATTAGATTTTTGTTTTAGTGTAATTCTGAAGACGTGATATGGTCCCTGAAGTTCTGGAGGCATCTTTCTGTATCTGGTCTGTAGCAATGACCTCTAGTTATTGCTATTCATATGAGAAGTCTAGCTCATGGAAGGTGGATCATGGCTCTAGGAGTTACAGAGGAATAGCAAACTTAATACCGCCTAGCAACAATTTGCTGAGGTTGTCATGTAGAGGAATGTAGCAGGGTAAAATGAGCAAAGATGGGAACACAGATCATTCACCAACACAAGAGGTAGTTCACAGAACTTGGAGTTGTGTGCCCCAGGAAAATGTGGGGCTCAGGAAGACAGGCTGAAACCCAAGTCTGTCTAAAATGATGCTGAGTTGTTCATGTTCTTCCACACAAGGAGAATTAGGGAGCTCAAGTTACCTTGTGAAATGCTGGTGTTCTGAGATGCAAATACAATGGGCTTATTATCTAAAGCTTAGTGTTTGCCAAACATTCTAACTTGGCTTGTTGTTGCTGCAGTGGAAGCTTTGCCATTAGGAGGTGGTGTGTTTTTTTCCTTTTTTTCTTTTTCTTTTCCCTTTCCTTTTTTTTCTTTTTTCCTGTTGTTGTTCCTACCCACTTCATTTCCTTTTGGCTAGCATCTTCTTAGATGCCAGAGTCCCTGTTGCCCTTAAGGGCAGGGGCCCAGTTGATATGATTCTGACTTTTAGTAATATATATTTTAGTGTGCCTCTGAGTATGAATGAGTGTGTGTGTGTGTGTGTGTGTATGGATGGATGGATGGATGGATGGATGGATACATACAAACACAGGTAGATAGATAGATAGGTAGTTTTGCATGGTACCCATAGAGGTAAAAACAGTTACATTTGTCTCCTTTCAAATATGTATAAGAAGTATAGTTCAGTAAACAAACAAACAACAACAATCACTTGAGTGTCACGATGTTAGCTTATTTTGTTAGCTTCCTATTTTATTATTCCATCCTTTCAGCTCTAATTCATATGGATATCTAAAGTAGATTTTATTCTGGAATCAGAATTTGAATAATTTCCACAAACTCTGATTTTTTTTCTGGTATGAAATTAAATTGAGCTATTATCTTAATGAAGATCTGAAAAAGAGAGTTCTTAGTATCTTGTGATCTTCCCACCCTTATTTCAACTTCCTAATTTTATATAGATGTTATCTTATGTTCCCTTCATTGCGCCTTTTCTTTCAAGATGCTTGAAGTAAGCCTCCATTTTAGATGGTGATATAATGAAATTGCCTAGTGTCACCTCTGGTAATGCTGACAACACTTTTGGTGACAACTGTCCCTGGAAGTACTTTCTTCCTCCATGGAGTGTGCCAAACCTATTCCACCATGACATGAAGCATTTGATTGGATCATATGATCAATTTTGGAGATTCACTCCTGTCCTTAAAATGTATCAAGACCACCATGATCCACATTGCCAGAGCGTGACAAATACTCATTCACCTCTTTCTAAGCTGAGTCATGAATCTTTTACCTGTATCCACCTCACAGCTTTCCAAACCTTGCCTGAATTCACTGGATTCTTTCCTCTTGCACCAAGCCCTAAGGCCTAAGCCCTACATCCTTTATTGTGTATTGATCTCTGATATCCTTCTTTAATGTAACTCTACATTGTTCCAAGGAATAAGTGAGATAATATAAGTAAAGTACTTAGCACAAGCTAAGCACTTGATACATAAAAGAATAAATTTTGCTATCTTATCAATATGTGCCAGAGCCTTGGGATGAATTTTAGTAAAATATGGGCCAATTTAAAACCCTATCCAAGACCATTTATGACAGGAAATCTCTTCGACTGTTTTCCCAATTGGCTGTATCTATTTTTTTTTACCCCCATCCACCCTCCTCCACCTGCTCACCCAGTCTCAGTGGGTCACTGCCAGGCAAAAGTCAGCTAGTCTCTTCCCAGTGAGAGTGCTCCCCAAGATCTAGAGATTTGAATCCAGGTTCTCTTACTTACTGGCTAGTGTCCCTGGTCAGGTTGTTTTTTGTGTGTCTACATATATTCCTCTGTAAAGCAAGGATAATAGTAGTGCATGTCTCATAAAGTTGCTGTCAGGATTAATTGGGTTAAAATGTGCAAAAGCAATTAGTAAACTGGCTCAAGAATCACCATATGAGGGTCTATTACTGCTGGTATGATTCTCCCTGCTTTTGGTCCAGAACTCATCTGAAGCTCCCAAGAAAGAAAAATCACACAATGGATTTCATTATAAAAGAAATAATCTGTAGAGCTGCATACCTATCCACAATGATGGCCAACTGCTTGCTATTAAGCAAAGGCTAGTTTATTATTTTGTTGTCTTGAAATATAAAGGGATTGTGACCTTATGTTTGAGAAATAAAATTTTCATTAACACATTGGATCTCCCTCTCCCCTCAACAAGGGATAATCAGCCCTCAAAAGCAAATTTGAAGGTCCACTTTTAGATAAACTTGAAAAGTAATGCATTTATCATTAAGGTAGAATATATACTGCCAAAATAATTGAAGAGTAGTTTCAGCTACGGTCCCTAATGACATACGAAATGCATGTAATATGTGGTAGATTTTCAGTAAGTGCAGTCAGTTCTCAAATAGGATTTGTCATGGTAATAGGAGTCTGAATTACTATTACATAAATGTTAAAGATTATAGTATATTACATTACAATCCCAGTACAATAATTATATATTTTATATTACTATGACTACCTTCATCACCTTCATTTGATAGTGAAGATAGGTCTTCTATCTCATTTTGCACCTGGGGCTCTCAATTGCATTTAAATAATTCCTCAATAAAGTGATACGAGCAACTTTGATCAGTATCAGAATAGCTTTCTAAGGACATGAGACCTGCATTTAAATTCCACAGGTAGTCTTCACAATAGGATGAATAATGGACTTTGCTGCTGCTTCATCTATGTCTCTCTCTCGCATACACACATACCACACTCTCATTTTCTACCTTTTTATTCAACATCAGTTATGCTTTGAAACTTATACCTGAATAAGAGGTGAAAGGACCTGGACAAACATAAGGTCCTCCATCAATTTCAATTGTTGCATATTTCAATTTCAGTAAAGTCCTGAGGTCTTTACAAACTTTCACAATTCAATTGCAGGCATCAAAGAAACAATCTCTCCATATTTTAAGATGCATTATTTCGGGCATATAAAAACTGTTTTGTCAGTATGTACACCAAGGAGTCTACTTTCAAGTTCTGTAAAAAACTTCATATGAGAGATTTATCATACTTGGAGGCTAGCAGAAACCAGAGTCCCTCTCCACAGTGAACATTGCATTAGCTTTGTCTTTAAAGTTCAATTATCCAAGTATTTCTGCTTTAATTGCAGACATTTTTTAAATTTAATTGCAATTTTTTACATTTGGCAGTGCTGACAATAAGAAATCATGAGAAGAGAGGGTAAAGCCTATAATAGAAATGTAATGCATTAAGATAAGGCTTTTCCCCCCATTTTTTCCCCATTAGAAGGTATAAAGAGAGAAACCCATACAACTCCTTTAAAGACTGAAATGTGTCCTGTTTTCACTTTCAAATTCATATGTTGAAGACCTACTCTTAATGTGACTGTATTTGTAGGAAAGCTGTTAGGGCTAAATAAGGTTGTAAGGGTGGGCTCTGATAACTAGTATCCTTATAAGAACAGAAGATACACCTAAGACCGTTCTCTTTCTCTCTCTGTGCATGTACAAAGTGGCCATGTGAGGACATGGTGAAAAGGTGGCCATCTGCAAGCCATGAAGAAAGGTTCCCCAGAAACAACCATAATGACAGCTTAATCTGGATTCCTAGCCTCTGGAATTGTGAGAAAATAAATTTCTGTTGCTTAAGCGACCCAACTTGTGATATTTTATCATGGTAGCCTGGGCAGACTGATATGATTTCATTCACAATGATTAATTATATTTTTGAGAATTAGACCATGTGCCAAGTGCTGGGACACAAAGGTAGATGAGACACGGTCCCTTACGTTAGATGGGACTCTAAATTCATCTAATATTTAGTGAGGGAACAGATTCAGAGAGGGAACTATTAATCTCAAGGTCCCAGAACTAGTCATAGCAAAGTTGGGTACAAATGCAGTTTTCCTGATTAACTTCAGCCTGATATTGAGGCCTGTGCTCTTTTCGTGGAAAACATGGTAACTTCTATTATGACAGGGAAGCATTAAAAAATGCCATTTTGGAGGAGGGGGCAAGATGGCGGAGAAGTAGGGAACTCCGTACATTGCACTCGCCCCCATATCTCGCACGGAGAAGGCCTGAAGCCATAGGAACCCTTAGAGGATCCAGGAGTTTGGGGGGAAAAGGAGACAGAGTCCGCTGAGAAAACCTTCTAGCCTGAGTGCAAACTGGGGAAGATAAAATCGGGCTGGGACCAGAGACACAGAGGGACGGGGGCGATCCCCCTCTGCGGGGAGTTAGAGGGGAAAGAGAGAGGCCGAAACTGCTCAAGACACGGTCCCTGTTACTGGGGAACAGGAAAACCTCCGGTCAGGACACAAAGGGATCCTGCTCTCCAGCTGACCACAGGCAGGATGCACTCATCCCAGGCGACCCCTGGATAAAACTGCTCATTGATCGCCAACCCGACTTGGAGGAGACGGGAGCAGAGGCTTCTGGCTCAATCCCCACAGGGAAGACAGGAGGCTTGGGACTGCCCTGAGGGGATCGCCTGCGAGGCTGTGTCTCCGGCAATTTCAGTGGGGCGCGCAGACTGGGATCTGGAAACGAGGCCTGGCCTGGGATATAGAGCGCAACCCACCTTGGCTGCTGCGCCCCCGGCACGGGAAATTTACACATCCAAAAAAGTGAGTTGCAGCGCTTGATTCAAGAAGGGACTGGAGCACCGCCAATCTTCTCCCCACAACCACCAAGGCAGAACCCGCGCCGGACGCATTGGATCAAACCATGCCCATCACTGCTATAGAGCTGCCCTCCTCCCTTTT